>NC_081361.1:7230845-7539986 GCF_030684315.1 Stegostoma tigrinum | reverse complement strand
TTTTTTTCGGTTGCAGCAATAATTCAATTCCCTTCGGCTAGTTATCAATGAACCCGGTTCCATTTCCAGACAGTGTGTTCACCATCACAACAGTTCACTAGGTAAATGTCTTTGGTCATCTCTTTTCTCACTCTATGGCTGACTCTGTTCAAACAGTGTCCCTCCGCTTTCTGATTCTCCTGTCACTAGGGCAGTTTCTCTGGGTCAGAAGACTTTCCGCTATCATGGACATCTCGATTCTATCTCTTCACCTTCCCAGCTCCAGGGGGATCAGCCCAACCTCTCCAGTCTCCCCTGCAGGAATGAACCTTCTGCAACCCAGAACCATGAAGACATCTGAAAGTCCAGGCCCAGAACCTGAGAGATCATAAAATCCCTACCATGTGGAGGGAGGTTTTTTGGTCCATCAAGTACACACTGACCCTCTGATGAGCATCCCTGTGACCCTGCATTTCTCATCCACCTAGCCTGAACATCCTGGATACTATGGGGTAATTTAGCACAGCCAATCTACCTAATTTACACATCATTGTATCATGGGAGGAAACTAGAGCACCCGGAGGAAATGCACACATACACGGGGAGAACATATAAACTCCACACAGGCAGTCACGTAAGTGTGGAATCGAACGTGGGTCCCTGGCGCTGTGAGGCAGCAATGCTAACCACTGAGCCACAAGGATGTCAAACCACGGGACTCACAGCAGAGAGACACAGCTACCAGGACAGATACTGAAAGCTTAACCAAGGAAATAGGGCTAGAGATGGGGAACATCCGGCCCATTGGCATGCTGGGTAACAATGCTGGATTGTGGTTAATCACACACATTAACTCCATTCTCTGGTGTTATTTGCATATTTCTTGATATCTTGAAGAATTGCATATCAGACAAGGAGACAATGCGCACTGCAGATGTGGGAAGCCAGGCTCAGTAAACATGGAGCTGGGCAAACACAGCATCAGAGGAGCAGGAAAGTTAACCTTCGCCTGGATTGAGGAGTGGGAAGGGAAGCCCAGAAATAAATAGAGGGAGGGGAACCGGGCTGGGTAAACGTAGGTGACGTGGTGATGCAGGCAGGGGGTTATAGTGATTGGCTAGTGGGAAGGGTGGAGTGGTTAGGAGAGTAGAAACATGGATAGGTTGGGACATGAGATAAGGCTGGGAGTGGAGGGATTTTGAAGCTGGTGAAATCAAATTCAGGTCCTTGGGCTGTAAGCTCTCAAGGCAAAATATCAGGTGTTGTCCCCCCCAGTTTACATTTGGCTTTAGTCTGAAAGCGGAGGCCAAGGATGGACATGTCACCAGGGGAGTGTAAGGGGGAGTTAAAGCAACTGGAAGGTCAGGTTGGTTGGTGCGTGCAAAGCACAGATGTTCCATAAACCGGTTCCCAAGTCTGTGTTTGGTCTCCCCGATATTGAGGAGACCACATCAGTAAGGCATGCAATTGATAAGGTTTGATGAAGTGCAGGTGAGTCTTTGGGGTGGCACAGTGGCTCAGCGGTTAGCACTGCAGCCTCACAGCACCAGGGACCCGGGTTTGATTCCAGCCTCAGGCAACTGTCTGTCCGGACTTTGCACATTCTCCCCATGTCTGCGTGGGTTTCCTTCGGGTCCTCCAGTTTCCTCCCACAATCCAAAGGTGTGCAGAGTAGGTGGATTGGCCATGCTAAATTGCCAGTAGTATTCAGGGTGTGTGGGTTATAGGGGGATGGATCTGGGTGGGATGCTCCAAAGGGCGGTGTGGACTTGTTGGGCCGAAGGTCCTGTTTCCACACTATAGGGAATTGAATCGAATCTAATCTACTCTAATCTCTATCGGATCTAGAAGGATTGTTTGGGGACTTGGATGGTGGTGAGAGGGTGAGGTGCAGGGACAGGTGTAGCGCCTCCTGCAGTTGCAGGGAAAGCTGTCGAGGTTGGTGAAGGGGTTGGCGGTGAGTGTAGAGCTGACGAGGAAGTTGCAAGGTGAACGTTCCCTGCAGAAAGCGGACAGGGGTAGGGAGGGAAATATCTTTTTGGTGGTGGGGGTCTGATTATAGGTGGCAGGAATATGGGAGGATAATGCGTTGGATTCAGAGGTTGGTGGGCTTGTATGTGAGGACTAGGGTGACTCTATCTGTATCCGAAACGCAGTTGAGGGAATCCTTAATCAGAAAGGAGGGGAAACGACAAAGTCTAAAGTGAGACAATATCTGAGATGTCTTGGAGGGGAATGCTTCATCATGGGAGCAGATGTGGCAGAGGCGGAGGAGTTGAGAAGATGGGATAATATTTTTGTAGGAGGGTGGGTGAAAGGAGCTTTAGTCCACAGCCTCCAGCCTGGTAGTTTTTCAACCCTGTACTGCCTGTTTCTATCTCCTGCCCAAAATCCATAAACCCAACTGCCCAGGCTAACTCATTGTTTCTGTCTGCTCCTGCTCCACCGAGCTCATAGCCTCCTACCTCAACACCATTCCTTCCCCTTTGGTCCAGAAACTCCCCACCTACATTTATGACAAAACCCATGCCTTCTACCTTTTCCAAAACTTTAAATTCCCCAACCCCAAGGCCTCATCTTCACCATATTGGACAATTTCAATGTTTGCAGCTTGGTCCAGGTGATTCTGGAATACAGAGCCTTCAGGTGTGCAGAATTCCAAAAGATCCCCATTCCTGAAGGGAAGAACCTGCCCCACATCAAAGTTGAAAATTCTCACCCTGGGCAGAATCCACTCACAAGCTATAGAATCCCTACAGTGTGGAAAACGGCCATTCAGCCCATTGGGTGTGCACCGGCCTTCCCACGAGCTTCCCACCAACACCTGTAACCCCATATATACCATGACCAATCCACCTAACCTGCACATCTTTACGGTCATGGGAGGGATCCACAGCCACCGGCAGAAATAGATGCAGATGTCAGTACTGAGGGAGTGCTGCACTGTGGGAGGGTTAGTACTGACAGAGTGCCGCACTGTCGGAGGGTCAGGGCTGAGGGAGTGCCGTGCTGTCAGAGGGTCAATACTGAGGGAGTGCCGTACAGTTGGACAGTCGGTGCTGAGGGAGCGCTGAACCATCGAAGTGTCACTATTGAGCAACTGCCGCACTGTCTGAGGGTCAGTGCTGAGGGAGTGCCACACTGTCAGAGGGTCAGTACTGAGGGAGTGCTGCACAGTCAGAAGCTCAGTACTGAGGGAGTGCTGAACCATCGGAGGGTCAGTACTGAGGGAGTGCCGCACTGTCAGAGGGTCAGAACTGAGGGAGATCTGCGCTGTCAGAGGGTTAGAAATGTGGGAGTGCTGCACTGTCAGAGGGTCAGTGCTGAGGGAGTGCTGCACTGTTGGAGGGTCAGTACTGAGGGAATGCTGCACTGTCACAGGGTCAGTACTGAGGGAGCACTGAACCACCGGAGGGTCAGTACTGAGGGAACACCGCACTGTCAGAGGGTCAGAACTGAGGGAGATCTGCACTGTCAGAGGGTCAGTGCTGACGGAGTGCCACACGGTCAGAGGGTCAGTGCTGAGGGAATGCTGCACTGTCGGAGGGTCAGTACTGAGGGAGTGCTGCACTGTCAGAGGTCAGAACTGAGGGAGCGCTGCACTGTCAAAGGGTCAGAACTGAGGGAGTGCTGCACTGTCAGAGGGTCAGTGCTGACAAAGTGCTGCACTGTCTGATGGTCAGTACTGAGCAAGTGGTTGTTTCCGCTAGCAGGTGAAACTAGGACTAGAGGGCACCGCCTCAAAATAAAGGGAAGCAGATGTATGACTGAGGTCAGGAGGAAGTTCTTCATCCAAAAGTTTGTGAATCTGTGGAATTCCCTCCCAATGAAACAATTGAAGCTACCTCGCTGAATGTGTTTAAGGCAAGGCTAGATAAATTTTTGAATGGTAAAGGAATTAAGGATTATGGTGTGCGGGAGGGTAAGTGGAGCTGAGTCTCAAAAAGATCAGCCATGATCTTACTAAATGGTGGGGCAGGCTCGAGAGGCCAGATGCCCTACTCCTGCTCTCATTTCTTATGTTCTTATGAGTGCCACACTGTCAGAGGGTCAGTATTAAGGGAGTGCCACATAGTCGGAGAGTCAGTACTGAGGGAGTGCTGAACCATTGGAGGGTCAGTACTGAGGGAGTGCTGCACTGTCAGGGGGTCAGTGCTGATGGAGTGCCGCACTGTTGGGGGCGTCAGTTCTGACGGAGTGTCGCACCGTCGGAGGGTCAGTGCTGAGGGAGTGCCACACTGTCGGAGGGTCAGTGCTGAGGGAGTGTCGCACTGTCAGTGGGCCAGTTCAGGAAGGAGAGAGGAAAGAAATTTAGAGGGAGGGGAATGGAAGACATTGAGTGTGAGGGTGCTGTGGAGAGGTGAGAGAGCATGTAGTTGAGCTGAACAGAGTGAGAGAGGGCAGTGGAATGGGAGGGTTTGTGACGGGGCACTAGGAGGTAGGGAAATTGTGAGAGGGCAGTGGGAGCGTGAGTGTGAGGGAGAGGAAGGAATGGAGTGAGAGCAGGAAAGAGGTAAAGAATTTGAGGCGTTGCAACAGGGAACAAAGGAAGGGGAAAAGGGCTGCAAGAGAGAGTGGAAGAACTGAACAGAGGGAGGAGAGCTAGTGGGAAGCACAGAGTGGAGTTATAGCGTGCATGATGTCGATCAGGAGAGAGTGAGTGGGGTTAAGGTTAGTCGTAAAATGCTGAAGACGAACCTGCGGATATGCAGATGCAGCACTGTTGCTGTTGCTAGTACACAGCCGCCCCAGTGAGGCCTGTTTAATGGTTGCTGCAGTGTACACTTTGACAGTAGCAGAGCAGGAGGTCAGCACCACAGTAATGAGAGCCATTGATTCCATTCAGTGATGCGCTAAGATTAAAACTGAGGCAGCTCCAATCAAGTAAATTCCATTATTTACTGCTTTACAGCACAGAAAAAGGTCCTTCAGTCTATCAAGTCCATGTCAGCCATAAAGCATCTATCTACTAACCCCCTGCCTCAACCCCACTGTGCCCCACTTGGCCTATCGTGTTAATATTTCCAATCTGTGTGAAACTGAGACTGGGGATAACTGTACTAACCCTGGTTAAAATAAAACATTTACTTTCAAAGTCTTTGCTTTTTCTCCTCAGTTTCATTGTCCTGGAGTTTCTTTTGCAAAATCCACAGTAACACTGGGTGACTGCAACAACAGCAATATGCATTTATATAGCTGCCACATGACAGGAATATTGTGAAGCTATATGAGACAGATTTCGCAACTCTGAGCTCAAAAATAAAACACAATGTGGAATAAAATTAAAACCGCTTGAGGTCAAACTGGGACCAAAACAGTATCAACATGAGCTCATTTTAATTAAAATCCCAGTACAAGAGGTCGATGGATGTAGAGATGTTGGGCAGGGGTTGGAGGGTGGTTTTGGTCTCAGTAGCTGAAGGCATGGCCAGCAGTGTTTGAGATGGGGCCGGGGCTCAGGGGTGGACAGTGGGGGGTTGGAGGTGCCAGGATCAGAGAGGAACACAGATTTCGCAGGACTACAGATTCAAACAGCACGGAAACAGGCCCTTTGGCCCAACTCGTCCATGTTGACCTGGTTTCCTAAAACGAACTAGCCCCATTTGCCTGTGTTTGGACCATACCCTTCTAAACTTTTCCTATCAATGTACCTGTTCAAATGTCCTTTAAACGTTTTAATTGCACTCACCTCCACCACTTCACCCGGCAGCGGGTTCCACAGACCCTTTCGGTCCCTTTGAAATCTTTCCCCCCTCATTTTAAACCCATGCTTTCAAGTTTAGATTCCCCTTCCCTAGGGGAAAGACCTTGGCTATTCACTTTACCTGTACACAACATGATTTTAAAAACTTCTACAAGGTCACCCCTGTGCTCCAAGGAGAAGAAAGTCCCAGCCAATCCAGCCTCTCCTTATAACCCAAACCCTCCAGTCTCGGTAACATCCGTTGTTGTACCCTTTCCAGTTTTGGTCGTGGGGCTGGGGGGATCCCGCCGTTTAGGAGGGTTTGGAAAACAAGAGTTGGGCTATCAAAATTAGGTCATCTCTTGACTGGGAGACTGTGGAGGATAGCGAGCAGGGCCCAGGGGTTCGGAAGTGGAGGAGGAGAATGGGGCAAGGTGCACGTTAGGACCCAGGAAGCAGCGTTTCAGCTGAACTGGAGAATGGGAGGTCGTCCAGGAGAATGCCGGAAGGATGGATGGTGGAGGCAGCGAAAGCTGTAAGATTTGGGCAGTTCGCTTGTGTGCTGAGTCAGAGCTCCCACGCATAGTCACACTGTTAACCTGCAGGAGATCAACACTTGGGCCAGCTCCTAATGAATCTGAAATGCATTGTATTGCAGCTGAGATACTATCAACTGGTGGCTGAGGTTTTGCAGCTTTGGTGGTTGGGCGGGGTGGGGGGGGGGAGGTGGTGGTGGTTTAAAAAGAAAACAGAAATGAGCGTGGGATAAATTATGTATTTCACACGCTGATCTCTCATGCTGTTAATGTGTGACTCCAGCACCTGCTAGAACATCCGTAGGTCACCCAGCCTTCCGAATGAGGTCCTTGTATTTTAATTCCCCGTCCAAGGCTTGCGCTCTGAACTGAATTTCTCAACTGGGAATGGAGGAAATGGTAGCTGCACAGCACAGCCTTATCCAGTCGGAACGGGATTATTTTGGCAAACTGATGTAGAGTCGTAGCTTAATGTCTTTGCCCTGACCTTCCTTCCTCAAACTCCATGTTGTTGTGAGGGGAATTGAACGTAAAAATAGGGAGGTTATGCTCCAGTTATACAGGTCAATGGCAAGACTACAACCGCAGTATTGGTCTCCTTATGTAAGGCAAAATGTTGTAGGCAGTTCAAAAAAGGTTTTTGGAAAGGGTGGATTCAAAGAATCCTTAACAGTGTGGAAGCAGACCTTTTGGCCCATCAAATCCACACTGAGATTCCACCCCCCCCAAAGCAGCCTACCCAGCACACCCCCGACCCTCCGTAGCTCTGCATATCTCATGGCTAATTCATCGAACTACTGCTGCCTCACAGCACCAGGGACCTGCGTTCGACTCCACCCTCGGGCGACTGTCTGTGTGGAGTTTGCACATTCTCCCCGTGTCCGCGTGGGTTTCCTCCCACAGTCCAAAGATGTACAGGCTAGGTGGATTGGCCAGGCTAAATTACCCCGTAGTGTTCAGTGATGTGTAGCTTAGGTGGGTTATAAGGGGATAGGTCTGGGTGGGATGCTTCAAGGATCAGTTGACTGGTTGGGCCAAAGTGCCTGTTTCCACACTTTCAGGATTCTATGATAAAAAATTTTATCCACCATCTTATTAAGATGTATAAAATCATGAGCGGCATAGCTAGGATGAATGCATATAGTCTTCCCAGGGATGGGGAATTGAAAACTAGAGGGCACAGAAGCTGAGAGGGGAAAGATTTACGAAGGAGCTGAGGGGCAACTTCTCCACGCAGTGAGTGGTGCGTGTATGGAATGGGCTGCCTGAGAAAGTGGTGGAGGCAGGTACAATAGCAACATTCAGGAAAAGAAACATTTGGTTAGGTACATGGACGGGGAAGGGTTGAGAGGGATATGGATCAAATGCGGGCAAATGGAACTGGCTGAGTGGGCACTGTGGTCAGCATGGACCAGTTTGGGGCCTGTTTCCATGCTGTATTACTCTATGACTATGTTAACATTCCTATGATAATATCCCCATGTTATTATCCTATTGTGGCATTATCTGCTGTGTCTCCATGATAATGACCTCATGATAATATCATTGTGTTCGCATCCTCAGATGATATTGTCCCCCTGTGTAGTGTCGTTCCTCAAAGAGAACCTCTAAACCAGATTGATGGCCATAGACGTGGAGGAACCACTGTTGGACTGGGTTGGACATGGTCAGAAGTCACACGTACTATAACCTGGTGTCCTGTGACTTCTGGCTTTGTCCAAACCAGATTGTTAAGGGTTAATGGGACATGACAATCAGCATAGAACATAGAACAGTACAGCACAGAACAGGCCCTTCAGCCCACAATGTTGTGCCGACCATTGATCCTCATGTATGCACCCTCAAATTTCTGTGACCATATGCATGTCCAGCAGTCTCTTAAATGACCCCAATGACCTTGCTTCCACAACTGCTGCTGGCAACGCATTCCATGCTCTCACAACTCTCTGCGTAAAGAACCTGCCTCTGACATCCCCTCGATACTTCCCACCAACCAGCTTAAAACTATGACCCCTCGTGCTAGCCATTTCTGCCCTGGGAAATAGTCTCTGGCTATCAACTCTATCTATGCCTCTCATTATCTTGTATACCTCAATTAGGTCCCCTCTCCTCCTCCTTTTCTCCAATGAAAAGAGACCGAGCTCAGTCAACCTCTCTTCATAAGATAAGCCCTCCAGTCCAGGCAGCATCCTGGTAAACCTCCTCTGAACCCTCTCCAAAGCATCCACATCTTTCCTATAATAGGGCGCCCAGAACTGGACGCAGTATTCCAAGTGCGGTCTAACCAAAGTTTTATAGAGCTGCAACAAGATCTCACGACTCTTAAACTCAATCCCCCTGTTAATGAAAGCCAAAACACCATATGCTTTCTTAACAACCCTGTCCACTTGGGTGGCCATTTTAAGGGATCTATGTATCTGCACACCAAGATCCCTCTGTTCCTCCACGCTGCCAAGAATCCTATCCTTAATCCTGTACTCAGCTTTCAAATTCGACCTTCCAAAATGCATCACCTCGCATTTATCCAGGTTGAACTCCATCTGCCACCTCTCAGCCCATCTCTGCATCCTGTCAATGTCCCGCTGCAGCCTACAACAGCCCTCTACACTGTCAACGACACCTCCGACCTTTGTGTCGTCTGCAAACTTGCTGACCCATCCTTCAATTCCCTCGTCCAAGTCATTAATAAAAATTACAAACAGTAGAGGCCCAAGGACAGAGCCCTGTGGAACTCCACTCACCACTGACCTCCAGGCAGAATATTTTCCTTCTACTACCACTCGCTGTCTTCTGTTGGCCAGCCAATTCTGTATCCAAGCAGCTAAGTTCCCCTGTATCCCATTCCTCCTGACCTTCTGAATGAGCCTACCATGGGGAACCTTATCAAATGCCTTACTGAAGTCCATATACACCACATCCACAGCTCGACCCTCATCAACTTTTCTAGTCACATCCTCAAAAAACTCGATAAGGTTTGTAAGGCATGACCTACCCCTCACAAAGCCGTGTTGACTGTATTTGATCAAGCCATGCTCTTCCAGATGGTCATAAATCTTATCCCTCAGAATCCTTTCTAACACCTTGCAGACGACAGACGTGAGACTTACCGGTCTATAATTGCCGGGGATTTCCCTATTTCCTTTCTTGAAGAGAGGAATTACATTTGCCTCTCTCCAGTCCTCAGGTACGACTCCAGTGGAGAGCGAGGATGCAAAGATCTTCGCAAGTGGCGAAGCAATTGCATTTCTCGCTTCCCAAAGCAGCCGAGGACAAATCTGATCCGGGCCTGGCGACTTGTCAATCTTAATGTTTGACAAAATTTTCAGCACATCAGCTTCGTCTATCTCTATCCATTCCGGCATGCACACCTGCTCTTCAAAGGTTTCATTCACTACAAAGTTGGTTTCTTTCGTAAAGACAGAAGCAAAAAACTCATTTAGGGCTTCCCCTACCTCCTCAGGCTCCACACACAAGTTCCCTATGCTATCCCTGATCGGCCCTACTCTTTCTTTGACCATTCTCTTATTCCTCACATAAGTGTAAAATGCCTTTGTGTTTTCCCGGATTCCTTCTGCCAAGCCTTTCTCGTGCCCCCTCCTGGCTCTCCTCAGACCATTTTTGAGCTCCTTCCTTGCCTGCATGTAATCCTCTCTAGCTGAACTTGACCCTAGCTTCCTCCACCTTATGTAAGCTACCTTCTTCCTTTTCACTAGCAATTGAAACAAAGTGAAAAGATACATGAAAAGAGGCCTGGTGTAAGAAAAAAAGACTGCCAGGACCATGTGGTGGTGGAAATATTGGATTAAATTCTTATACAATGTCTTTTTACTGAGCCACTGAACACACAAGCACGGGTTATGTGGGGAGAAAATAAGTCTTACTACCATACAGTGGTAGTTCAGGAGAAGAGAAAACAGTCAGTTTTGACTGGGAGGTAACTGTGTGATTGTCTGTCGGGACCATTCTCTTATTGTAGCAAATACAGAGTCACCGAGAGATGATTTTAACTTAGTTTCTGCACAGTGGAATGCCTGGAAAAGTGCTGACAGGATCACGAAAGAGTGATGTAGCACATAACCAGAATACTATTAATATCAGGGACGCTGTCCCACTCATTGGACCTTCACCATTTGTGTGGGGTCCATGAGACCCATAGAATATGAGATGGAGCTCCAAGACCCTTGTGTGATAATAGATTCAGTCATTAGTTGTATATATGTTATGTTTATATATAATAAAAATATTACATTATGTTTGTGTATATTATATGTTAGATTAAGTGAATATGTTTACAAAGTATTGAAGTGCACATGTCTTACTGTATTTATCTTGATCAGACTTTAAAGAGTCCGTCAGGTTCTTACAGCCTAACAATACATTTGGCGCAGGAATCAGATTCTGTGTAAAATACTCAAGGAGAGGAAGGACTGGGGAAACCTTCTGTGTCCTGGGTTGATATTCTCCTGATGGGTTTGGTGTGTTAGCAAACCGATTGGCTGGGTTGGGGCACACACAGTTTTGCGTGGGGGAGCTGCAATTTACAGCAAAATGCCAAAGGGGCACTCCACAAGGAGATGGACAACCTGGAGGAAGTAGGTTTCTCAAAATAACCTGACAGTGTTGACCAAAGGGTGGGTTCTGCTGACGAGATGCTGCTGTACATTGGCTTGACATTTGTGAGAATTAAAGGAGGTGAACAGTACATTGACTGCTGCACAGCCTGCAATAACAGTTGTGCTGGCAGGGGAGACTCAAGTTGCCAACATCTGCGAAAACAAATGGGAGAAACTTGAAAGGTGATTCCAATAAAGGTGCACGCCTCATTGAAAGCGGGATATTGACAATGGACTCTTTGATACTGCAAGTGGAGTATGGGTGTTCAATGAACTTGAATCATAGAGTCTTTCAGCATAGAAATAAACCCTTTTGCCCAACTTGTCCATGCCAACCAGCTTTCTGAAACTGAACTGGTCCTATTTGCCTTCATTTGACGCATATCCCTGTAAACCTTACCTAGCCATGCACCTGTCCAAATATCTTTTAAACATTGTAATTGTACAAGCTTCCACCACTTCATTTGGTAGCTCATTCCATCTTCTGTGTGAAAAAGTTTCCCCTCTTATCTTAAACCTATTCCTCCCAGATTTGGACTGTCCTACCTTTGGAAAAAGACCCTGGTTATTCACCCTATCCCATGACCCTCATGATTTTATAAACTTTGTAAGGTCACCCATCAACCTTCCAAGCTCCATTCATTCCACTGATCCCTATGATATCTAAGAGTGGTAGACAGTGAATTATTTCTGTGAAGCTAAAGGGGCATTGTCACAACCTTTTGCATGGTTTGGATAGCTACACGTGGCAGCTGCAAGCCCTGAGAGATGACCCTCTGAGAGTGGCCCGCGCAGACATGACGACTGGAAAAAGCCGAGCTACCGTGACCAATAGTTGAATAAAAGGTAATCATAAAGTTCACCAATACAAATACTTGGCCAAAGTAATGATCCTGATGATGCAGTATAGCTGCTTGTTCTGGAAAGTATATCATTGGATGTAAAACTCTCACTATGAGTAAAGGAAGAAAATGTTCACAAATTTTAGGAGAGTAGGAGACAAAGATGGGCTGTTGCTTTGGCTCAAGGTTAATAAATCTTTTCTGCATGGATGTGAATTCCTCAAGTGGCCACAGTCTGTGATCTGGTTCGTGTATGTTTTTGTTTGTTGGCTGCCAGCATGTTGTCTTGTGTCATTTGTGTGTTTTCCTCCCTGGAGTTTGAGAGGCTTTAAGTTGATGTCCTTGTAAGGAGTGATCGGTGGTCGTGTAAAGAAACCCTGCTACACAGCGCTTATGTGGAATGAGTTTCTCAAGGGCTTGGTTACAAATTTACCTCTTGGAATTGGCTACAGTTGTATAGAACCAAATGAAGTATGGAAATTTAGTTAAAAGGTGAAACTTAGCTCCTCTTTCCTTAAAACATTGTATTATGTTGTGTGTTGTATTCATTTTAAAGAAAGGGCCCTTGGGAAGATTTTAAAACCGTTATGTTTGAATTATTGTTCTTGAAATTTCATTATCTGGGCAAAATGCACTTCCAAATCTGATTGTAACTATGAGTGAATCATTAATTCCAGATAATAAGATTTGCTCATCTTAAAATCTGAGAAAACCAATGTCATAGAACATAGAACATTACAGCACAGTACAGGCCCTTCGGCCCTTGATGTTGTGCCGATCTGTCATACCGATCTGAAGCCCATCTAACCTACACTATTCCATGTACATCCATATGCTTATCCAATGACAGCTTAAATGTACCTAAAGTTGGCGAATCTACTACTGCTGCAGGCAAAGTGTTCCATTCCCTTACTACTCTCTGAGTAAAGAAACCATCTCTGACATCTGTCCTATATCTTTCACCCCTCAATTTAAAGCTATTAATTTAAAGCTATATGTCAGAGAGTTTGAGGAAGGCAAAATCTACCAGAGAATCATAGAATCCCTACAGTGCAGATAAATGCTTTTTGGTTACAAGGTGATGGGAAAAAAGTGACGTGGCAACAAATGGAAATGGAAATGATTCACCTTGGGTGTAGTGAAATGGAATATATCCAATAAAATCAAAGTGTAGACAGAATTAGATAATTACAGTTTTCTCTTGGACAATTTTTTTTTCTCGAAACTATCTAGACATTTAGTAACTATCATTATCATTAAAGAGGCAGTGCTGGGGAAGCTAATGGGGGATAAAGGGAGACAAATCTCCTGGCCCTGATGAAATGCATCCCAGGGTACTAAAAGAGGTGATGGGGGAAATAGCAAATGCATTAGTAATTATTTACCAAAATTTACTGGACTCTGGGGTGGTTCCCGCAGATTGGAAAACTGCCAATGTGATGCCACTGTTTAAAAAAAGAAGTAGACAAGAAGAAGGTAACTATAGGCCAACTGGCCATACTTAACTTTGGCAGTGGGGAAAATGCTTGAACCTATCATTAAGGAAGAAATAGCAAGTCATCTGGGTACAAATTCTCCCATTGGGAACACCCAGCACGGATTCATGAAGGGTAGGTCATGTTCAACTAATTTAGTGGAATTCTTTAAGCACTTTACTTACATGTTGGACAATGGGGAACGTGTGGATGTGGTGTATCTGGATTTCCAGAAGGCATTTGACAAGGTGCCACACCAAAAGCTGCTACATAAGATGAAGTTGCTTGGCATTACAGGTAATGAGGTGGCATAGATAGAGGATTGGTTGACCAGTAGAAAGCAAAGAGTAGGGGTAAGTGGATGTTTTCCTTGTTGGCAGTCAGTGGCTAGTGGTGTGCCTCAGGGATCAGTGTTGGGACGGCAATTGTTTACAATTTACATAGATGATTTGGAGTCGGGGACAGAGAGTGCTGTATCAAAATTTGCAGATGACACTAAGATGAGTGGTAGAGCAAAGTAGTCCATGGACTAAGTTTTAAATGGTAAAAAATTGAAGCTCACTGCTGTGCAGAGGGACTTGGTTAGCAAACATGGTTAAGGAAAATCCCAAAGCCTTTTATTCATATATAAGGAGCAAGAGGGTAACTAGAGAAAATGGGTGACATTCTTAATGAGTACTTTGTATCGGTATTCACCAAGGAGAGGGACATGACAGATGTTGAGGTTAGGTACAGATGTTTGCTTACTCTAGGTCAAGTCGGCATAAGGAGGGAGGAAGTGTTGGGTATCCTAAAAGGCATTAAGGTGGACAAGTCCCCAGCCCCGAATGGGATCTATCCCAGGTTATTGAGGCAAGCGAGAGAGGAAATAGCTGGGGCTTGAACAGATATCTTTGCAGCATCCTTAAACACGGGTGAGGTCCCAGAGGACTGGAGAATTGCTAATGTTGTCCCCTTGTTTAAGAAGTGCAGCAAGGATAATCTAGGTAATTATCGACCGGTGAGCCTGATGTCAGTGGTAGCGAAGCTGCTGGAGAAGATACTGAGGGATAGGATCTATTCCCATTTGGAAGAAAATGGGCTTATCAGTGATAGGCAACATGGTTTTGTGCAGGGAAGGCCATGTCTTACCAACTTAATAGAATTCTTTGAGAATGTAACAAAGTTGATTGATGAGGGAAAGGCTGTAGATGTCATATACATGGACTTTAGTAAGGCATTTGATAAAGTTCCCCATGGCAGGCTGATGGAGAAAGTGAAGTCACATGGGGTCCAGGGTGTGCGAGCTAGATGGATAAAAAAACTGGCTAGGCAACAGGAGACAGAGAGTAGTAGTGGAAGGGGGTTTCTCAAATTGGAGACCTGTGACCAGTGGTGTTCCACAGGGATCTGTGCTGGGACCATTGTTGTTTGTGATATACGTAAATGATTTGGAGGAAGTTGTAGGTGGTCTGATTAGCAAGTTTGCAGATGACACTAAGATTGGTGGAGTAGCAGATAGTGAAGGGGAGTGTCAGAGAGTACAGCAGAATATAGATAGATTGGAGAGTTGAGCAGATAAATGGCAGATGGAGTTCAATCCAGGCAAATGTGAGGTGATGCTTTTGGAAGATCTAATTCAAGAACAAACTATACAGTAAATGGAAAAGCCCTGGGAAAAGTTGTGTACAGAGAGATCTGGGTGTCCAGGTCCATTGTTCCCTGAAGGTGGCAATGCAGGTCAATAGGGTGGTCAAGAAGGCATACGGCATGTTTTTCCTTCATCGGACAGGGTATTGAGTTGGCAGGGTATGTTACAGTTGTATAAGATTTTGATTCGGCCACATTTAGAGTACTGTGTACAGTTGTGGTCACCACATTACCAAAAGGATGCTTTGGAGAGGGTGCAGAGGAGATTCACCAGGATGTTGCCTTATATGGAGGGTACTAACTATGAAGAAATGTTGATAGATTAGGATAATTTTCATGAGAAAGACGGAGATTGAGGGGGGACCTGATTGAGGTCTACAAAATCATGAGGGGTAAAGACAAGGTGGATAGCAAGAAGCTTTTTCCCAGAGTGGGAGACTCAATTACTAGGGGTCATGAGTTCAAAGTGAGAGGAGGAAAGTTCTTTACGCAGAGGGTGGTGGGTGCCTGGAACGCGTTGCCAGCGGAGATAGTAGACGCAGACACCTTAGTGTCTTCTAAGATGTATATGCACAGGCACATGGATGGGCAGGGAGCAAAGGGATACAGACCCTTAGAAAATAGATGATAGGCTTAGACATAGGATCTCAATAGGCGCAGGCTTGGAGGGTCAAAGGGCCTGTTCCTGTGCTGTAATTTTCTTTGTTCTTTGTTCTTTGAGTTTAAAAACAGGGAGGCTATGCTGCAGCTGCAAAGTGTCCTGGTGAGGCCACACCTGGAGTACTGTGTGCAGTTTTGGTCTCCTTACTTGTGAAGAGATATGCTAGCACTGGAGGGGGTGCAGAGGAGATTCACTCGGTTGATTCTAGAGTTGAGAGTTTTGGATTATGAGGAGAGACTGAGTAGGCTGGGATTATACTCATTGGAATTCAGAAGAATGAGGGGAGATCTTATTGAAACATATAAGATTATGAAGGGAATAGATAAGGTGAAGGCAGGGAAGTTGTTTCCGCTAGCAGGTGAAAGTAGGACTAAGGGGCATAGCCTCAAAATAAAGGGAAGCAGATGTAGAACTGAGGTCACGAGAAACCTCTTCACCCAAAGGGTTGTGAATCTGTGGAATTCCCTGCCCAGTGAAGTGGTTGAAGCTCCCTGGCTGAATGTGTTTAAGGCAAGGCGAGATAAATTTTTGAACAGTGAAGGAATTAAGTGTGCTGGCAGGTAAGTGGAGCTGAGTCTCAAAAGATTGGCCATGATCGTATTGAATTTCTTACTGAATTTGGTTTGTGAAGAAGGTTCTAGATCCGAAATATCAACTTTCCTGCTCCCCTGATGCTGCTTGGCCTGCTGTGCTCATCCAGCTCTGCACCTTGTTAGCCATGATCTTATTGAATGGCAGAGCAGGCTCAAGGGCCCAGATGGCCCACTCCTGCTCCTAGTTCTTATGTTCTTATGTTGTTATATACATTCCCTTGCCTGTCAGCTTTTTTCAAAGGGAACTCAATTTGTTGAACATTGGGACCAAGATAGAAGGATACACCTTCCAGCAACTTTCGAACTTTTAACAAGATCGTCTAAATCTCAAGAATACGTGGTATGACTTTGGGATACTTTTGTAAGTGTGCAAAAGTGGCTGCTTCATTTGAAGTGACAACTATGAACAGATGCCAAAAAATGCACTGAAGAATGGATCTCAGACAATTACACCTATATGACAAAATGATTGTTGCAGGCTGGAAGAGCATAAAAAAAGTTTAAGCGACAAGATAGTGATACATAATCTACAAGAAACTGGCTTTAAAACTGTGGAAGTGGTATGACCCAAAAAAACGTAAAATTAAAATTAAAATTAAAGGGCGATTGTCTGTTAGATTACAGAGATGAAGGGTCGTAGACTTCTGGGGGGAGTTATGATGGACTGATTGGAAGGAGCCATCAGATGGCATACGGTTACCCCATCTTCACTATGTGTACCCCTGTGTTCAAACTAGTGGGTGAAACTGTTATGTGTTAGCACAGTCAGCGGATGTGAAAGAAGGCCGAGCTAATGCTCAGGTGGAGGGGGACAGTGTAGTAAAGGGAACCCTTGGATAAAGGGAAGCAGGAGGAAGCAAAAGCAGAAGGTAATACAATGTCGCCAACTGGGTCAGGTCTGCTCTGGGATCGATGATTCATTCCGATACACTCCCGGTAGGACGATCTGTCAGAGCCTCACGCTCCTCAGGGATACGATCAGCCTTCATGCAGCAAACGGGAGTGGACTCTTGCCTCATCTGACTGGACAACACTGGCGAAGGCCTTTGGCAAGTCAGTCAGGCACTTACATGTGGAACGTGCTCTTCAAAATGCAAAATTCCCATAATTCACTCAATCATAGAAATCCCTACAATGTGGAAGCAGGTGCAAGGCCATGTTCTTTTGGAACCAGGCTGACCGATTCTTTATCCCGTTCACCATCAGGACAGATTACCTAAAGTTGCTGGGAATATGGTTTGGAAGGGCTGGAGTGTGCACAAAAGCTTGGAAGGAGTACATTGCCATGGTGAGCCAATACCTGAGCTTTTGGGAGCACCGCTTTCTCTCCATTGCGGGTCATCAGGTATGAAGCACTATCTCCGTTGTTGTATGTGGCACAGGTTTGGGCCGTTCCCCAAGATAGACCGTGTCGACAGGGACACCATGTACAAAGGTCTGGATAATGGTGGGGGGGTGGGTGGGAAACGGAGAGGAATATACCCAACGTTGCCTTCACGATGATGGCTACCTTTGTATGTGGCTGCATCAAGCTGTGTGTAGACCCTCAGTACGTAAACACCAAGCATCACTACGTACTGAAGTTCTATCTGTGTTGCGAAGGATGGGACTGGCCTCACTGCCGGGGAACACTCCAAATCATTGGACCGTTCCGTCTCACCTGTCCTTCGTGGAGAAATTTGCGAAGAAAATCACCTATGATCGCAAGTCCATCAGGAAGTGGTCAGCCAATAGTGTCATTCAAGAACCTGAGGGAAAAGGAGAAGGTGGATTGTGTCACGTGGCTCCCTGAGCAGACTGTCCAAGTCACTTGGCAGAATGCCTCATCACCAGAACATTCCAACAGGCACCGAGAAATCACTTGGCAGGTGGTGAGAAGGGCACAACCTGTGAGATCCTCCATGTATTCCCACCACACACTGCCCTTGAAACAGGGGAGCAGAGACTATCACACATCTGCTGCTAGAATGTGCCTTTGCAAATAAAATCTGGAGAGAAATGCAGTGGTTTGTGTTGAGGCTTGTGCTGAAAGGCTCCGTGAAACTGGGTTCTGTGCTGTACAGTCTGTTTCTCAGCACACACACCGTGACAGTCTTTACGCTGACCATCAACCCGGTGAAAGATGTTCTTTGGTCTGCCTGAATCTTGTTGGTCTTCCAGAACAAGGAGTTGGCCCTGACCACGTGTTGTGGACAGGGACAATCCAAGCTCTAGGACTACATGCTGAGGGATGCACTACAGCTTGGGGCAGCTGCTGCCAAGGAGCAGTTGGGAAAGATCACCATCTAAAGTCTTTCTTCCAAAGTTAAATGGGGGTCCATTCAGTTACTGGACTGCCTCAGTGCCTCAAATGCATGTAAGTATAATCTTGTACAAGCAAGAGGTGACTTAGGTTCATTTGTTGGATAGAGTCAAACTCTAACGCTTGATAACAAAGTGTGGAGCTGGATGAACACAGCAGGCCAAGCAGCATCTCAGGAGCACAAAAGCTGACGTTTCGGGCCTAGAACTAATGCTTGCTTGTTTCTCCACCGGCTACTGTACAGAACCAAACTGTTTTAGTGACTACGTATGTATATGTAAGGATATTTTTATGAATAAATTATATCTTTGAAATATATAAAGAAGATAACACAAAATGAAATGGTTGCTGCCTTATTGAAAGCAGGAGTAAGTGCATTAAATTCTATGGATTTTGAAATGCTATAAAATAAGATTGCTAAGGTTGGGCAGTTAATGAAAGAAGCGATCAAATTAACTGTTTTATGGACTAAACCGTTAGCACATAGAGATTTAGCAAATTTGTTTCTCACCAACAGGGTTTGGAAGATTGCTAATAGCACCATGTGGGAAACGTATCAAACCCAGTTGGATCTTCGTGCTAAAGTTAGTTGAATGTATAGTAATGTGTTAGAGTCATATGGTTTGTCATAGAGGCATGAACTAACCACTTCATTGCTATCCAGAAATCCGTTGTCCTGGAAACAACTAGTTAATCTGTTATGGACTGAACCAAACGCCCTCAAAATATGTTGGGAAGATAGCCTGGATCTTGACTTATTCTTATTCTAAAGGCATTGCAATCCAGATGCAATTTGATTGATCAAACTACTCGACTTTAAGCAAAACAGACTTTAGTTTTAAACTATGGTTAAAACGCAGACAAAATTTTAAAAAAAAATTTGCTTAACTGTAACTCTACTGAAATGCTTAGCAAAATAATATATTTATTAAATTCTGCTAATTAACTGTTCCAAAATAGTAACATCCCAGAAACACACGCATGGCAAAGGCAAGTTCAGTAAAACAGTTTTCTGAAATGCAATCCTAACAGCAGGAAGAGAACCCCAGCTTTTCACCGTAACAGAAAGCGGAAAGACAGCTTCCACATCCAACTTTAAGACCCCAGCAACCACTGAAAGCTAAAAGTAAAAAATGTGCTGTGAGAGCTTGACTCAACCCATTCAGGCTGTTTCTATTATCCCAACCTAAATAAGAACCCAAGACCTGATAAGCTGTTTACTTTCTTGGCTTTGAGCAGACTGCCTTTTACCTCTGTCTCAACATTTCTTCATTAATATAAAAGGACAAAATACATCACTTAAAGCAACAGTATGGCCACAAATCTCACATGTGCTAACCTGGCACTTGTGCTAATTTGTTGAAGACTAATAGCCGTATGTGATGCTATCTTTCGGTTTTAAATAGTACAAAGCGAATATTGTGCCAGTTTATCACCCTACCCCATTGTTTGGAGATATATTGTGGATACTTGTGTTTTGTGGCAAATAACCAGATAACAACCAAACCCACTGTAGCCAGAAGAGCTAGTAAGGTTAGCAGTTTCCTTCCCTAAAGGACATTAGTGAAACAGATGGGTTTTTCCAACAACTGACAATGGATTCACGGTCATCATGAGATTCTTAATTCCAGATATTTATTGAAATCATTTTCCACCGGCTGCCATGGAGGGATTTGAACCCAGGTCCCCAGAATATTACCTAGGTCTCTGGATTAACAGTCCAGCAATAGTACCACTGGGCCATTACTCTCCCTGTGATATTGTCTTCCTGTGATATTCTGTTCCTGTGATGATATTATCCTCCTGTGATATTATCTTCCTGTGATACTGTCCTCCTGTGTTAATTTCCTCCTGTGATAATATCCCTTTATGATATAGTCCTCTTGTGATAATATCCCCCTGTGATAATACCCCTCATGACATTGTCCTTCTGTTATATTGTCCCATGTGATAGTATCCTCCTGTGAAATATCACTGTGATGTTGTCCCCTGCGACAATATCTTGGTGCTCAGACAAGGTGTTCTGTTGTGATATCCCCATGAATACATTTCCTCATTACAAGTTACCCTCAGAACATTACCCCCAAAAGGGGTATCCCTGTAAAATAGCTATAGATACATTATAAGATGCCACACTAGTATCACCACCTCCTTTCTTCACTCTCCCCTCCTCCTGTCTTGTCTTGCCTCCACGATGTGATAGTGCAGCTCATATTTTGCACCAGGCGAGGAACAGACTCTTTATCTGTCTCTCTCTCTCTCTCTCTCTCTCCCCCTCTCTCTCCCTCTCTCTCCCTCCCCCCGACCTCTCTCTCCAGCAGGGTGTGGTATAACTCTATTCTTTCATTCTTTGTCATCACAGGGATCCAGCTGCAGGAACTGTTTATTGTGTGAGGCCGTTGACATGACCTCCCAGCTGCTGGTGTTTTCTTGCTTTCAGCGACGCACAATGAGATAAGGATCAGAGGTTCAGAGGCTTTGTACCAGGAATTAGACTGAGATCACACTGTGGATCATGTAATGCAGAACCGTCAAGAGTGAGATGACCACAGGTTAGAACATCAGGATTCTGAATTGAACTATCTGACATTGACAGTGCATAAAGAGAGTCCTTGACTGACCACAGACACTGTTTGTCACGTTGGCCTTTCAGTCAATCTGTGAGAAATCCAAAGAAAGATTTACAATTATTCACTGTCATTCACTCAGACTGTCCCAAACGCTCCACAGTCAAGTGGGGATTTTACAAAGGGGCGGTCACCACTTTAATGGCACCAGGAGATCGCACAAGTCACAATGAAACCTAAGACTCGATTATTTATTGATCTGGACACTAAAGTGGATGTCCTGATTATCTCATGGTCATGTTGTGTGACCTTACAGTCAGATGAGAGGATACAGCGCGCTCATAGAACAAACAAGGACCAAGAGCAGGCCACTCAGCCCTTCAGGTCTGCTCCCCCATTCAATAAAATCATGGCTGCTCTGAGCTCAACCAAAGGAGTTGCGTGGCCCAGTTGACTTGATGGTTGGTTTGTGATGCCTTCAGCATGGATTCTATTCCTGCAATGTTTGAGGTGGCCATGAAGACCTCTCCTTCTCAACCTTGCCCCTCACCAGAGGAATGGTGACCCTCAGTTTAATCCACCACTGGTCAGCTCTCCGTCATGAGGTGGTGGGACTATGGTGACTTTACCTTTATATCTGCCTTTAAAAGTATTGAAAGATTCTGAACTCACCGCATTTTGAAGAAGGGAATTCCAAAGATTCACACACTTCTGAAAGTAACAAAAAAAATTTCCCCATCTCTGTCTTCAATGGGTGATCCCTTATTTTTAAACTATGACCCCTAGGTCTAGATCCTCCCCCAACAGGAAGCATCCTTCCCGCATTCACCCAGTCAGGATTTTATAGGTTTCAATTCAGTCACCTCTGACTCTTTGAGGCAAACAAATTTAAAAATCTACCATAATTGGACAGAATAATACATTCAACTTTGCGGTATTTGAGGTATATAGTCTTTGCTGGCTTATCAAGACTGCCAGTTCATAAGGTGTCGGTTAAAACAAAGTTTGAACATAGAACATAGGACATTACAGCACAGTACAGGCCCTTCGGCCCTCGATGTTGTGCCAACCTGTCATACCGATCTCAAGCCCATCTAACCTACACTATTCCATGTACGTCCATATGCTTATCCAATGACGACTTAAATGTACCTAAAGTTGGCGAATCTACTACCGTTGCAGGCAAAGCGTTCCATTCCCTTACTACTCTCTGAGTAAAGAAACTACCTCTGACATCTGTCCTATATCTTTCACCCCTCAATTTAAAGCTATGCCCCCTCATGCTCGCCGTCACCATCCTAGGAAAAAGGCTCTCCCTATCCACCCTATCTAACCCTCTGATTATTTTATATGTTTCAATTAAGTCACCTCTCAACCTTCTTCTCTCTAATGAAAACAGCCTCAAGTCCCTCAGCCTTTCCTCGTAAGACTTTCCCTCCATACTAGGCAACATCCTAGTAAATCTCCTCTGCACCCTTTCCAAAGCTTCCACATCCTTCTTATGATGCGGTGACCAGAACTGTACACAATACTCCAAGTGCGGCCGCACCAGAGTTTTGTACAGCTTCACCATAACCTCTTGGTTCTGGAACTCGATCCCTCTATTAATAAAAGCTAAAACACTGTATGCCTTCTTAACAGCCCTGTCAACCTGGGTGGCAACTTTCAAGGATCTGTGTACATGGACACCGAAATCTCTCTGCTCATCTACACTACTAAGAATCTTACCATTAGCCCTGTACTTTGCCTTCTGGTTACTCCTACCAAAGTGCATCACCTCACACTTGTCTGCATTAAACTCCATTTGCCACCTCTCAGCCCAGCTCTGCAGCTCATCTATGTCTCTCTGCAACCTACAGCATCCTTTGTCACTATCCATAACTCCACCGACCTTAGTGTCGTCTGCAAATTTACTAACCCATCCTTCTACGCCCTCATCCAGGTCATTTATAAAAATGACAAACAGCAGTGGACCCAACACCGACCCTTGCGATACACCACTAGTAACTGGTCTCCAGGATGAAGTATTAATAAGACAAAGACTTGAAGGGAGATGTAGTGTAATGGTCTGAAAGGGTTAATATATGGAAAAATGTCAGTGACACACCTGCTTTCATGATGTGAGTAATCCCACGGAAAGGAGACCTAGCGTGGATATCAAGGGAGTCTGATAACCCTCTGGAATGTACACAAACCAGCTTCTGCTAACATACCGGAGACTGAGCATCTCTTTAAGGGTCTCCACCCCAATCCTTCCAACAAAGAGATTTCCAGTGCTCCCTCAGTGCAGTACTGAAAATGTCAGCCTGGAGAATCTGCTGAAATTTATGGAGTGGGACTCAATCCCATAACCTACTGTTCCAAAGGTGGGAATGAGATGCACAGAGCTGCAACTGACAGAGAAGGTGCTGCACACGGCAGCAATCAGTACTTGTGCGTGATAGAGATGGCGCAGAAAAGAATTATAAAGGGGGATCCCAGGAATCTGTGGGTTTACGAATGAAGGAAGAGTGCACAAGATAGGTCAGTTGTCTTTTGGAAAAAGGCTGTGAGGTGACCTCATTTAGATCTTTAAAATGTCAGGAGAATTTGATAGAGTGGACAGAGAGAAAATATTTCAGCTTGAGGGGAAGTCGATAACTAGACACCGTCAGTATCACATAGACCCCAAAAAATTCAACAGGGAATTCAGGAGACAGCACTTCACATGGAGAGCAGAGAGAATGTGGAGCTCAGTCTCACAGCGAGTGGTCAAAGTGAACAGCATTGATGTGTTTACGGGACAACTGAACAAGTACACAAGAGAGAGGGACTAGGGTGGTGGATTTCAATGGAAGATGGGCAGAGACTTTCAGGTGGATCAAGTTTGGCGCGACTGGCCTCATTTCTATGCTGTAGATCCCATGTAATCCTATGTTTCTCAGTGTCAGCTTCTGAATATGTGCAGAGGATAGAAGCGAAACATTTTGAGACATGTGACTGTCACACAAAGGGATATAAATAACAAGATGTTATGCAATGGGTTGAGTCAGAAACTTGTGTGGAGATGGAATCACGTCGTCATTAGGAAGTGATGTAAGATCACATTACTACCAGAGATTGTAAGAACTGCTGATGCTGGGGTCAGCGATAACACAGTGTGGAGTTGGAGGAACACGGCGTGCTATGTTCATCCAACCCCACACCACATTACTGCCAGAGGCTGGTTTTCACAGAACCATAAAACCATAGGCTATAGAACTGGCGCTCCCACCCACCAAGTCTGTATCACCAAAATATACACTAAATCTTTACTATAGTTCAACAAACAGTTACAGTTGACCCTGTATCAAAAGATTTCTGCAATATTGATCAAATCTTTCCTTCATCAGATTACATTGTTAAAAGTGCTCCATCAATGTGAGTTGATGTTGTTGTTTAATCAGAGACACAGAGAGAGAAAGAGACAGAAGGATTGACTGAGTGGGGTGCAGGGGTGTGTGGATAGATTAAGGGAAGGAGGAGTGTGTGAGACAGGGAGGGGCAACCACTCACAGGACAGGGACCACATGGAGTAAGATACAGAGTAAAGCTCTCTCTACACTGTTCCAGTTAAGCACCCCCAAGACAGGGACAGCATGGGATTAGATACAGAATAAAGCCTCCTCTACACTGTCTCCAGCATACACTCCCAGGACAGAGACAGCACGGGGTTAGACACAGAGTAAAGTTCCTTCCACTCTGTTCCCCCATCAAACCCTCCCAGAACAGGGACAGCACAGAGTTAGACACAGAGTAAAGCTCTTTCTACACTGTGCCCATCAAACACAGTGTGGAAGGAGATCTCTCACAGGGTAGTGTGGGATTTGTTGCTGCCTGTTACTCAGTCAGGTTCAGAGCCACCTCCAGAAGAGAGTTATTTTCATTCTGACAGTCTGTTATTTTGTTTATTGCCCATGGAAGCTTCCTGTGGTTTCTGCCTCTCATCCCGGGAGGCAAAGCGGAGACAATCGTTTGTCAGCTGCGGATCATTGTGTTCAATGAATCACCCAGAACAGCCTGTGCCACAAGCACACAGAAAGGTGAAGGCTATGTACAGCACAATAGAGGAATCCAACTGATATAGGAACCGCAGAATTGGTATGCTGCTCAAGGGGGCCATTCAGCCAATTGGTTCCATACTGGTTCTCTGAATGGGCATCATGACTTAGTTGCTTCCCCATAACACTAAACGTTGTTTCTATTTAAATAACTATCCAGTGCCTCAGTTGAACCTGCCTCCAAAACACCTCCAGGCACTGCATTCCAGACCCTAACCACTCTTATGTGAAAAAGGTTTCTCTTCATTTTCACATCACTTTAAATTATACCCTAACATATTTCCCTGTCGACACTATCCAGCCCACACATGATTTTGAAAACTTTGATCAAATCTCCTCTTCGGGAGAATGGCCCCCACTTCTTCAATCTACATTACTGAAGTTTCTAATTTCTGGCAACACTCTCTCCAGAGCATTCACATTCTTCCAAAAATACTCCAGCTGAGGTCTAACAAGTGTCTTGTACTGGTTCAACATCACCTCTCTGATCTTCTATTTTATTATTAACATTTAGTTGTAAAGCCGAGAACACTGTATGTCTTAAGTGCTCTCTGCACCCAACCTCTAACCTCCAATGATCTGTGCACATATATACCCACGTCTCTCTGCTCCTGAACCCCTTTAGAATTGTACCACTTATTTTATATTGTCTTTCAATATTCTTCTGACCAAAGTGCACTGCCTCACACACCACTGCACTGAAATTCATTTGCCACCTCTTTGCCAACTTGGCCAAATTTTCAATGACTCTTCATGTCTCTACGACTCTGTACACAGCACAGGACAGATACAGAGTGAAGATCCCACTACACTGGCCCCCATCAAGCACCCCCAGGACAGACAGAAATAAACTCACTCCATGCTGTTCTTGGTTGTGCAATGAGCAGCAGCATCCATCAGGAGCTCTCCGCCCAACACCCGCCACTGTCCCTATGCCTCATCACAGCCTGGCGCTCACTGCTCTGTGGACTGAGTTGAAAGGGGAGCTGAGAGCAGGGGTGTGGCCTCCAACGCCTTCGCCATGAGACGCCATGAATGCCAGGCACACAGCAGGAGCCTGAGCAATCTGGGCACGTGCAGGAGAATGACATTCTGTTGCCAGGGTAACATGTTGCTGTCACAGCTGTAAAGCAAAAGACACAAACAGCGTGCAAGAAAACCTGGTATTATCACGGTGAACTTTCAGCATCTGTCTTTCTGCTGCTGGTTGATGGGAAACCTCAGTTATTGAATCAAAGACAAAGATAACTAATAAACAGAATTAAAGATGGAGAGGACAAGCCTCATAATTTTGACTGTAATGCCCAGGATGGTTACCATGGCTACTGTTGCCTGGCACATTGATGCAGAAAAAAAATCACAACATACAATTTTGCAAATTTCACATCTTATTCAACAAAGTTAACCTTTCAAATTCAGTGACCCTTCTTCAGAACTGACGGTGGTTGGGAAAACGTCAGTTTACATGCTGAAAAAAAGGTGGGGGGGATGGGTTAGGGAGTAAGTGGTAGGATAGAGCCAAAATTGGATTTTAAATGTTGTTTCGTGAAATCGAACAGAATTAATAAAATATTCTCACAGTAAGGAATCCTCTGGGAAAGAGTAACCATTTAAATCAAGAGTGGTGTACAAATGTTTGAAAGTGAAGTAGTAAAATTTTAAAAAAAAATTACATACAAGGGAAGTTGACTCAGGCACATTGGGAAATTGCAACTGGGGAAAGGTAATAAATGCTGAACCAGCCAGTGCAGCTCACATCCCAGGAATGATTTTTAAAATCACCCAGGGAGAAAGATTTTAGATCTTAAAATTGTGAAATGGAACAGGTTTAATTAATAATGTCACAGTAAGAAATCTTCAGGAAAGAGTCCAGTTCTGGTCGCCCTATTATAGGAAAGATGTGGATGCTTTGGAGAGGGGTCAGAGGAGGTTTACCAGGATGCTGCCTGGACTGGAGGGCTTATCTTATGAAGAGAGGTTGACTGAGCTCGGACTTTTTTCATTGGAGAAAAGGAAGAGGAGAGGGGACCTAATTGAGGTATACAAGATAATGAGAGGCATAGATAGAGTTGATAGCCAGAGACTATTTCCCAGGGCAGAAATGGCTAACACGAGGGGTCATAGTTTTAAGCTGGTTGGAGGAAAGTATAGAGGGGATGTCAGAGGCGGGTTCTTTACACAGAGAGTTGTAAGAGCATGGAATGCGTTGCCAGCAGCAGTTGTGGAAGCAAGGTCATCGGGGACATTTAAGAGATTGCTGGACATACATATGGTCACAGAAATTTGAGGGTGCATACATGAGGAGCGATGGTTGGCACAACATTGTGGGCTGAAGGGCCTGTTCTGTGCTGTACTGTTCTATGTTCTATTCCAGCATCAGCCCACAGCCCATGTGCTATTTATCGTGGCTGGACTGCCAGTAAGCTCCAAGCACACACAGTGGATTCCCTGCCCCTGAGCCATGTCGATCTATGGTGAAGTTCCACTCCAGGACCTGAGTGAGAAATGTAATAATTGAGAATCATAGAACATAGAACATCACAGCACAGTACAGGCCCTTTGGCCCTCGATGTTCAGCCGACCTGTCATACCAATCTGAAGCCCATCTAACCTACACTATTCCATGTACGTCCATATGCTTGTCCAATGATGACTTAAATGTACTTAAAATTGGCAAATCTACCGTTGCAGGCAAAGCGGTCCATACCCTTACTACTCTCTGAGTAACGAAACTACCTCTGACATCTGTCCTATATCTTTCACCCCTCAATTTAAAGCTATGCCCCCTCGTGCTCACCGTCACCATCCTAGGAAAAAGGATCTCCCTATCCACCCTATCTAACCTTTTGATTATCTTATATGTCTCAATTAAGTCACCTCTCAACCTTCTCTCTAACGAAAACAGCCTCAAGTCCCTCAGCCTTTCCTCCTAAGACCTTCAATCAACCTGCAAATAGTGTTTTCCAGAAGGTGGGAGGAGTGGGTGATGCTCCAGATCAGTTGTGGTGAGATTCTTAAAGAAAGTCTTTCCAGAACTGACATGTTTCTGTTTCCCTCTCCACAGATACTTTTGGACTTGCTAAATTCCTCCAGCACTTTTATGATGTGGCAAAACTCTAGCATACATTCCAAACCCTCTTGCACACTTTGCCCTGCCTTCCTTCTTAGATTATTTTCAAGTTTACTACCACGCAGCAAAACGTCACAGTCAAGAGGACGTTCCACTCTGGTCCCTTATCAGCAATAATCCGTGGTCAGGTTGAAGTTTTAAAATTTGTTCAAGGTGCCATCCGTACAGAATACCAAGTAAGATTTCAAAATTTTTCAATGAGCAGAGTAGCAAAGAGTGAGGCGGATGCCAATTGACTGCTAGAGGAGGTGGATAGGCTGGTGGAGTAGGCCGACAAGTGGCAGATGAAGTTTAATACAGGGAAGTAGGAGGTGATGGATTTTGTATGAGAAATTAAGAGTTGTTATCGCTACCTGAACATACACTTTATTCTTCACAGAATTCAGATTTTATCTTGTTCTAATACATTCTATCTCATGCTCTCTCACACTGTGCCTCCCTCCCTCACTCAATCAATTCCACTCCTCTCATTCTACCCCTCCCTCTCTTACTCAATCCCTCCCTCTCTCACTCTAACCATACCTCTCTCACTCAATCAATCCCTCCCTCTCTCTTAACATCCCTCCTTCTTTCACTCTATCTCACCTTCCCTCCGTCACTCTATCGCTCTCTCTCACTCAATCAATCCTTCTCTCACTCAATCCCTCCTTCTTTCACTTAATCAGTTAGTCCCTCTCTCACACTATCACTACTGCTCTTATGGTATCCCTTCCTCTCTCACTGTATCCCTCCCTCTCTTAATCAATTCCTCCCTCTCTCACGCTTTCCTTCCGTCTCTCACTCGAACAATCCACCATCTTACTCTATTCTTCCCTCTCTCACCGCATCCCTTCCTCTCTAACTCTATCCCTCCCTCCCTCATGCTATCCTTCCCTCTCTCACTCAATCAATACCACCATCATAGTCTATCTGTCCCTCTCTCACTCAATCCCTCCCTCTCACCTCTATCACTCCCTCTCTTGCTGTATCCCTTCCTGTTTCACTATATCTGCCTCTTATTCTATCCGTCCACCTCACACTATCTCTCATTCTATCTCCCCCTCTCTCACACTGTCAGTAAGTTTTTAAAGGCACGGTTGCATTATTATTGAAGTGATTTATGCTGTAAATAAAGTAAGAGTGATGTGATTGTATACCGGATGCATTACATTTCTAGTAATTAGTGTGTGTTTTTGCATTGATTGTGTGGACCTCTTCAATATCTGGAATGTTTGATCGATTGGCACATTTCTGGTTCCATAGGTACTGGATAATAAAAAAATTACTGTACAATCATAAAGGCAGATAGCAGAGTTTGCAATGAGTGGGGATATGGTAAAGCATGGGCAGGGAGGAGCTAATATGGGAGGGTGAGAGGTCCTGTCTTCAGTCAGGAGCAATCTGGCTCCAAGGTGGGACAGGGAAAAACACACCCACATCTGCTAAGGGGCAGGGTGTGAGCTCATCAAGATGGGCTAGGTGAGGATTGGAAAAGTGGGTGAGTCCTGTCTGGTTGATGGGATTTTAATCCATTTATGGGTTGGAGGCCTTGTTGGCTATGCCAGCATTTATTACCCACCCCTAATTGCCCAGAGGGCAGTTAGGAGTCAACCACACTGCTGTGGGTCTGGAGTCACATGTAGGCCAGACCAGGTAAGGATGACAGTTTCCTTTCCTAAAGGACGTTAGTGAACCAGATGGGTTTTTGCAACATATAGTTTTGGTGACAGACCTACAGGCACCCCCTGACCATCGAGCAGGCAGCACTGACCCTCTCTGTAAGTGGCACCCCTCAGGCACAGAAACTGCTGGTACCTCTTCATCAGCTGCATTTTTAAAAAATTCACTCATGGGACATGGGTGTCATCTATTTATTGCCCACTCCTTGCTTTCCTTGAACTGAGTGGCTTTCTAGCTCATTTCAAAAGTCAGAATTCATGTGATGCCAGATTATAGTCCGACAGATTTTTTTGAAGTCACAAGCTTTTGGAGTGCTGCTCCTTCATCAGGACATTGGGCAGTGCCCTGAAAGTTTGTGATTTCAAATAAACCCGTTGGACCATAACCTAGCAATGTGTGACTTCTGACTTTGTCCACCCCTGTCTGACACCAGCACCTCCACATCATTTCCGAGGGCAGCTTAGAAACAACCACATTGCTGCGGGTCAGGAGTCATGTGTAGGCCAGATCAGGTGAGGACGGCAAAGTTCTTTCCCTAAAGGACATTAGTGAGCCTTTGCACACAGAGAGAGCCAAACATTATGGGAGAATCCATAAGATGCTAGGATTTTTTTTTGCTAGGATGAAAGGGCTTTTTTGCCCATGTGGCAGTCTATAACAAAAGATCATCATTTTAGGATGAGAGATGGCAGATTTCAAACAGAGATGGGGAGGAATCATTTCTCTCAAGGGAATGTGACTGTGTGGAATTCACTGCCCCAGAGTGTGGTGAATGCTGGGTCTTGAGTGAATTAAAGGAGAAGGTAGATAGATTTTGAATTAGTAATGGGTTCAAGGGTTACAGGGAGTGGACAAGAAAGTGGTGTCTAGGCTGACATGATGGTATTAAATGGTGAAGCAGACTCAAGGGGCAGAATGGCCTGCTCCTGCTCCAAGTTACTATGTTCTTGTTATGTTCTTATGAGGCCCAAAGTTTTGAGCAGCACACAATGCCGTGGCGTACATTGTTCCCTGTACTGACAGATAAGTGCACAGATCCATCAAGGTTCCTTTGTGACCATGAAATGCTGCTGATTGGTGTGGAAATGCACTGAACATCTATACAGAGAGACTGCCAAACAGAGATATGAAAGTTAATGTTGAGAATATTTAGGTACAAAACTCAACCAACAAGATAGCCTCCTTCACCCGTGCTCTCAATAAATGATAACATAATTGAATCTCTACAGTGTGGAAACAGGCCATTCAACCCAATGGGTCTACACTGGCCCTGTGAAGAGTATCCTACTCAGACCCATCCCCCCACCTGATTCTCCATTACCCATTGGCTAACCCAACTAACCTGCACATCTCTGGACACGATGGGCAATTTAGCATGGCCAATCCACCCTAACCTGTGCATCTTTGGACTGTGGGAGGATTTTTGTTCAGTTGAGGAATGAAGAGCTACGGGGAAAGGACAGGAAAGTGGATGTGACGAGATCTACAGCACAGAAAAAGGCTCTTTGGCCCATCGTGTAAACAGCAGTCAAAAACAACCACCTAGTGATTTCTAATTCCATTTTCTAAGCCTTGTATACCTTGGCACCGCAATTGGACATCTGAATATTTCTTCAGGGCGAGGGAAGATGTTGCAGGTGATAGGTAGGGTGGTTGGGCAAGATTTGTGATGGGAGGGAGTATACAGTGGCAGAGACACAGTGAGTGTGAGTTGGTAGAGAGCGAGCATATCCTGAGGGATCAAAGAAAGTCACTGCCCTCCTTGTATCATTGCTGACCACTCCTCCCCAAGGCACTGACCACCTCAGACCAGGCTGGCACGCTCTGATGGGGTGGCCTCCGCTACCAGTCCTCGGGGAAGAGATTGCTCTTCCTCTGGACCTTCCTGTCCACCAGGGACCTGTTGGTGAATCACAGTGCCACCTTCCCTTCCTCCAAAACACTGAAGCTCTTTCCAAAACCGAAAAGGGCATCTTCATGGATGCCAGTGCTTGTCTGTTAGCACTACAACCTTTTGAAAAGGGCGCAGGCACAAAGGATGTTTTGGTGGATACCTGCTGATTGGTGAGTTATTGTTGGAACAATGGAACAGAAATCGAATATGAGAACGTCCATGGAGTAGGAAATGTAATTAACGCAGCCATTCAGGTAAGTTACAATGAGGGACCCTGCAAGACCTCACAGTGAGAATCCCTCCAAAAACAAAAACAAAACTTGATGCAACTCAGACTTAGCCAAACTAAAAAGAAACCATAAGATTTTGGGATAACAAAGTGTAGAGCTGGATGAACATAGCAGGCCAAGAAGCATCTTAGGAGCAGAAAAGCTGACATTTCGGGCCTAGACCCTTCATCAGAAATGGGGGAAGGGGAGAGGATGGGATGGGGGTGAGGGAAAAGGTATGGGGGCAGGTGCAGCACTTCCTGTGGTTGCAGGGAAAAGTGCCTGGTGTGGTTGGGTTGGCGGTGAGTGCGGAACGGACAAGGGAGTCAAGGAGAGAGTGGTCCCTCGGGAAAGCAGAACTCCACACTCCCCTCCAACCCCACCACACTGGACATTTTCCCCTGCAACCGCAAGAAGACTTTCCACATCAAGCAGATGTTCACCTGCACAGCTGCCAATGTGGTATACTGCATCCGCTATACCCGTTGTGGCCTCCTCTACATCGGGGAAACCAAGTGGAGGCTTGGGGGCTGCTTTGCAGAACACCTACACTCGGTTCACAATCAACAACTGCACCACCCAGTCGCGAACCATTTCAACTCCCCCTCCCATTCCTTAGATGACATGTCCATCCTGGACCTCCTGCAGTGCCACAAAGATGCCACTCAAAGGTTGCAGGAACAGCTACTCATGTTCCGCTTGGAAACCCTGCAGCCCAATGGTATCAATGTGGATTTCACTAGCTTCAAAATCTTCCCCCCCAAACCCGGACGGTACCCCAAGACCTGCCCAGCTCGTCCCCGCCTCACTAACATATTCTTTCTCTCACCTATCCTCTCTTCCCACCTCAAGCCTCAACCCCATTTCCTTCCTACTAACCTCATCCAGCCCCCTTGACCTGTCCGTCCTCCCCAGACTGACCTATCCCCTCCCTACCTCCCCACCTACACTCACCTTTACGGGCTCCATCCCCGCTTTAACTTGTCTGTCTCCTGTCCACCTATATTCTCCTCTGCCCATCTTCGATCTGCCTCCCCCTCTCTCCTTATTTATTTCAGAGCCCTCTCCCCATTCCCCTTTTCTGATGAAGGGTCTAGGCCCGAAACATCAGCTTTTCTGGTCCTAAGATGCTGCTTGGCCTGCTATATTCATCCAACTCTACACTTTGTTATCTCGGATTCTCCCATCTGCAGTTCCTATTATCTTTAACCATAAGATTTTGGTTTCACTTTAGATTTGTTCTGTGATGGTAATCGGGTGTTTGGAGATTACCTTTGTTTGCATGTATTTAAATAAGATCTTGAAACGCTTGAGGTGCACAGTTCAGTGCATTAGAAAGAAAAGTAGAACAGAAAAAAGACAAAGCTGTCATGGGACAAAATCGGTTCATACAAAAATCAAAAAGAATCCACAAGAAGTCAGGAAGCAGGCTTTTGTTCTCCTAAGATGCTGCTTGGCCTGCTGTGTTCATCCAGCGCCACACTTTGTGATCGTGGATTCTCCAGCATCTACAGTTCCCATTATCTCTGAACACAATTTTAACCTCACTGCAAAGCCTCTTCCAGGATGCCTAACCTGAAGAAGTTACCCTCCTCTCTCCAGATCAACCTCAGGGGATCTCTGTCCCATTGCAACTCTCTTGTAATCTCTACCCCTCCCTACCTCCCCACCTGTCCTCTCCTCTCCACCTATCTTCTCCTCTATCCATCTTTGGTCCGCCTCCCCCTGTCTCCCTATTTATTTCAGAATCCACTCCCCATCCCCCTTTCTGATGAAGGATCTAGGCCCAAAACGTCAGCTTTTGTGCTCCTAAGATGCTACTTGGCCTGCTGTGTTCATCCAGATCCACACTTTGTTATCTCAGGAGATATGGGTCTCTGGTTGGCACAAATGAGTTGGACCAAAGGGTTTGTTTCCATACTGTATGTCTCTATGAGTCGATGAAAAAAATTCCTTACAGCCTCTAAGCAGTCTGAGCTGAAAAGTGTAATAAACCTTTATGTTCTTTCATTTGAAGTACATTGACAAACTCTTGAGAATATGTTCAGTGGCTAATTGAAGAAAAAAAAACTTGTGGTCTATCACAGACAACAAAGTGTAGAGCTGGATGAACACAGCAGGCCAAGCAGCATCAGAGGAGCAGGAATGTTTAAAGGGAGATATGCGTGGAAAGTTCTTTACACAGATGGTGGTGGATGCCTGGAACGCGTTGCCAGCGGAGGTGGTAGTTGCAAACACGTTAGCGTCTTTTAAGATATATTTGGACAGGTACATGGAAGGGCAGGGAGCAAATGGACACAGACCCTTAGAAAATAGATGACAGGTTAGGCAGAGGATCTTGAACGGCGCAGGCTTGGAGGATCAAAGGGCCTGTTCCTGTGCTGTAATTTTCTTTGTTCTTTGAAAGCTAGACCATTCTTCAGAAATGGGGGAGGGGAAGGGGATTCTGAAATAAATAGGGAGAAAAGGGCAAGTGAATAGAAGATGGATAAAGGAGTAGATAGGTGGAGAGGAGACAGACAGGTCAAGGAGGCCGGGTTGGAGCCAGAAAAGGTGAGTGTAGGTGGGGAGTGAGGGAGAGGGTACGTTGGTCCAGGGAGAACAGACAGGTCAAGGGGACAGGATGAGGCTAGTACGTAGGAGATGGGGATGGGGCTTGAGTTGGGAGGAATGGATAGGTTGGAGGACATGTTAGGAGGCGGGTACGAGCTGGGCTGGTTTTGGTATGCAGTCGGGGGAGAGGAAATTTTGAAGCTTGTGAAGTCCATATTGGGCTGCAGGGTTCCCAAGCAAAATATGAGGTGGAGTTCTTGCAAAATTCGGGTGGCATCACTGTGGGACTGAAGGAGGCCCAGGATAGACACGTCGTCCAAGGACTGGAAGGGGAAGTTGAAATGGTTCACGACTGGGTGGTGCAGTTGTTTGGTTCAAGCCGAGCGTGGGTGTTCCACAAAGCGGTCCCCAGGCCTCCGCTTGGTTTTTCCGATGTAGAGGAGGCCACAACGGGAACAGTGGATACAATATACCACATTAGCGGATGTGCACGTGAACATCTGTTTGATGTGGAAGGTCTTTTTAGGGCCTGGGATGGCGGTTGTCAAGCCAGATCTAAGTCTGGGATGAAATTTGTTCAGTAGTACCATCAGCTGGAGTCAGAGCAATAGTTAAATAGATGGAAGACAATGGATGAGACAGGGGAGAAGGGAGAAGGAGAGAGAAGGATGGGGTAGGGGAGCAAGGGAGGGAGCAAGACCAGGAGAGAGGAGAGAGAACCAGATACAATGATGGACAGAGAAAGGGAGAGAGAGAAAGAAAAATGTTTGAGGCATGGAGAGGAGAGAAGATAATAATAGGGTATCATCTGGAGAGAGATACGGAAGTAGGAGACCAAGTGGGGAGGGAGGCGAGGAAAAGGAAAGTGAAGAAGAGAGCAGAGACACTGAGGAAGAGATGAAGGACAGAGTGAAAACAGTGGGAGGGCAGGATGTGAATACATAGAGGAGAGACAGAGATAGATGAAGAAAAGTAGAGGTGAGACAAAGAGATGAGAGGGGCCACAGATGGAGATAGAAAAGAGACAGTGAGAGTATGTGAAGTGCAAAGGAGGAGAAACTGGTGAGAAAGAATAGCTCAGTGAGTCAATTGCTGAACTTCTGGAAGGTTCCATTCTCGAATGCATTCAGCTGTTGATCAGTAATTGCAGGGCTGTTTATTCCAAACCATCACATCTTCCATATCAGACTTGCATCCCAAACAAGGTCAGCTCATGTTAGCTTCATGTCATTTGCATTCCTGTGACTCTTTTGCTTCTGATGTGATCTAGAATGGTTTAAATGGCAACATTCTACAATTTCGCTGCCACTGATTCATGCAATCAGCCGAGTTACGACTTCTCCATTTAGGGAAGCATTTACAGCAAAGACATCAATTAATAACCTGAAACAATCAACCAGTGCAGGGAGTAGGACAGGCAATGAATCATCACACTGCGAACCACTTCAAAGTATTCTACTTACAGACTGGGAACAGTCGACAAACTAGTCAACAGCTCTGTTTGGGGAGGGGTGCATGATTTATATACAGAATAACAGATACCAGGGAGTGAGTTACTGACTGGAATTTAATCGAGGGATTCGGAGTGGATTATATTTAGAATAGCAGATACCCAGGAATGAGTTACATACTGGAATCTAATTGAGGGGTTCAGGGTGGATAATATATAGAATAGCAGATACCTGAGAGAGAGTCACAGACTTGAATCTAATCGATGGGTTCGGGGTAGTTTATGTACAGAATAACAGATACCTCAGAGTGAGTTACAGACTGGAATCTAATCGAGGGATTCAGGTTGGATTTTATATAGAATAACAGATCCAAATGAATAAATTAGATTCTCGCTGAGTGTGTTGCAGCTTTGCTGTTCTTAACTGGTATTGACTGCACCAAAGCAGTTACTGTTTGAAACCTGAGTGGAGATATTGGGCAAGACATTTTTTCAAACAAATTTAACCTTATTTTTAAGCATTGAAAGCTCAGATATTTTGTACCTGGATAAAAATCAAGGTCCTAGCTATTAATACACTTGAACTAGTGACATTTCTTTCTGCTGCAGGTGGTCTAACCTTCAGAGAGAATATTGAACAAACAGCTGAAAACATTCATTTTCTGCCATTCATTAGATCAGGGCCACATTGTGATCCCACCAGGTGGTCTGTTGTAGCCCCAAATCCATTAAAACATTTGCTTTACAAAAATCTCTCAATCTCCAAGCACCAAAGATGGTTGAGGCAATCCTATCATCATGTTTGTTAACCTGTCTGCAAACAATATATCTGAAGAACTATCAACTTGATTTCAACAAGGGGTAGGTGAACAGATGGGTTATACGACAAGAAAGGAGTAGTTAGATTTTGGCAAAGTTAGAGATCTGAATCCTTCATTAGTATCAAAAGATCTATCACACTGAGAGGTAGGGAGAATTCACTCTTCCTTTTGAAGAATGTTGATTGTTTCAGAGTGTTTGGTTTGCCCCAAATACTGAGCCACAACTTTCAAAGTGTGGACAGAGTTTTCAGAGCCATTTCTTGGATGTAGGTTTGGGGATTCAGGGCTATGGCTCTTTTAAATGCCATGAAAAGGTGCTGAAAATAGTTGAGAAAACTGATGGAATGCTGGCATTCATATTTATAAGGCATGTAGTATAGGGATGCTGACGTTCTGCTGCAGTTATACAAACCCTAGTTAGACCCCACTTAGATTACTGTGAACAGATCTGGGCACCACACCTTCGAAAGGATGAATTGGCCTTGGAGGGAGTTCAATGCAGGTTTAAGAGGATTATACCTAGACTTCAGGGGTTTCATTAAAGCCATTAGACCCAAGAGATTTTTATTCTCAAGAATTTAGAAAGTTAAAAGGTAATCTATCTTTAGGATATTAACAGGGAAAGATAAAAATAACCTATTTCCACAGATCTCGATTCTAGAACCAAGGGGCATTGTCTAAGAATTAGGGACAAACCATTCAGGAGAGATGTTAGAAAGCACAATTTTTTATTCAGTGAAGATACGATGGGATATGTGCCTAAGGAAGGACCAGATCAGTCATGACCTTATTGAATGGTGCAGCAGGCTTGAAGGGCTGAATGGTCTGCTCCTGTTCCTCTGTTGGCCTGATCTGCCCTGAGTGAGATGGAAACTCTTCACAAAAAGGCTTCTTTTTCAGTTCTATAATTTACAAAGGAATAAACCTTAATGAAGACCTGCGTAATCATAATCACGTTAACAGTTTGGCACAAGTATGCACTTGACTTAGCGCACTCTTCACTTGGGGTGGTTTGAGAATGGGAGTCCCACTCTTACAGGAGTGTTTCGTAACTTCAATCCAGGCATTTAGGTCCTAGGATTTTAAGCTGTGCAGTGCTGTTCCTAGATTCTCCAGCAGCAGAATTAGTTTCTCCCTGCATCCTGAAAATTAAGTCAAGGTGTTGAATTGTACTCCACCTGAGGGGTTACTGACAGGTTCCTGCGTGGTTATAAAGTTTAGCGAGGGTGTTGATAGCAACTCTAATGTGTACAATCTCACTTCATAGTGTCATCCTTTAAATTCTGGCATCAATCAGGAATCAATCTACACTGCAGTGCCCTTCCATCTCTTCCCCTGAGGCATAGTGAACAGCTCACTGTGACTCTGGGTATGGGCTTACCAGGACTCTGTAGGTCTGGAACAAGACTTCATCAGATATAAAAGCCACTACTCCATTAGCCTTGTTTGATTATTTCCTCTTCTTGTCCAGGACATGTTCATCGGCTCTGCACCCACTGCTTCTACTGTTTCTGTTCAATCCTGTTCCTTTCGAAAATTAGTTGACCTCATAATTGGCCAAACTGAAATCCAATTCTCATGGATTTGCCATTTGCCTCATCTATCAATATGTCTTGGAAATTTAAGCTTTGTGCCGCTGGAAAACTTGACTTCCCATTGCATTGTCTAAGTTGTTGCTAAAGACTTTGAATAATTGAGGCCACACACAGATCCCCTGAGTGACACCCTGCCACTGAGAAGGCCTGCCCGATATCCTGTTCTCTACCAGTTTACAAATCCAGTCAATAATTTCCAGTCATCTTCATCAGTATCAGTTATCTGTTTTTTTTTAATTTAACTGACTTCTGGAAGTCTGCATAAACAACATACCCGATATTCCCCTGCCCACGACATTATGCCTCCTCTTCAGATTATCCAATCAGGTTCCTCAGGCATGACCTGCCTTTATAGTCAATATGGATCTCTCTGAGCGGCTTGTGTTGTTCAGCCTCACTTCAGCCCTTCCTTGGAGACTCCAGGTGGAGTCTTCGCATCACTGAATGACGTGGGATAAGGCGAGAAATCACAGCAGGGATCGAGGGAGAACTCTCTCAACATCAGGAGTCACACAGATGCATTTTCCAGCTGAATCCCAGACTAGATTTTCACTGTGGAGCAACAAGAGACTGATTGAGGGAGTTATCACTCAAAATCACTAAACCTTCCTCGTTAATTTGCAGGTTGCTCTTCTGCCACGAGCCAGATGGAAAACTAGACACTGGGTTATTCCAGATTGAGATTCTGAGTGGGCATTGGTAGCTCAAAAACTCTGTTTGAACCTCCTCATCTCTATCTGAGACCTCTGGCACCAATGTCCCAGGGCCCACTTCATGGACAGTGTCTGTGCACACCTCATCACCACAAGTGTCAGCTGCTGACATGCAACAGCCTCACCACACTAAGCTGGCACACCTCCAATCCAGGCTTCTGTACTTTAAAGTTACACTTGGAGGCACCACATCAACTAGCATTGTGAATGCCACAGCAAGGGGCAGCAACCCAACTCAATGCTTGGGACCAGACTGCATCTCAGGATTGCTCACTTGCTCTTTCAGCAAGCGCTCACCTTGAGCCAACCTGCAAGCTCACAGCACACCTGCCTTGCCCTTCCAGTCTGTATCTGCAGGAACAACTCTCTTTGAGTATCAAATATCTGGGCCAGTACTGAATCTAATACAGCCTGCCCTCTGCTGGCTCTGGGACATATTGTTGCAGAAATTGATCCTGAGCGCACACTTTCCAACTTCACCAGCTCTCTGATGGTCTGTTTATCCCAATCAATCTGAACGTTGAAACTCCCTGTTAAAACCACCCTGACTTTGATGCACTTTTGTCCAACCTCTGCATTTATACAATCTACCACTTCACAGCTGCTAGCAGGGTGTCCTGTATTCAATGCCCACTACAGTCTGAAATCCTTCTCTATTCCTTCATCCCACCCATATATTCTGCACTTGCTGTTCCCTCCTTGTATTATTTCATTTCAGCATTGAAAAGCAGGAACTGCGCACAAGGCAAATTGGCTTATTTTTATCAACATCCTTGCTGCCATACTTCAGCAGTTAAAAATCCAAAAGGCAATTTAACAGCACCTAAGAAAAACTCATTGTGTAAGGTGAGAGGTTAGTGTGCCTGGGGTTTAGGAAGGTAGGTGTTTTGGGAGACAGGTGAGCAGGGTGACAGGTATATAGGAACGTAGATGTGTAGGAAGGTAGGTGGCTAGGTTGACAGATGGGTAGGGAGACAGATGGGCAGGGAGACAAGTGGGCAGGGAGACAGATGCATAGGAAGGAGTTGGGCAGAGAAGCAGGGGGTAGGGAGACAGGTGGGTAGGAATATAAGCGAATAGGGAGACAGGTGGGTAGGGAGGCAGATGGGTAGGGAGACAGGTGGATATGTTGCCTGTTGGATAGGGAGACAGATGGGTAGGATGCCCATTAGGTAGGGTGTCACATGAGGATGTCACATGAGAGTGCTGTCAAAATGTCAGGTGGATAGAGTGCCAGGGTGCAAACTAAGCGATGGCGTATTTGAGATGGGCTGAGGGTGGGAGACGTACAATTGGGTCCGGAGAAGGGCAGGGGGTGTACGTACCCAACAGGGGAATTAGGATGCACTAAACAGGGGCATTGCGTCCAGGAAGCCAGACACAGGACAAAGTAGGGGTATAAAAAGGATTGGTCGGGAAGTGACTCTGGTGAAGGGGGGTAGTTGGAAAAAGGACTGAACAGTGTAACAGATTCGGGGTTTGCTGTTGGAGGTTTCAGTGGTAAATTGGGGGTCAGCTTTAAATCCTCTAAGATTCCTCTAACTTCCAAAAACCTTTTTCACCCAGAGGATTATAAGAATCTAGAACTCACTGCCTATAAGTGAGTAGACGGAGAATCACTTGGAAAATTGAGGAAGTATTAGGATGTGCACTTGCAATGCCAAGACATACAAGGCTATGGGCCAAGTGCTGAAAAATGGAATTGGAATTGTTACTTGGTTGTCTTTGACAAGTGGACTGTAGATCTCTGTAACTGTGACTGTGAATTAAGTTAGAAGCCTTTGAATTCTCTGGCGATACTGGACTATTTTGGAGGGTTCCAGACACACAGGAATTCCGCACTGGACTATTCCATTTCCTGGCCAATTTTCACTAGCTCAGCTGTGTCAGGATTACTACTGTCCACACACACACACACACACACACACACACACACACACACACACACACACACACACACACACACACACACAACCCCAATGCACCCTGCATTATCAGCTACAAAAACAGAAATTGCAGGAAAAGCTCAGTAGGTCCAGCAGCACTCATGAAGAAAAATCAGACTCACAGAACATTTCGAGTCCAGTGACCCTTCCTCAGAGCCGTTGGCAGCTCGGAAAATGTTGGATTTTTATGCAGAAGATATGGTCGGTAAGGGGTTAGGAGTAAAAATATAGGTGGAGATGGAGGCCAAAGAGAGACAGGAACAGTTGGACAGACAAGGGAGTGGATAACAATCTGCCTAGGAGAATGAATAGTTATGTTTGGGGACAATTAGTGGCTAACAATGGGTTGTGTATAATGACAGACCATGGCCTGGTGTGTGGGGGTTGGAGTAAGCACATGGGAGAAGGTGTCTCAAGCCTAAAATTGCTAAACTCGATATTGAGGGCGGCACGGTGGCTCAGTAGTTAGCACTGCAGTCTCACAGCGCCAGGGACCCGGGTTTGATTCCAGCCTCGGGTGTGGAGTTTGCACCTTCTCTCCGTGTCTGCATGGGTTTCATCCGGGTGCTCCGGTTTCCTCCCATAGTCCAAAGATGTGCAGGCTAGGTGAATCGGCCATGCTAAGTTGCCCATAGTGTTCAATGATGTGTGGCTTATAGGGGGATGGGGTTGGGTCTGGGTGGGATGCTCCAAGGGGCAATGTGGACTTGTTGGGCCGAAGGGCCTGTTTCCACACTGCAGGGAATCTAATCTGAGTTCAGAGGCTGTAGAGTTCCCATTTGGAAAATGAGGTTTTTTTTCCCAGCTTGTGCTGAGCTATGCTGGAGCGCTGCAGCAAGCCAGAGGCACAGATATTGGCCAAGGAGTAGGGTGGTGTGTTGAAGTGGCAGAAACAGCTACCTGGTCATCGCATCAATACATTCATCACCCTAATATGAATGCACACACGCACACAAAAAGAGCAGGAGTAGCCCCCCTCAACCTGTTTCACCATTTCATAACATGATGGCCAATCAGATTTTGACCACAAACTCACATTCTCACCTCGCCCCGTTAGCCTTTTAACACTTTGTTCAGCAAGAATCAATTTACCACTAACTTCAGGACAATCCAAAGACCCGTAGCTTTCCAAAAGGAAGAAGTTTCACCTCATTTCTGTGTTCGATGGGTGATCCCTACTTTTTGAACTGTGACCCCTAGTTCTAGATTCTCCGCAGGAAGGAACATTGTCTCCACATCCACCCAGTCAAACCCCTTCAGTTCAATCAAATAATCACTTACTCATACAAACTCCAGGCCGGCCTGTCCAAATTTTACTTATCAATCAACCCACCCAACCCAGGTATAACTCTGAACTGCTATCAAAGCATTTACAACCTTCTTTAAATTAGGAGAACAAGACTGTGCATAGAAATGGCCTCCTATCGTCCTGCATCATTGCAGCATACAGCGGGTTAACCATGGTAAATGTGGGGTTACAGTAATAGGATGGAAGGCCCGGTCTGGATGGATCACTTTTCAGAGGCTCAGTGCAGATTCAATTAGCTGAATGGCATTATTCCACACTGCAAGGATTCTATAACCTCCTTACATTTGTTCTCGATTCACCTCATGATAAATGATAACCCCCCCTATTATCTTTCTAAATTACCTGCTGATTTGTCAACTAATCTCTTCTGGCTCAAGTACTAGGACACCTAGTACTTGACTGGACAGTCAGAGGGTCAGTGCTGGGGAGTGCTGCACACTCAGAGGGTCAGTGCTGAGGGAGTGCTGCACCATCAGAGGGTCAGTGCAGGGGTAGTGCTGCACCGTCGGTGGGTCAGTGTGGGGGGAGTGCTGGGGCAGTGCTGCACTGTCAGAGCATCAGTACTGATGGAGTGCCACACTGTTAGACTGTCAGGGCCAAGGTCGTGCTGCACACTCTAAGGGCTAGGACTGAGGGAGTTCTGCACTTTGGGAGGTACTACTGTGATTTGTATATGTGTACTTTAACCCAATCTGAGGAAGCCTGTCTATTTCAACCTGACTTTAGTGAAAAGAGCAAATTGATGACTCACTCCAGAAGCTGGGTTGCATCATGAAATTTCGATTTTTGTACCACCCATTCTGGATTTGAATGATCACAGAAAGCGTATAATTGCAGACAAATTATAAAAGATTGTAAAAAAATAGTATTGATTTACCAGCCTGCAAAAGAAATGTCAAAAAAATAGAATCAGCCGCCAAACTGCTTTGTTATTCTCAATTGAACAAGTGAATCATTAAACAGTTTCGAACAATGCAAATTTCAACTCAGTTGCCAAAACGGGACAGTCTTGTTGGTGAATGTTTCTGTAACCTGATGATTTGGAAATGTTCTTCGTCCAGGACACAGTACTGCTCTTGTAACAAAATCCTGGTGATGATTGACCCTGTTAACACATCTTGAGGGATGGCTCTGTTCTGATGTTGTCTAGACACATTATCTGTGAAGCCTCTTTGAAAAGCACAAACCTAGTCACAGCTGTAAACCACTGCATTGCAACTCACTCCCACCCCAGCTTCCATACACTCTCTCCATTGATACAATCATATCAGAGCCAATTTCAAAGAGAGGAGATTGATCTTTGCTGGAAAATTTCCACTTAATTTTATTCAAGTTCCGCCGATTAACAGCTTCTGCTTTCAACTACTTTTCATATTACAGCGCAGAATAATCACGCTGTCGAGATTTAATTTTAGATTCCATTATCTTCTACAGTGCTGAGGGAGTCTTGCACTGTCAGATGGTCAGCACTGAGTGAGTGCTGCACTGTCAGAGGATCAGTGCTGAGGGAGCACCACACTGTCAGAGGGTCAGTACTGAGGGAGCGCCGCACTGTCAGAGGGTTAGCGCTGACCAAGTGCCGGGCTGTCAGAGGGTTAGTGCTGAGGGAGTGCCGATCTGTCGGAGGATCAGTGCTGAGGGAGCACCACACTGTCAGAGGGTTAGTGCTGAGGGAGTGCCGCATTGTCAGAGGATCAGTGCTGAGGGAGTGCCGCACTGTCGGAAGGTGACTGCTGAGAGCGCTGCACTGTCGGAGAGTCAGTCATGAGGGAGTGCCTCACTGTCGGAGGATCAGTGCTGAAGAAGTGCCACACTGTCGAAGGATCAGTGCTGAGGGAGTGTTACACTGCCAGAGGGTCAGTACTGATCGACCTACCCTGTCTTTGCCTCATTTTCTGACCCTGACACCTTCTTCGTCTTTCTCTCACTCTTGCTCTGTCTCCCTTTCTGCCTCTCCCTCTGTCTGTGTCCTTCCTTCTTTGTGCTGCTGTCTCTCCGGCCACCCCCATTTAACAGTCGGTGTAGCAGGGTGTATGCATGTAACAGCTGTGAGCAGCTGGCTGTTGTGAACGGTGGGGCTGTGAGTATCTGGCTGTGATGATGGAACCCTGCTATCTTGCCTGTTGATATCTTGCCCTGCAATTAGCCTGACATGGTCCCCAGGGCCTCAAGCTGTGGTGCGCACCCCAGTGTGGAACTGAATGACACTGCGACATTGATGATTCTCACTCAGTGCCGGAGATTAGCACTCAGCATTCTGCCCAGAGCAGTCCCGTTCCAACCTGTCCACTTAACAGAGGGCAGCTAGTTCGAGCTCCCTTGAAGACAGCTGAGGACGCCCTGTTTTAAACCTCTTAGATCTCAAATGTTTCATCAGATTTTACAAGCCCTGTCACACTTTCACACCTGCAATAGTGGCTGTACTGATGCTAGCTGACACTCTGGCCTTAATCTGGTTTCCAATCCCTCGTCCTTTACCCACAATTATCAACTCAGACCAGCGAGTCTCTGGGTGGTCAAAGGATAGCAGGAACCGCACCAGGGATAGCACGAGACAATTGGGGGGGTCAAATGAGCGAGAAGCAGAGTGTTTGCACTCTCAGAGCTGGAAGATGGGAATGGTTTGGAACTGAGTCCAGAGCCTGTAGGGAATGAAGAGAGAAGAGGAGGAGGAGGGTCTGTGATTGGTCAGGGACCCAGAGGGTATCTGCTCAAAGGGTATCGTAACAGCTTCTGACTGTGCTCAGTCCGTCCCAGCCTTTGCCCGTTGCTCTTTAGCCCCCTCATTTCCAGTGCCCATAATCCACTGCTTTGAGAACCATCCACTGACTCAGCCATTAAAAACAATTTGATCTCGATACCTGGGTTCACGTACGTCAGGATCAGAAACTAAATCAGGCAGAGCAGCCGACTGGTGCTGGGTGCAAACTCATGGGGGCGAACGGCCTACCATTGCAGTGTCTGCACTCTGCCCCACCCTGTCGCAGGTCAGGTGCAGAAGAATCTGACCAGCAATTTCGTTGGAGATTCTTGGACAGATACTTAGACAAAGGGACTACTGTGTTTATACAGCACAGGCTATCCTTCTATCATTGACCCCATTGAGCCCATCACCCCTCCCTCACCAACACAGCATCCCCTTCCTGCATCACACTCCGAACCCAAACAGCACAACTAGACAGAAGGGCTTCTCTGTCCCCAGCCATTCAGTGACAGCTTGGCCCAGGCTGTAGATTTCTACATTGGCCACACTTGTGCACTGTAAACCAAATGGGTTTCAGGGTGTGGCAGGAAGAGAACGTCAACAACTTTCGTACAGTGGGAGCAGAGAGAATGCACGCTTTAATGGAACTGAAGGTGCTGTCCCTAATTTGTGGGGTGGTAGGGTGGGACAGTGCTGTAGCAATTCTGTAACATCTGAAGATTACTTTCAGAGCCGTCCCATGTCCATTTGTTCATGCACTCCCTTCAAAACAGCAAGGTTCAATGCATCTTCCATCAGTGATCTCAAAACTTCCAGTCATGTGTCAGTTACTCTGTTCAGAACCCACTATCTTATCTCGCTCCACACCTATGCAAGCTGTCACTTTTGTTTGATAATCTCCCATCAGGTGGATGGTTCACCACATTGAAGGTTCTATGTAAGTGTAAGTTGTTGTTGCCCCAGTCTGTCTCTGTCTGAAGCTACAGCCTGAGTGCCATTGCATTCGCTGCCTGTCAGATAGAGTCTGCTGTGGTTAATGAAAAATTACAATGTCCTAATCAGTGAAACCAGCCGCGAGAAACAATCGTTTTAAACTTAATTATGCTCAGTTGAGTAAAACAAAGTTCATAAAATACTGGGTGTCAAAACTCCTGTTGATTATTATTAAATTACTGTTATCAAGATAATCTAAATACACTGCATTTGTTTAAAAGCAAAATACTGTGGATGCTGGACTTCTGAAAGGAGAACAGAAAATCTTGCACCTTCTCAGGAGGCTTGTATCTGTCTATCTGTATTTCTATCTATCTGTCTAACCTCTATCCATTTATTTCTATATTTCTTCTGTATCCCCCAGATATTCTCTAGCTTTCTGTACTCTTTATCTGAATCGTCTATCTCTCCATTTAGCCATCAATCCATACATCCCTTAATCATCTGCCTATGTATCCACTTTCTCTCTATCCTCTTACTCTCACTATCTCTATCAGTCTACATAGCTTCTCTCAATCTATCTCTTTCTGTCTATCTATATATCGTTCTCTCTATCTCTGTCTCTATCTACATATCTTTCTCTCAATCTACCTCTCTCTATTTCTGTTCATCTATCTCTCTCTCTCTATCTACTTTGGTCTGCCTGTCTAAAAACGATCTTTTATCTTTCCTCCATCCATCAATCTAAATTCAACGTCACCATACATCCTCTACGATCTCTCTATCTCCTGTGTGACTGTGATAACCTCTCCTTCCACCTCCCTCTCAATCTGTCTCCAACTTTTAAAGCAGAGGCCCACACCATCCTCCTCCAACCCTCTCAGCACTTGTCATCCAGCTCTCATCTGGCTCCATTCTTATCCATCTCATTGGAGCCAGAAAATTCCCTGCAATGATTTCCCTTCCCGCTCCCAATCTGTTCCCTCTGGTCTCCCCCAAAGGATCCATCCTTGGTCCCTTCTTTTTCTCACTTACACACTGCCCCTTGGGGACATGGCCCAATAGTTTTTCCTACATACACTGACGACAGCCAGCTCCACTTCACCGCCCACTCCCCCACTGTTATCAGAATTATCAGACCGCCCATCCCACAGCCAGTACTGGATGGTCAGAGACTTCTTCCAGTTCAATACTGGGAAGACCGTGGCCATTGTTTTTAGTCTCCACTTCACACTCTGTTCTTTTTGGGTTATCTCTCTAACTTAACCTTTCATGGAGGGGCGAAGGGTGTGTTACATCCTACTTTGAATTCTGCCTGACAATAAACTAAAGTATCTCAGTTATTACAGGTTAATGGGAAGTCCAGGTCGAAGAAGGTGTGAGATATTCCCATCTATAAAGAATGGCCAAGGCAGTTTAGCTAACTGCAGATAGACTGTTCATCCAACAGGCTCCCAGGGAAGCACTAGAAATGTCACATCTATGGCATTTGCACTTTAAACTTTCTATTCAATTTCAGGATGGAAAGGAGTTGGGCAAATCTAGAGGATAGCCAATTAGCGTTTCTTTCTGGATACAAGGCCCATGTGATTAATGTTGCCAAGGAGATCATGGGAAACAGCACACAGCATTGTAATATTGACTTATTGGTTTCGTAAGCTATGCCCCTGAACTTTACCGATAGGATTGCAATCGTGTAAAACCATGAGATATTGGAGTAGAATTGGGCCATTCAGCCCATCAAGTTTATTCTTTTGATCACCACTGATGTGTTTCTCAACCCCAATCTCCTGCCAAATGCCTTCTTTGCAGGTAGAGAGGGTAGTTAAGAAGGCATGTGTTTTGCTTGTCTTCATTGGTCACTACACTGAGTATAGGAGTTAGGATGTCATGTTGTGGCTGTACAGGACATTGGTTAGGCCACTTTTAGAATACTGCATTCTATTCTGGTCTCCCTACTGTAGGAAAGATGTTGTTAAACTTGAAAGAGTTCAAGAAAGGTTTAAAAGGATGGGAGAGTTTGAGTTACAGGGAGAAGCTGATTAGGCTGGGGCATTTATCCCTGGAGCGTAGGAGGCTGAGGGATGACCTTATTGAGGTTCACAAAATCATGAGGGGCATGGATAGGGTAATAGACAAGGTCTTTTTCAAAGTATAGGGGAATCCAAAATGACAGAGCATCGGTTTAGGATAAGAGGGGATAGATATAAAGGCACCTGAGGGGCAACTTTTTCACACAGAGATTGGCGCATGTACAGAAAGGGCTGGCAGAGGAAGTGGAGGAGGCAGATACAATTACAATATTTAAAAGGCAGCTGGATGGGTACGTGAATAGGAAGGGTTTGGAGGATTTGGGCCAAATGCTGGCAAATGGAACTAGATCAGTTTAGGATATCTGGTCAGCATGGAGGAGTTGGGCCAAAGGGCCTGTTTCCGTGTTGCATGACTCTATGACTCCTATCTTCTCCCCCCAATCCTCGATTCCCTTACTGATAAACAACCTACCTATCTTAGTCTTAAATACACTCATCGCCTTGTTCTCAACAATCCTCTGAAGCAATGAGTTCCACAGATTCACCATTCTCTAGCTGAAGAAATTCCTTCTCATATCAGTTCTAAAGAGTTGTTCCTTCACCTTGACGCTGTTCCCTTGGGGGCCTCGTCTTTCCTACTTGTGGAAAGGTCTTTTCCATGTCCACATGAGATGGAAATATGTAGAACGCAAATGGGTACTCACACTCAGATTGAAGAAACCAATGTTATGAGGATATATATGTGAGGCTGGAGAGAGAAGAAGTGCATCTCCAGTTTAATCTTCAGCATGAATGACACTTTGGGGACTGAAAATCACCTGACAAGAAAAGTGAAAGGAAGCAAAGCTTGTGAAAATGAGAATAGGTTTGGATTAATTCCTGGAGAGTGAAGTATATTCCAAAGATGTGCAGGCTGGGTGGATTGGCCGGGCTAAACTGCCTGTAGTGTTCAGGGATGTGTAAACTAGGTGAGTTATAGGGGGATGGGTCTGGGTAGGATGTTCTGAGGGTCGATGTGGACTTGTTGGGCTGAAGGGCCTGTTTCCACACCATAGGGATTCTATGATCTATGATAAATTAGGAATATCTGTTGAGCTTTAGAGCGTAAGTTGCCTTTTGAAAGAGTGGTTAAAGTTGCTTTTAGTTTTTTTGTGTAAAGGCCTAAAAACTTGAGTGATCATAGAATCCCTACAGGGTATAAGCTGGCTCATTTAGCCCATTACAACCGCTGAAGAGTAACCCAGCCCATATTTCCCATGGTTAATTAACACATATTTGGCCTAGGGGAGGAAGCCAGAGCATTTACAGGAATCTCACACAGACAGAGGCAGAATGTGCAAACTCCACACAAGCAATTATCCATGGGCAGCATTGCATCCCTGTTGTTATAAGGCACCAGTGCTAACCACTGAGCCACTGTGGGTTCTGGAGGGCTTGGGCTACCACTGCAAGTTTCCATTTCTGTTTGAAAGTTTTGGTCACTACAGAGATCACAACTGTGCACTTGAGTGCAATGTGTGTACCTATCTACCTCTGTATGTATAATGTAAGGGTGTGTATGTGTGAAGGTGCATGTATATGAATGCGAGTATGAGTGTGCGTGTGTAAATATGTGAGTATAAGAGTAAGTGACAGTGTGAATGAATGTAACTGTGTGTGTACATGTATGTGAGTGTGAGTGTGTGCAAATGGGAGTGGGGTGTGTGTAAATATGTGAGTGTCAGAGTGAGTGAGTTTGTGTGTGTGAGGGAACGTAACAGTGCATGTCTGTGTGTATTCATGCATGTGTAAGTGTAAATGTGTGTGTGCACATGTGAGTGTGTGGACATATATGAGTGTGTCAGTGTGTATATGTGTGTGTTAGCATGAGTGTGAATGTGTGCACATCTGTGTGTTTGTGTATGTGAGTACCCATGTGTGAGAAATTATGTGTCCTGTGTGTGAGAGTTTGTGTCATACATGAGTGTGCTTGAGTTTGTACATAGATTGTGTGTCTGTACATATGTGACAGTGTGGCTGTGTGTGTGTGTGTGTGTGTGTGTGTGACTGAGATTGCGTGTGTGGGAGTATGTCTGTGTGACTGTTAAATGTGTGTTGTATGTTAAATATGTGTTTGCTTGGGCCTATATGAAATATGTGTTTGTGTTTGACTGTGTTAAATGTGTGTTGATGTTGAATGTATGTTTGTGCCTGTATTAAATGTGTATCTGTGTATGGAGCTGTGTTTATGTGTCTGTAAAGACTGTGTACAATGTACATGTAAATGTGCATGCGTGCACACCCGTGTGTGCCCTTATTGTCTGCATTTGTGTTTGTGTGTGCAAATACATCTGTGTCCGTGTTTGGGGAGTGTGTAAACGTGTGCGAAAGGGAGATAGAGGCAGAGTAGTGACACTGTTTGCTGAGGGACGAGAATGGCTATGTTTAAGTTGTTACTCACTGCCCCCTCTGGTGCTTCTGTGTTTTGCCAGTTACTGAGAGCAAGTCCTTCACTCTGTCTCTCTTGCTCTCTCTCTCTCTTCTCTCCAAGAAAGCTCACTTTACAGACCGCCAGGAGCTAACACCAGGATCTGAGGTAAGTGTTTGCTGCGTTCGATGCATTTATCACTGGTTGGGTGTTGGTGAGCAGTGAGATTAGAAACCGTGGTCTCCTAATGGTCTTTCTGAGGCACAAGCACTTACAAAGAAGAGACGGGGAAGCAGCCTTGAGGCTGTTTCTGCCTCAGACTGTTTGTTCGATGCTGACGAACACTTGAGGAGTGACATTCAATGGGAATAAATCCTTCCCGGCGCTCAGTCTTTACAAACATTCCCCTGGCTCCGAGACTTTGTAGTGATGTTTTGTAGCGCATCAAAGTGTCAAAAACTGCCAGACTTAGCCCCCGGTCGGTACAAGTTGCACTTGCTCTGACTGTGCAGCTTCATTCAGGTAAAGGGTGAGGCCAGAAAGCTGGAGTAGCCCAGCAGCATTTCAGTGAAACAAGTGGCAGAAAGCTGAGACTGTGTTTGCAGCACACACACAGGCACATAGACACACATATACTCACACGCACATACAGACGCCGGCGGGCCGAGGCTCAACAAATTCTTTCTCTCTCCTGCTCCACAACGGACAGCAGGGTCAGTGCCGAACAGCACCGAGCTGCTGACGAATTCATATTGCCAGCTGAGGCAGGAAAGCACACAGCAAAGGGTGGTTTCTCTTTGAGCCCAGCATTAGGTCTCTTCGCTGCTGTGTTACAGGTGTGTTGGAGAACTCCACGCTCCAAATGCAGGCTGGCATTGTGGAAAGCTGTGCTGTCTTTTCAAGGCGCTTCCACAGGTATGTTTAAAAAGACACCCCTTCATCTCATTAGAATTAATGGAGTGACTCTCACTGGGTTACAAGATGCCCCATATACACTGACTCTCACTGGGGTACAGTCTCACACACACACACACACACACACACACACACACAAGGACTACCACTGGGGCACAGTCTCACACACATACACATAAACATCGCTTTCAGTCTCTGCCCTCCAGTTCCTGCTCCTTTTTTGAACGGGAACTGCTTCTCCCAATCTACTCTATACAGCCCACATGATTTTGACAACCACTATCAGATCTCCTGTCAGCCTTCTCCTCTCCAAGGAGAACAGTCCCAGCATCTTCAATCTACCCTCATCATTGAAGTTTCTCATTTCTGGTAAATCACTCTGTATTCTCTTCATGCATCCACATCTTTCCGATAATGTGGCACTCACAACTGTACATGATACTCAGCTGAAGTCTAATAAGAGTATTTTATATGTTCAACATCACCTCCTTGCTATTGTACTCTATGGACCTATTAATAATGCTGAGAACATTGATGGCTCTCTCCAGCTGTCCTACCACCTTCAATGATCTGGTCCATCATCCTTCATTGTGGTCCATTTCCATTCACATATCTGAGTCCCTCATTTCCATTTAGAATTGTATGTCCTCTTTTATATTTCAATAAAGTGCATGACCTCACACATTTCAGCATTAACCTCCACTTGCCACTGCTCAGCCCATCTGACCAGTCTGCCTGTTAGCTATAAGCCTAAGAATGCTCCTCATCAGAAGCTTTCAGATCCCTGCTGGAATACAATATCTGGCTTTGCTGTTAGCGTTTTGGTGGCTGACACTAAGTCTTTGGAAAGGGGTCAGGCAAGGGGCACTACATTGAATCCCGAGTGAGAAGCATTTGAGGAAGTGTTGTGAACACAGCTGTGAAGTTTTGACCCGGTCACATTAATGAAACAGTGGAAAAGAGTTAGTTGATTTCCCCAATTGTAGGCCATGTAATTGGTGCCTACACACCAGAGGCAGCCAAACAGTAAGTCAGTGGTTATTTTATTCACACTTTCACATTCCAGAGCTCTGGCACTCCTCTGGCCCCAATTACTTGCAGCCAATAATCCCAGACTTTGCGCAGTCACAGCTTGCTCCTCTCTCCTTATCCACTCATCTCAAACCCAACCCTTTGTTCTACCCACTTTGAAAGAGTTAGCAATCATTATGGCTTGCTTGGAGGTTGACAACCTCTGAATGAATGAAAAAGGAAGGCAGTGCAGCGGTCATACTGCACTAGATTCCTGTTAGCATCAGCTGAATGATTGTAAGTAAGATTACAGAGATGCAAGCCATTTTAAAGTTGAACTTTAGAAATCTCAGGGACTGAGACAGGGAAAAGCAAGGGAAAGAAAGCAGAAGGGGAATGAGTGGAGAGAAGGATAAGAGAAGGGAGGCAAGAATAGAAGAGGGGGAGGGTAGGTGAGGCGAGAAGGGAGAAGGGGTGAAGAAGAGAGATGAGGTCAAAGCAGGAGGATCAAGAGAGCAGGTAGAGGACTGGAGTTTAGGGGAAAAAAAGAGGGCAGGTGCAGGGGAGCAAATGGGAGACGAAGAGAGGAGAGAGGCTTCATAAAGTCAGTACAGACGAACACCATTTTATCCATTAAAGAGAGGAGGGGGAAGGGAAGCAAGGAGAAATGGAATGGAGGAAGTAGAGGACGGGGGGTGGGAGTGAAGGAGAAGAAAGTACAGTGGAAGAGAGGAGAGCAGAGGAAAAGAGAGAGGACAGGAGTTGAGAAAAGGGAGGGAAAGGAGAGAAAAGGATCAGGAGGGGAAGAGAGTAGAGGTGAGGACAATGGGAAGAGGAAGGGGAGGAGAAGGGAGAAACAGGGAAGAGAGAAGCGGGGCCAGGAAGAGAGGACAGGGGCAGAGAAGGAATGGGAATGGTGGAGAAGGGAGGAGAGGTGAAAAACAGGAGGGGGAGGTGAGCAAGAGGAGACAAGTGAAGAGAGTGGGGGAGTGAGGGAGAGCTAGCGTAACTCCATATATTAAACAGGCCTAAATTCCTCAGCATCACTTTATTGGTGTCACCCAAGTTTCCAGAAATGGCTTCAGAAATAGAGGAGAGGGGTAGGAATGGGGGAACTACATAAGACAGGAAGTCTTGCTCCAGTTCACTACCACCCTGGCCCAGTCTCACTCACAGTACAGCACCCACTGTTTTGGAAGGAAGCGAGGGAATGGGAGAAGGTGCAAAGGTTTCTTCGGAATAGTGCCAGGGAAAGGTTGGTGGGGGGAGGGAGGTGCTTCAGTTATAATTGAAGAGATGAGAAGGTGGGCTTGTTTGCCACGGAGACTGTGAAGTTATTGAATGACCTGCTTTGCCAAGTCAAGGTTTTTTTTAAGCTTTTATTAAATTTAAGGTTCTATGAATACCATCAGAGCCACATTGAAAATGTACAAGAATAAGAGCAAGGCTGTCTTTATAGGACATTTCTGTAAAATATCTATGAAGGAAATTGGTTGTATTGTGTCAAAATGCTTTACATGGAAGCTTTGAATCCTTTCCTAGATGCCTAATTGCATCAAATTGTCACTGCGCTGGGAGAAACCTTTGGGTTTAGTCAAGTTAACACAATGAACACCTTATAAATTGTTCTCACCCACCCAGCTTCGGTGAGTCACTTTTACATCATCTTCCACTGCCAGAAATAACTGCCCCTGTGCTGTCAGGTGTGGAGAATTCATGTAACCATTCCAACAGCAGCCAAACAGATCATCAATGCCCTTCGATGTAATATTGGTAACCTCTGCCTCATCTCCATTCACTAGTTTTAGGACCAGCTGTGCTCACCTATGAGTACAGATGCCTCTCAGGCCTCTATTCTGGACTCTTGAGCCTTTACATTATCCCTTAGTCTAAGTCGTTTACGTATAGTGTGAATCAGCAATCAGACAGCATTTGCTGAATAATCCAGACTGCGCAAAGGATTACACAGGGAACCAGTTGAGGATGTATGAGTCAGATTCACAGTGCAGCCAATTGTATATTCATACACGGAGAACTGTTCTTCACAGACAGAAAGAACATGTACAAACTCAGTCTGTCCAATCTCTCTTCATTACTGAAACTCTGCAGCCCAGGCAAATTCCTGGTAACTCTCCTCTACATCCTCTCCAGTGCTATCACACACCGCCTATGATGTTAACTTCAGAAGTGCACACAATTGTCTACTGTCATCTAACCAGCATTTTATACAGTTCCAAAGTAATCCACCTGCTCTTAAACTCTATGCCTTGGTAAATAAAGGCTAGCATCTCGTGCGCCCTTTCAACTACTTTATCACCTGGTCCTGATAGCTTAAGGAATCAGCAGACATTCACACCAAGATCCCTCTGATCCTGGGTACTTTCCAGAGTCTGACTGTTCGTCGAGGACAGGAGAGTGGATATGTCAAAGGAATAGAAGCGTTGGAAAGAGAAGGAATTCAAGAGATTTGTCTCTGCAACCAAAATATACTTTGGAAACAGGGGGAAATCGATGTGGGTGGTAGTGGGATATTATTGAGGGGTAGCTGATCAATGTAATGAGTGACTAAAATGATGACAGATGAGTTTCGCTGGGGAAATGCGAGATGACCCAGTTTGAACCTGAAGAAAATGATAGGTTGGAATACTTTCTCAATGGTAATAGACTTCATTATGTGACATAGTAAGGTGACCAGAGAAGTATAAAACTCAGTAAGTGACTTATCCTCACCTCAGTAGGTGGCTAGGAATAAAGGAATGGTTAAACAGTATTCTGCCCAGGGATGAAAAGATAGCCTTTTGACGAGAGATCATTAGACTGTACAGAATCATCAGAAAGATTAATGTTGACCGATATTTACATGGTTTGAAAACTTCTGGATGTAAAGAAGGACCTGGCAGAGTAAAGGGGGTCCTGGTAGGGAGAAGGGACCCTGGTTTGATTCCACCTTCAGGTAACTGTCTGTGTGGAGTTTGCATATTCTCCCCATGTCTGCATGAGTTTCCTCCAGGTGGTCCGGTTTCCTTCCACAGTCCAAAGATGTGTAGGCTAGGTGAATTGGCCAAGCTAAATTAGCCGCAGTGTTCAGGGATGTGCAGGATGGGTGGGTTAGCCATGAGAAATGAAGGGTTACAGGTAGGGCGGTGAAAATTTGATGGGCTGAATGACCTCGTTCTGCACTGTCGGGGTTCAACGATTCCAAAGCTGTCAGGAGGTCACTGGTAGGAGACTGGGTCACTGTGGAGAGAGTACACTGATGGCAGAAAGGAGTGACTGACTGTAGAAAGGGGGCAGTGACTGTGGGGAGGGGGACAGTGTAGAGAGTGTCAGTGACTGTGGGGAGGGGGCGGTGACTGTGGTGAGGGGGCAGTGACTGTGGGGAGAGGGGCACTGACTGTGGAAGGGGGCAGTGACTGTGGGGAGGGACAGTGACTGTGTGGGGGGGCAGTGACTGTGGGGAGGGAACAGTGACTGTGGAGAGGGGTCTGTGACTGTGGGGAGGGGACAGTGACTGTGAGAGGTGTCAGTGACTATAGAGAGGGTCAGTGACTGTGGGGTGGGGGTCTGTGACTGTGTGGAGGGGGGCAGTGCCTGTGGGAGGGGGCAGTGATTGTGGGGAGGGGGGCAGTGACTGTGGAGAGGTGGGCAGTGACTGTAGGGAGGGACAGTGACTGTGGGGAGGGGAGCCATGACTATGGGGAGGGGGGCAGTGACTGTGGGGAGGGGTCAGTGATTGTGGGAAGGGGGCAGCGACTGTGGGGAGGGAAGCAGTGACTCTGTCTGGGGCTCTGTCTGGAGCTGGGGGGGATGACACTGGCAGGAGAGCGAGTGAAAAATATTGTCAAGAGACAGCAGTGCCAGCAGAAATCTTGTGTGAAGGCAGCAAGTGACTGAGAAACATAAAGAGGTAATGAAAGAAAATGGACAGCAATTTTCTGCAGTTACAGTCCCACAGCCTTATGTGGGTTTAACAAGCAATTTGAGTCTCTCAGCACGTTGTGTGTTCACAGTCCTTTCTTTAATTGATAAGCCTGGTCTTTGAATGCCAATCGCTGTGTCACAAACTAGCAGCATATATTGAGATGTGCTGACTCAGAATCATTTCATCATTGAGGCATAACAAGTCTCGCCTTAGAGAGCTCTCGATGGATGGTAAACACTTTTCTTTGAAATCTCATGTGTGTATTGAATTCCTACAAAAAGGGACACAGGTCACTATTCCAATTGAGTTCATGCAGCGTTTCACAGTCTCATCCCACCCTTTCTTTAACTCATTGCATCCCCTTATCCTCGTCTTCTGCTTCCCCTCATATACACATCCTTTCAAAGCATTAATGCCATTTCACTCAAAGATTCCAGGTTTCGTGACTGTCCAGAGAAGGATGTACCTCACTGGATTTGTTCGTGAATATCTTAATTTGTAGCCTCCTGCCCCCACTATGCAGCTCAAACGTTTTTAAAGAGCATGGGAGCAGGAGTAGGCCATTCAGCCCCTTGAGCCTGCTTCTCCATTCAATAGAATCATGGCTGATTTGTTTGACCTTCCAATCCCACCCATCCCCACCCATATAATCCTCAAGTCTCCTGCCAAATCAGAATCTGTCCACCTCTGCCTGAAACTGAGACTCAGTCTCCTCCTGCTGAGGCAGACAAGCTCCAAACACTCACAACCTCACACAAATTTAGGTTTATAAAATCACGAGGGGCATGGATAGGGCAAATAGACAAGGTCTCTTCCCCAGGGTAGGGGGTATCCAAAACTAGGGGGCAGAGGTTTAAGGTGAGAGGGAAAATATTTTAAAGTGATCTAAGGGGCAGCTTTTTCACGCAGAGGGTGGTGTGTGTATGGAATGAGCTGCCCGAGGAAGCGCTCGAGGCTGGTACAATTACAACATTGAAAAGGCATCTGGATGGGTACATATTTGGAAAGGTTTGGTGGGATAAGGGCCAAATGCTGGCAAATGGAATTAGATTAATTTAGGATATGTGGACGGCCTGGACGAGTTGAAACAAAGGGTCTGCTTCCGTGCTGCACAACTCTATGACTCTATTCCGCGTATTAGTCTAGTAAACCTATGTTCTGAACTGCTTCCAATGTATTTACATTCTTCCTTCAATAACAGAAGCATCATATGCATACCTTAACATTCAAGACCCCCTGTAATCAAGGAGTGCATTCCACTGTCTCTCTTCATCTCTTACAATGCCTGTGTTCTGACCTTCTGTGACGCTCACACCCTACCAAACCCACCACTCATCATTTGAAACCCCTCTTTTAGGTCAGTCATTGCTATTCTGTCCCAGTCTATTGTGATGATAGGAAAGAAGGAGGCCATTCAGCACCTTGTACCTGTTGTGCTCATCCAGAATATCACAGCTGATCTACCTAGTTAAGCTTCATACTCCATATTCTTTGTCCCATCTCCCCTCATCTCTTTGCCAGGTAAAAATTGAAGAAAATCAGAATAGATCAAGCACCTGCAGGAATGAGATATCAGTGATGCTACGGGGTTAACTGTCTGTGAGATATACAGAAATTCTGTAGGGTTAAACACCTGTGGGAGTGACAGATACACAAATTCTATAGGGATAACCATTGGCGGTAGTTAGGTAGGCAGTGATTCGATAGGGTTAACTATAGAATCAAAAAATCCCTATAGTATGAAGAGAGGACATTCAGCTCATCAATCTGCACTGACCATCCAGAGCATTCCACTCAAACCCAGCCCCATCTTTATCCCCATAACAATGCATTTCCCATGGTTAATCCACGTAGCCTGCGTATCCCTGGACACCATGGTGCAATTTAGCATGGCTAATCCACCCTAACCCGCTCATCTTTGGACTGTAGGAGGAAACCGGAGCACCCAGAGGAAACTCTGCAGACATTGGAAGAACATACAAGCCCAACACTGGAGTTGAACCCGAGATTCAATAGGATTGACCGCTTGTGACAGTGAGGGATACAGAGATTCTACACTGTTAACTACATATATGAGTGAGAGATACTGCAAATCTACAGCTTGAACCATCTGTGACAGTGAGGGATACATGAATTCTGTAGGGTTTGCCACATGTGGGAGTGAGGGAATACAGAGATTCTATGGATCTAACCACCTGTGGGAGTGGTGGATATAGCTATTCTACAAGGTTGACCACGTTTGAGATTGAGATATACAGTGATTCTGTAGGGCTCACCGACTGTGGGAGTGATTGATAGAGATTCCATAGGGTAACTACGTCTAAGAGCGAGAGGGTTAGCAAACTGCAGGAGAGAGTATACATAGATTCTATTGTGTTAACAACCTGTGGGAGTGAGGCATACAAAGAACCTATAAGGTTAACTACCTGTGGGAGTGAGGAACATGGAGATTCTATTGAAATCTCCTGCAGGAGTGAGATATGCATAGATTCTGTAGGGTCAACTACACTTAGGAGTGAAGGATAAAGAAATACCACAGTGTTAACCACTTGTGGGAGCGATGGATACAATAATTCTGTCACATAGGCTACCTGTGGGAGTGAGGGACACAACAATACTATACAGTTACCCGCCAATCCCTGATTGAGGAATACAGTGATTCTACAGGGTTATCAAACTGTGGGATTGTGGGATTCACAGATTCTATAGGGTTAATTACCTTTGGCAGTGAGGGGAGTGGCAATTATATAGGGTTAACCACCTGTGTGAGTGAGGGGTGCAGTTAACTTGGTTTAACTTCTGTGACGGTAAGGGATACAGAGATTCTATTATGTGGGAGTGAGGATAAAGAGATTCTATAGGGTAAACTATCCATAGGAGTGAGGCATGATTCTATCAGGTTAACCATATGTGGGCCTGAGAGATACAGAGATTCAATAGGGTTAACTACCTGTGGGAGTGAGGGGTACAGATATTCCAGAGGGTTAACCATTTCTCGTATTAAGGGATATAGAGATTATATATGTAAGTGTGAGGCTATGGTGGATTGAGAGTATTTACGTCTGTGGGATTGACAGGTACAGAGATTCAGTACGGTTAACCATCTGTGGCAATGAAGGATACAGAGATCGTTTCAAGTTTACTAAGTGTGAGAGATACTGGGATAGCAAAGGGTTGACGACCTGTGGGTGTGAGAGATGCAGACCAATAGGTTTGCCAATAGAAACATAATCAGAAAGAAGGCATAAAGAGAGAGGGCTGGCCTTTGCTGCCTGTCACCCTGCATTATCTGGTTGTTTGAAACCTTGGTCACAGTGTGAGTGCTCTCCCTCTCACCAGGGCTTATCTCTCAGTCTCTCAGAGCTTACAGTGACACTCGCAGAATCCTTATTTATAGGTTGAGGCATCAGCAAGACATCAGCCTGCTCCCGAGCTATTCCACTGTCACCAATCAGCTGTCTCCTCCCTCAGACCCTGGGTCAACAGTCAGCTGGTTGATACAGTTCTGTGTTTACATCTGTGCGACTCCTAACATCAAACCTCTTCCCCACCCAACACCAATCTCCTCAGGCCCCAAACTCTCCAGTCCATCCTTCCATCCAACAGTCCACGCTTCGCACCAAGCATTGACAGGGCTATTTGAGTGTGGGAGCCATCGCTGCCACACACATTCCTCACAAGCGAACACCAATAGCAGCTACTAAACTGACGGAAGGATGGATCAGAAACAGGAAACACTTGTTAGGAGTGTTTATGTACAGCTGTGGGTGCCACATCATAGGAAGAATGTGGATGTATTGGTGAGAGTGCAGAAGCATTTACATGAATGGTTCCAGGAATGAGAAACCTCAGTGATGAGGATTGATTGAAGAAGCTGGGGCTGTCTTCCCTGGAGACCAGAAGGTTGAGAGCAAGACTTGAGAGAGGTTTTCAAAATCATGAGTAGGCTGGATAGGGTAGATGGGGAGAAAGAGCTCCCATTTGTAAAAGGAGCAAGAACGACACGGATATAGATTTAAAGTAACGTGCAAGTGAAGCAAGGATGCTGTGAGAAAAGATTTCTTCAACAGCAAGTAGTGAAGGTGTGGAATGCACATATTCAATAGAGGCATTCAAGAGGGGCATTGGATGGTAATTTGGATGGAAATAGTCTGCAAGGATATGGGGAATAGTCAGGAGATTGGCACTAGGGGATAAAACCGGTGCAGACAATGGGCCGAATAGCCTCCTTCTGTCCTGTAACAATTCTGTGAACTGGGAGACATACATAACCCCAAAGTTACTGAGAAACAAGGCACTGAACCAGATGAAAAATGGAGAAAAGAAGAGGACAAGACGAAAAGCAAATGAGGGAGACCAATATGGAGTGAGTGTAGGTACAATTGAGAAGGGTCTGGAGGGGGTACCACAGCTTATTGCTGGAAGTGAGTCTATCAGAGTCCTCCACATGCATTGTATCATTGAGGAAGGTATCGGAGTCCCTCTGTTCATCCCAGATCCTGGAAAGACTCCCAGGAAGACAGGGAAAGGTGCGTCCTATTAACCAGGGAGCTAGTGGAGATATAGGTAATGGACTGGTGACGATGTAGCAACAACAATCAGAAAACCCTTACAACACACAGGTGCACACGCTTATCCCATCGGATAACTTTATGGTTGCATCTGACTATGGTCTCAACCTCCTGTGTCCCACAACACCCCCATAATCAATAACACTGCCCCAACCCCATCAACAAGACAGCATTAAAATACTCAGTGTCCAGCTTCACCTCTCACTGGGGAAGTGAGCCTCAGAGAGAAACATTAATTCTTCATCTGCTTTTGAAATACAGTCATAAAGATGTACAGCATGGAAACAGACTCTTCAGTCCAACTTGTCCACGCTGACCAGATATATTAAATTAATCCAGTCCCATTTGCCAGCGTTTGGCCCAAATCATTCTTAACACTTCCTATTCATGTACCCATCCATATGGCTTTTAAATGTTCTAACTGTACCACTTCGTTTGGCAGCTCATTCCATTCAGACACCAAACTCTGTGTGAAAAGGTTGCCACTCTGGTCACTTTTAAATCTTTCCCCTCTCACCTTAAGCTGATGCCTTTGAGTTGTGGTCTCTCAACTTGCGAAAAACACTTTGGATATTCACCCTATCTATTCCCCTGATGATTTTATAAACCTCTATAACGTCACCCGCCTCAGCTTCCCTCGCACAAGGAAAAATAGCCCTAGCATACTCAGCCACTCCCTTTAGCTCAAACTCTCCAATCCTGGCAACATTCTTGTAAAGTTGGAAGAGTCCCCCTATACCACACACCAACGAATACCGGTCACGTTTGGACATCGAGCAGTTTTTCCGCCGCCTTTGCCTCCACGCTTACTTCTTTAACCGGGAGCCTAACCCTCCCTCTACTGACCCTTTCACCCACCTCCAACACAAGTCCTCCTCCTGGATACCACCCCCAGGCCTCCTACTGTCCCTCGACCTCTTCATCTCCAACTGCTGTCGAGACGTCAACCGCCTCAACCTCTCCACCCCACTCACCCACTCCAACCTCTCCCCCGCAGAACGAGCAGCCCTCCGCTCCCTCCGCTCCAACACCAACCTCACCATCAAACCCGTGGACAAGGGAGGCGCAGTGGTAGTATGGTGCACTGACCTCTACATGGCCGAAGCCAAACACCAACTCTCCGACACCTCCTCCTACCGCCCCCTTGATAATGACCCCACCCCCGAGCACCAAACCATCATCTCCAATACCATCCATGACCTCATCACCTCAGGGGACCTCCACCCACAGCCTCCAACCTCATTGTTCCCCAACCCCGCACGGCCCGTTTCTATCTCCTTCCCAAAATCCACAAACTTGCCTGCCCTGGTTGACCCATTGTCTCACCCTGTTCCTGCCCCACCGAACTCATCTCCACCTGTCTGGACTCCATTTTCTCCCCTTTGGCCCAGGAAGCCCCTGCCTATGTCCGTGACACCACCCACGCCCTCCACCTCCTCCAGAACTTCCAATTCCCTGGCCCCCAACACCTCATTTTTACCATGGACGTCCAGTCCCTATACACCTGTATTCCTCATGCAGATGGCCTCAAGGCCCTCCACTTCTTCCTGTCCCGCAGGCCCGACCAATCCCCCTCCACCCACACCCTCATCCGCCTAGCTGAACTCGTCCTCACCTTCAACAACTTCTCTTTCGATTCCTCCCACTTCCTACAGACAAAGGGGGTGGCCATGGGTACCCGCATGGGCCCAAGCTATGCCTGCCTCTTTGTAGGTTACGTGGAACAGTCCCTCTACCGCACTTACACAGGCCCCAAACCCCACCTCTTCCTCCGTTACATTGATGACTCTATCGGCGCTGCCTCTTGTTCCCCAGAGAAGCTCGAACAGTTCATCCACTTCACCAACACCTTCCATCCCAACCTCAAGTTCACCTGGGCCATCTCCAACACATCCCTCACCTTCCTGGACCTCTCAGTCTCCATGTCAGGTAACCAGCTAGAAACTGATGTCCATTTCAAGCCCACTGACTCCCACAGCTACCTAGAATACACCTCCTCCCACCCACCATTCTGCAAAAATTCCATCCCCTATTCCCAATTCCTCCGCCTCCGCCACATCTGCTCCCAGGATGAGGCATTCCACTTCCGCACATCCCAGATGTCCACGTTCTTCAAGGACCGCAACTTTCCCCCCGCAGTGGTCGAGAACGCCCTTGACTGCGTCTCCCACATTTCCCGCAACACATCCCTCACACCCCGCCCCTGCCACAACCGCCCCAAGAGGATCCCCCTCGTTCTCACATACCACCCCACCAACCTCCGGATACAACGCATCATCCTCCGACACTTCCGCCATCTACAATCTGACCCCACCTACCTACTACCTCTTCCCGCCTCCTTGACCTGTCCGTCTTTCCTGGACTGACCTATCCCCTCCCTACCTCTCACCTATACTCTCCTTTCCACCTATCTTCCTGTCTCTCCATCTTTGGTCCGCCTTCCCCTCTCTCCCTATTTATTCCAGAGCCCTCTCCCCATCCCCGTCTCTGATGAAGGGTCTAGGCCTGACACGTCAGCTTTTGTGGTCCTGAGATGCTGCTTAGCCTGCTGTGTTCATCCAGCTTCACACTTTGTTATCTTAGAATAGTCAGGTGGTTGTTTTTGACCAATACAACATGATGGGCTGAGGGGTCTTTTCTTGTGCTGTAGGTCTCTCTGATTTTTTGACTCAATGACAGCACAAACAAAATCTCTTGGTATCTCTTGCATGCAACTCAACGTCTCTTACTTTGTATAACACGCATATATATCTCACAACCTATTAGTGGAAATAATATTCCTGTACGTATAACATGCCCTATGTTATTGTGTATTACACTCCTCCATGCATAACATCCATATATTATGGGTGTAAGATTATTTATATAAAACACCCTATGATACTGAGTACAAAATTATTGTATATGTAAGACCCTATTTTATTCAAAATAACACTCCAGTATATTTAACTCCTCACAATTCTGAATATGTCTTGTATATACAACAGATCCAATTATACACTGTACAAAACTCCTGTTCATATAAAATGCCATGCAATGCTGTATATGAAACCACACTAGTTGTAACAGTTCATCTGTCGATGGGTATATACAACATATTCTACATTACTTCATACATCTCTCCTGCATATATAACACACCTTATGTTACTGCATACAACTTTCCTGTACTTAGTGCACACCTTATGTTGCTGAATATATCACTCCTAGATATATGAGTTTATTACAGGATATAACACTGCTGAAACTCCTCAATATATAACACCACCTATTATTCTCTGTATAAAACTGCTGAACATATAACACACCATCTGACATAACATACAACACAACGGCATTTTTAACACTACATCTGTTCCTAGGTATGGCTCTCCTGTATCTAATAGATAGTATATTACTGACTATAACACTCCTGCACAAAAAACATGTTAATGTTCTTGGTACAATACTCCTCAGTATATAACACCATTAATTATTCTCTGCGTAAACCTGCGGAACATATAACACACTATCTGACACTGCATGTAGCACAATTGTATTCATAACGCTACCGTCTGTTCCTGGTTATAACTCTCCCATATATATAAAACAGTATATTATTGTAGATAACAACTAGACATGAGGAGCTGGTGATATCTTGGCAATGTTTCAGGCTGGTAACCCAGATCCTAGACACTCAGGTTATTGTTCTGAGTTAATGGGTTCAAATCCCTCCGTGGCAGGTATCGATTTTGAACTCAGCCAAAAAAACAAATCTGGAACAGAAAGCTATCCTAGTGTTGGATTATGTTATCATTGCTAATTGTCACAAAGTGTAACACACTGTCTGCTCCTATGCAGAAAAATTCAGCATACATAACACACCTTATCTCAATATGCCACAGATAAGTCCTTCAAAGACACAAATCCAATGTAACTGGCCATATCAAGTCCATATTCAAATTGTAATATAGAAACTCATAGGAGTTTTATCTCCTTTTTCAGGCAAAAAGAATCAAAGGGAATGGGGAGAAAATGGGACCGCAGTACTGAGATGAATGCTCGGTTATGGTCTGCTCCTGCTCCTATTTTCAATGTTTCTATGGTTCATATATGTAACACACGCCCTGTGTTACTGGATGGAACACTCCTGTAGATATACTATACTCTGTCACTGAGTATAACTTTCCTAAGTATGTTACACCCTATGTTACTGCACATATCACTCCCAGGTGCACGGGTCAGGGATGTCTCCGATCGGCTGCAGAACATTCTGAAGGGGGAGGGTGAGCAGCCAGTTGTCGTGGTGCACATAGGCACCAACGATATAGGCAGAAAATGGGATGAGGTCCTACAAGCAGAATTTAGGGAGTTAGGAGCCAAGTTAAAAAGTAGGATCTCAAAGGTAGTAATCTCAGGATTGCTACCAGTGCCACGTGCTAGTCAGTGCAGAAATGAAAGAATAGCCAGGATGAATGCGTGGCTTGAGAGATGGTGTAGGAGGGAGGGGTTCAGATTTTTGGGACATTGGAACTGGTTCTGGGGAAGGTGGGACTATTACGAATTGGACAGTCTATGCCTGAGTTGGACTGGAACCAATGTCCTTGGGGCTGCTTTTGCTAATGCTGAGGGGGAGGGTTTAAACTAATGTGGCAGGGGGATGGGAACCAAATATTGGACAGAAAAGAGGTAGTAACAAAAGCCTGTAGGGAACTAGATAATGGAGTCAGTGTGAATAAAGGGAATAGTAGTCGGGGAGCAGATGATGAACACAAAGGGACAGGTGGTCTGAGGTGCATTTGTTTTAATGCGAGAAGTGTAGTACATAAGGCAGATGAGCTTAGGGCTTGGATCGGTACCTGGAAGTATGATGTTAGAACATAGAACATAGAACATAGAACATAGAACATAGAACAGTACAGCACAGAACAGGCCCTTCAGCCCACAATGTTGTGCCGACCATTGATCCTCATGGATGCACCCTCAAATTTCTGTGACCATATGCATGTCCAGCAGTCTCTTAAATGACCCCAATGACCTTGCTTCCACAACTGCTGCTGGCAACGCATTCCATGCTCTCACAACTCTCTGCGTAAAGAACCTGCCTCTGACATCCCCTCTATACTTTCCACCAACCAGCTTAAAACTATGACCCCTCGTGCTAGCCATTTCTGCCCTGGGAAATAGTCTCTGGCTATCGACTCTATCTATGCCTCTCATTATCTTGTATACCTCAATTAGGTCCCCTCTCCTCCTCCTTTTCTCCAATGAAAAGAGACCGAGCTCAGTCAACCTCTCTTCATAAGATAAGCCCTCCAGTCCAGGCAGCATCCTGGTAAACCTCCTCTGAACCCTCTCCAAAGCATCCACATCTTTCCTATAATAGGGCGCCCAGAACTGGACGCAGTATTCCAATGTTGTTGCTATTACTGAGACTTGGTTGAGGTAAGGGCATGATTGGCAACTAGTTGTCCCAGGATATCGATGCTTCAGGCGGGATGGATAGGGAGGTAAAAGGGTGGAGGAGTTGCAATACTGGGCAAAGACGATATCACAGCCGCACTGAAGGAGGGCCCCATGGAGGACTCAAGCAGTGAGGCAATATGGGTAGAACTCAAAAATAGGAAGGATGCAGTAACAATGTTGGGCTGTACTACAGGCCTCCCAACAGCAAGTGTGAGATAGAGGTGCAAATATGTAAACAGATAATGGAAAGGTGTAGGAGAAACAGGGTGGTGGTGATGGGAGATTTTAATTTTTCCAACATTGACTGGGATTCAGTCAGTGTTAGGGGTCAAGATGGAGCAGAATTTGTAAGGTGTGTCCAGGAGGGTTTTCTAGAGCAGTATGTATGTAGTCCAACTCAGGAAAGGGCCATACTGGACCTGGTGTTGGGGAATGAACCCGGTCAGGTGGTTGGACTTATAGTAGGGGACTACTTTGGAAATAGCGACCACAATTCCGTAAGTTTTACAATACTCATGGACAAGGATGGGAGTGATCCCAAAGGAAGAGTTCTAAACTGGGGGAAGGCCAACTAAACCAAGATTTGGCAGGATCTGAGGAATGTAGATTGGGAGAAACTGTTTGAAGGTAAATCCACATTTGATGTGGGAGGCTTTTAAAGAGAGGTCGATTAGCGTGCAGAAGAGACATGTTCCTGTGAAAATGAGGAATAGAAATGGCAAGATTAAGGAACCATGGATGACAGGTGAAATTGTGAGACTAGCCAAGAGGAAAAAGGAAGCATACATGAGGTCTAAGTGACTGAAGACAGACGAAGCTTTGCAAGAATATCGGGAATGTAGAGCGAATCTGAAATGAGGCATTAAGAGGGCTAAGAGAGGACATGAGATATTGCTGGCAAATGTGGTTAAGGAAAATCCCAAAGCCTTTTATTCATATATAAAGAGCAAGAGGGTAACTAGAGAAAAGATTGGCCCACTTAAGGGCAAAGAAGGAAAGTTATGCGCTGAGTCAGAGAAAATGGGTTCGATAAGGTTCCCCACAACAGGCGATTGTACAAAATGCGGAGGAATGGAATTGTGGGAGATATAGCAGTTTAGATCGGAAATTGGCTTGCTGAAAGAAGACAGAGGGTGGTAGTTGATGGGAAATGTTCATCCTGGAGACCTGTTACTAGTGGTGTACCTCAAGGGTCGGTGTTGGGTCCACTGCTGTTTGTCATTTTTATAAATGACCTGGATGACGGCGTAGAAGGATGGGTTAGTAAATTTGCAGACAACACTAAGGTCGGTGGAGTTATGGATAGTGACGAAGGATGCTGTAGGTTGCAGAGAGACATAGATAAGCTGCAGAGCTGGGCTGAGAGGTGGCAAATGGAGTTTAATGCAGACAAGTGTGAGGTGATGCACTTTGGTAGGAGTAAGCGGAAGGCAAAGTACAGGGCTAATGGTAAGATTCTTAGTAGTGTAGATGAGCAGAGAGATCTCAGTGTCCATGTACACAGATCCTTGAAAGTTGCCACCCAGGTTGACAGGGCTATTAAGAAGGCATACAGTGTTTTAGCTTTTATTAATAGAGGGATCGAGTTCCAGAACCAAGAGGTTATGGTGAAGCTGTACAAAACTCTGGTGCGGCCGCACTTGGAGTATTGTGCACAGTTCTGGTCACCGCATTATAAGAAGGATGTGGAAGCTTTGGAAAGGGTGCAGAGGAGATTTACTAGGATGTTGCCTGGTATGGAGGGAAGGTCTTACGAGGATAGGCTGTGGGACTTGAGGCTGTTTTCATTAGAGAGAAGAAGGTTGAGAGGTGACTTAATTGAAGTACATTTAAGGCATCATTGGATAAGCATATGGACGTACATGGAATAGTGTAGGTTAGATGGGCTTGAGATCGGTATGACAGGTCGGCACAACATCGAGGGCTGAAGGGCCTGTACTGTGCTGTAACGTTCTATGTTTTATGTTCTATGTTCTATGTCCTAATTTCAATGAGTACTTTTCATCGGTATTCACCAAGGAGAGGGACATGAGATGTTGAGGCTAGGGATAGATGTTTGCTTAGTCTAGGTCAAGTTGACATAAGGAAGGAGGAAGTGTTGGGTATCCTAAAAGACATGAAGGTGGACAAGTCCCTAGGTCTGGATGGGATCTAACCCAGGTTGCTGAGGGAAGCAAGATAGGAAATAGCCAGGGCCTTAATGGATATCTTTGCAGCATCCTTAGACACGGGTGAGGTCCCAGAGGACTAGAGACTTGCTAATGTTGACCCCTTGTTTAAGAAGGGTAGCAAGGATAATCCAGTGATTATTAACTGGTGAGCCTGACGTCAGTGGTAGGGAAGCTACTGGAGAAGATACTGAGGGATAGGATCTATTCCCATTTGGAAGAAAATGGGCTTATCAGTGATAGGCAACATGGTTTTGTGCAGGGAAGGCCATGTCTTACCAACTTAATAGAATTCTTTGAGGATGTGATAAAGTTGATTGATGAGGGAAAGGCTGTAGATGTCATATACATGGACTTCAGTAAGGCTTTTGATAAGGTTCCCCATGGCAGGCTGATGGAGAAAGTGAAGTCACATGGGATCCAGCCGGATGGATAAAAAAAACTGGCTAGGCAACAGGAGACAGAGTTTAGTGGTGGAAGGGAGTTTCTCAAATTGGAGACCTGTGACCAGTGGTGTTCCACAGGGATCTGTGCTGGGACCACTGTTGTTTGTGATATACGTACATGATTTGGAGGAAGGTGTAGGTGGTCTGATCAGCAAGTTTGCAGATGACACTAAGATTGGTGGAGTATCAGATAGTGAAGGGGAGTGTCAGAGATTACAGCAGAATATAGACGGACTGGAGAGTTGGGCAGATAAATGGCAGATGGAGTTCAATCTGGGCAAATGCGAGGTGATGCATTTTGGAAGATCAAATTAAAGGGCAAACTATACAGTAAATGGAAAAATCCTAGGGAAAATTGATGAACAGAGAGATCTGGGTGTTCAGGTTCATTGTTCCCTGAAGGTGACAAAGCAGGTCAATAGGGTGGTCAAAAAGACATATGGCATGCTTTCCTTCATTGGAGGGGGTATTGAGTACAAGAGTTGCAGGTCATGTTGCAGTTGTATAGGACTTTGGTTTGCCCACATTTGGAGTGCTGTGAACAGTTCTGGTCGCCACATTACCAAAAGGATGTGGATGCTTTGGAGAGGGTGCAGAGGAGGTTCACCAGGATGTTGCCTGGTATGGAGGGTGCTAGCTATGAAGAGAGGTTGAGTAGATTAGAAATAATTTTATTAGAAAGATGGAGATTGAGGGGGGACCTGACTGAGGTCTACAAAATCATGAGGGCTATATACAGGGTGGATAGCAGAAAGCTTTTTCCCAGAGTGGGGGACTCAATTACTAGGGGTCATGAGTTCAAAGTGAGACAAGGAAAGTTTAAGGGAGATATGCGTGAAAAGTTCTTTACACAGAGGGTGGTGGGTGCCTGGAACGCATTGCCAGTGGAGGTGGTAGATGCAGACACGTTAGCGTCTTTTAAGATATATTTGGACAGGTACATGGATGGGCAGGGAGCAAATGGATACAGACCCTTAGAAAATAGATGACAGGTTAGACAGAGGCTCTCGATCGGCACAGGCTTGGAGGGCTGAAGGGCCTGTTCCTGTGCTGTAATTTTCTTTGTTCTTTGTTCTCTTTATATATATATATAAAAATTGTTGCTGATGTGCAACTCTTGGTTGTTGGTGTTGTATAAACTTATGGGTGTAATGACTCGGTATAAACTTCTATTATGTATTACACATTGTACGTTCCTGGATGTAACATTCCCTGTACATAAAACAGAACATATGTTACGAAGTATAACACTCCTTTAATATTTAACATGCCCTATTATGCTCTGCACCAAATACCCTACGTGATACGGTCTGTCGCACTGAATTATTTATAACGCTGCTTCAGCTACTGGGTGTAACACCAATTTATATTATGTAGCCTCTGTTCCTGGGTAATAACACTTGTGTACACAAAAAAGACACCCTACTTTTGCTGTGTACAAAACTGCAGTGAACATAAAACAGCCTCTGATATTACGTAAATGCCCTTCTCCATCTGTTCAAACCAAAAAAACAGAAATTGCTGGCAAAAGCTCAGCAGGTCTGGCAGCATCTGCGGAGAGAAATCAGAGTTAACGTTTCGGGTCGGGTGACCCTTTGTAACTGGACCCAAAATGTTAACTCTGATTTCTCTCCACCGATGCTGCCAGACCTGCTGAGCTTTTACCAGCAATTTCTGTTCTTTGTTTCTGATTTACAGCATTTGTAGTTCTTTTAGTTTTTATACTACATCTGTTATTGGGTATAATTCTCCTGCCACTACCTTCCATTCTTGTCTGCCCTATCAAACATTCATATGCCCTGAACATTTTGTTCCCAGCTTTAATCTCCTTGCAATCGTGTCTCTGTAATAGCTGAAAGATAATACCCATTTGTGCCATTAAATCATTTATTTTGTTTCGGGGACCATGTGCACTCAAGTAAAGAGATATTAATTTTTCCTCCCTACCATTTCTTCCCCTTTGACTGTGTTTACTTATGTTTGCATTCTCTGTCCCTTCCAGTCCCACTCTGGGTTTTGCAATCCAAATTAACCGCCTTGTAATGCAATCAAATCATTTAGCTTTGTAGGTGTACATTTAATTTCTCCCAAGCCCCTTTCTGCCCTCTAATCAGTTTAAATGCTTCCCAATAGCCCTACCATTTCAAGTCACCAGGACACCGGTCCCGGCACCATCTAAATGAAGCTGATCTTACTAGAACACTACACTTCTACCCCAGTGTTTGTGACAATGCTGCACGAACTGAAACCAATTCCACCCACACTGAGAGACACCAATTGAACTCCTTGCCTTTATTTACTCTATGTCAGTTCGCCTGTGTGTCAGGTAGGAGTAGACAGATCAATACCTCAGGGGTTCTGCTTTTGTTTTTGATTTCTTCTGGGATGGGCTTCACATGAATGGTTGCTGGGAACAGTGTCCTGATGAATTGAGTAACTATGGCTGTAAACCGAGCTTTAAAATAATTAAGGAGAGGAAGGATTTGGGAGTGGGGAAAACATAGACTTACAGAGCAAAAGGATATAGTGCATTGTAGGGCAACATTTTGACCATGATACCCAGAGTGAAACTCCGGAAGGCACAGAGTATACAAACATAAAAGAAAGAACAGTTCCAGTAAAGGAAAAAGGGTGGAATGCAAAGTTAATGAAATCAACTTGGAAGTATGTAGTATTCACAACAAAAAGAATGAAATAACAGCACAAATACAGGTTAATGGGCATGATTTTATAGCCATTGCAGAGACATGGTGATAAGGGGATCAAATCTGTGACTAGGCGCTCAGGGCCATGGAATCTATTGAAAGAACAGACAGGAAAAGAAGGGTGTTGGAGTGTTAATGTTAATATGAGTTGGGATAAATAGTCAGCAAGAATTGATCTTGGATTGGAAGCCATGGAGATTAGGTGGATTGGCTGTGCTAAATTGCCTGTAGCATCTGGGGATCTGCAGGCTGGGTGGGTTAGAGGGATGGGGTGGACCTGGGTGGGACGCTCTTCAGAGGACTCAATGGGCTGAATGACCTGCTTCCACACTGTAGGGATTCTATGATTTTGTGCAAGGTGTAGAATCCGTATGGGTGAGGGAAATAATACTAAGGGGAAGAAAATTTTTTGAGAGTAGTCTATTTGGCTGTTCTGTAAAGCAAAGTCTAAATCAGGACATAATGAGGGCATGTGAAAAAAAGGCAGTACATTAAATGTGGGTGACTTTAATCTACGTGTAGATTGGGAAAATGAAATTGGCAAAGTTAGCTATGAGGAAGAATTCATGGAATGTGCTCAGGACAGTATCAGACTGTTATCAGACTTCTGAATGGACCTCTTTAATGTTAATGCTGATCTCTTTTTTTCTTGGCGGCTGTAACATTGTTTCCTGCACTCTGTTCTGTTACCCTGAAGCACTTGTATAGTACAGTACAATCTGCCTGTAAAGCACATAAAACAACAATTTTCACTGTACTTCGGTACATGTGACAGTAATAAATCAAATCAAATCAATATGTTATAGATTCAACCTGGGATTGGGCTATTTTGGAACTGGTAATGTGTAATGTAACACTAGAACACATGAATGTTATGTTCTATTGTGAGGGGAATTGAAAGCAAGAGTAGGGAAGTTATGCTTCAGTTATATAGGGCATCAGAGAGATAGCGTCTGGAATACTGTGTACAGAACTCATCTGTTTATTTAAGGAAGGATAGAAATGTCAGAGGCAGTTCAGAGATGGTTTACCAGTCTAATACCTGGAATGAATGGTTGCCTGACGAGGAAAGATTGGACAAGCTTGGCTGGAGTTTAAAAGAGGTAATTTGATTGAAACATACAAGATCCCTGAGGGTCCCTGATTGCGTGGAAGTGGAGAGGATGTTTCCTGTAATGGAAAATAGAGAACTAGGGATCACTGTTTGACAATAGGGGCACAATCTCATAGTGTGGGGTCACTTAGTTCAGACAGACATAAAGAGGAACTGTTCTTCTCCCGGGGGTAGTGAATCTGTGGATTTTTTTTAAACCACAGAGCACTGTTCAGGCTGGGTCATTAAATATATTCCAGGTTGACAGAGATGGATTTTTAATGATTAAGGAAATCAAGCAATATGGTGAAAAGGCAATAAAGTGGAGTTGAGGATTATCAAATCAACTCAGATGTCATTGAATGGTAGAACAGACTTGATGGGCTGAATGGCCAACTATTGCTACTACACCTTATGGTCATTCCAGATATGACATTTCTCTCTCTATTCTCTCTCTACATTTCAATAACATGCTCTGTTTAAATGGTTTTTGTGTCTATATCAGGCCATGTTTTGCTGCTTAGAATACTATCCTGATTACACAACACACCCTGTTTTATTGTGTATAACATTTCTCTGCAGACCATAACTTATTAAGTCGTGCATACAACAGGCCATTTATTACTTATTTTACAATTTCTGTCTATATATATATGTGTGTGTATATATATATATATATATATATATATATATATACACACAGATCATAATTCTCTGAGTATAACACTGTTTGTATTCCACTGCATTAACATCCTTTTGTGCCGATCATAGAATTAAAGAATTTTACAATACAGAATACCATTCGACACATCATGTCTGTACCAGCTCCTGAAAGAGCTACCTAACTTGTCCCATTCTCCAGCCCTATCTCCATAGCCCTCTAACTTTATCACTTTCAAAATTATATCCAGTTCTCTTCTGAAATCTACGGAATCAGCCTCCACCACTCTCCCAGGCAGTGCATTGCAAATCCTGACAACTCTGAGCAAAGAAGTTTCTTCTCATCTCATTCCCAGCTCTCTTGCTGACAATCTTGAAATTATAACACCCTAGTTACCGATATACCAACTGGTGGAAATAGAATATCCTTCTTTACCCTGTCAAAATTTTTCATAATGTTGAACACCTCAATAAGGTTACCTCTTAACCTTCTTGCACCATGGACAATAAGCCCAATTTCTCAAATTGTTCCTTGTACCTAAAGTCCTTCATTCCTTCTAATAAATCTCTTTTGCAGTCTCTCCAGATCATAGGGTGATAAAGTAATACAGCATGGAAACAGAACCTTTGGCCCAAACTATACCATGCTGACCATGGTGCTCACTCAGCTAGTTCAAACTGCCCAGATTTGGTCCATAAACCCTTCCCATCTATGTACCTATCGAAACGTCCTTAACATCCTTCCTTAAACAAGGTGTCCAGAACTGAACACAATGATCCACGTGATTAGTAGAGATGTAGAACAAAGAACAAAGAAAATTACAGCACAGCCCTTCAGCCCGCCAAGCCTGCGCCAACCCAGATCCTCTATCTAAAACTGTCACCTATTTTCCAAGGATCTGTATCCGTCTGCTCCCTGCCCATTCACGTATCTGTCTAGATACATCGTGAATGACGCTGTTGTGCCTGCCTCTACCACTTCCGCTGGCAATGCGTTCCAGGTTCCCACCACCCTCTGCGTAAAGGACTTTCCACGTATTAGACGGCAAGCATGAGGGGGCATTGCTTTAAATTGAGGGGTGAAAGATATAGGACAGATGTCAGAGGTCGTTTCTTTACTCAGAGAGTAGTAAGGGTATGGAACGCTTTGCCTGCAACGGTAGTAGATTCGCCAACTTTAAGTACATTTAAGGCATCATTAGACAAGCATATGGATGTACATGGAATAGTGTAGGTTAGATGGGCTTCAGATTGGTATGACAGGTCGGCACAACATCGAGGGCCGAAGGGCCTGTACTGTGCTGTAATGTTCTATGTTCTATGTTCTATGTTCTATTTCTCTTAAACTTTTCCTCTCTCACCTCGAAATTGTGACCCCTACTAATTGAGTCCCCCACTCTGGGGAAAAAACTTCTTGCTATCCACCTGATCTATACCGCTCATGATTTTGTATTAGGTCCTCCCTCAACCTCCATCTTTCTAATGCAAATAATCCTAATCTACTCAACCTCTCTTCATAGCTAGCACCCTCCATACCAGGCAACATCCTCTGCACCCTCTCCAAAGCATCCACTTCCGTTTGATACTGTGGCAACCAGAACTGTACATAGTATTCCAAATGTGGTCAAACCAAAGTCCTATACAACTGTAACATGAGCATCACTTCCTTGTTTTTATACTCTATGCCTCTATTTATAAACCTAAGGATGCTATAATTCTTCTTAATAACTGTTTCAATTTACCTGGCCACCATCAGGGAGTTATGCACAAGGTCCTTCTGCTCCTGTGCTCCCCTCAAAATTGTACCTTTAAGCCTGTATTGTTTCTGCATGTTTCTTTGACCCAAAGTGTTTACCTTACATTTTTCTGCATTGAAATTCATCTGCCCATTTCATCAATTAAAAATCTATCCTCGTATTTATTTCAAACGCCTCCATGACCCATGTCTTACACAGTCAGTATATCAGTTACTTTGAAGAAAAATTACTTTTTAAAAGAAAATTTCACACTCCAAATCATTTGAAGCATGACACTCTACGAGAAATATGCTATCAAGGTGTACCCTACTTATTTACTATTAGCCTAAATAGTAAGGTACCTGTAAATCTAATGTTTTCAACTATTAACTTGCCATAAAAAGATGTTAGGTTCTTCAATCTCATGATATCCACATCAAATTAAATTTCTTATGCTGCAAGGGATTAACATAAACTTTGGTACAACAGTTCCAGAGATACTCTGCTGGATGCAAACACTCACCAGCTCCCAACTCTCAAATTTCCCACAAACCTGGGTGGTATCTGTGCTCATCCAATTCTGGCCTCTTGCTCATTTCCGGTTTAGATTGTTCCACAATGCCTTCAGCTGCCTGGGCTCCAAACTCTGGAATTTCCCTGACTAAACCCTTCCCAACTCTTTACCTCTCTCTCTCTCTCTCTTGCTTTTCCCTGTTCAAAAACACTGCTCGAATTCTCTCTCTCTTTGTTGACATGCCCGAATATCTCTGAACATCGCGCAGTGTTAGACTGGGTTTGGGACTCCCCCTTATTGATTAGAATCAGGAGATTTAACAAAGGGAAATGTTTTATATCAAGTTTGGGTGCTGTTTGAATCTGACCTAATGTTTAATTGTTCTTTCTCTCTCTCTCTCTTACAAAGGTGCCAAAAATGTTGGGCTTTGCATCAGGAAGCACTCACTCCATTTTGGATCAGACATTTGATCATGTAAGGGAGCCCAGTGGAAAGGATTCTCTTCTTCCGATGCAGGATCCAGGAAACTTACACTCGCAGCATCTGAGGCTGGAGGAGCCTGGGGTGGAGGCCCAATCCTGTGAGCTGCTGCCCCCTCAGTCCCTGGCAGAGGATGTGCTATCCAAGGCAACGAGCTACGACACAGTGTATGATATTCGCATCCAGGACCTTGATGCTCATTTCTCCTTTGAGGGCAGCAGCTTTTTCGATCTCCCGATGCTTGGCCTCAGCCCGTTCCCCACTGACGATCCCGACTTCCCGCTTAGCCCCCACGTCATAAAGCGGAGACGAGGGGGCATTGTGGAACAGAGGGACATCATCAAAGCTCACCAGGCCCATAAAATGCAGAGCACGCCTCAGGCCAAGCGCAAGGAATGGGAGTGAGTACTGGTCGATGCCATCTGCAGATGAAACCCATGCCATCTTTGTCCTCTCACTAGCAGTTCCCGATCCTGAGTGTCCAGTCTATACAACAGGGTGAAAAGACAAGCTGATGCCAACCGACACTCAAAGATATCACTCAATAGGAAAGGCGTTGGGCTAGACGGTTAGTGAAGGAAAGGAACGGCACAGTAAATCACCTCAACTAGCAAATCACATCGCATCATTTGGAATCCAAAAACTAGAACAAAGGAGACAGTCAGGAAGGGAGGGAGGGAGGGATGGAAGGGTGGGGAGGTTGAGAGAGAGAGGAATGGGTGAATGATGGAGGGGAGAGTGAGGGAGGAATGAGTGATGGAGAGAATAATGAGAAAAGATGTAGTGAATGAGGGGGAAATGGAGAGAGGAGTGAGTGAGTGAAGAGTGAGTGGTTAATAAGTGCAGAGAAAGTGAGGGAGGAGTGCATTCATGCAGACAGTTTACCAGCCTGTATAATATTGTCCTATATATGAATATATATAATAAGACATTATTTTACTGTTGGGTTCTTTAGCCAGGTATCATGAAGTTTATTTAAACAATAACTATTTACAAGGTTGCACTATCGCAATCTTTCACATGTATTCTGGATGTTTTGCTTCTGGTGTTACGTACATTGATTCCATTACATAAGAATGAGTGATTGAGGGTGAAGCAGTACCTTTATATCAGAGTATCACATTTTAATGATAAAATAGAAGTTTATTAAAATAAAAGAAATGAAATCAAAATAGAACAAATCAAGCTTTTCACATTTAATTCAAGTTGAAACACGCAGCAGTTTAAAATCCCATCTATCCCAAACTATCACTTTACAGTTCTCAACAACTAGACAGAACTCCTTCCTCTGTAGGCTTGACTTTAACTGTTTTTTTCAGTTCTGGGTCATGAGAGCTAATAACGTTTTTCTTGATTGTTTACACAACTGAGTTTCAGCACCTTAGCTTCAAATAAACCCTTAGGGTTTCTAGGAATAAATACAAAGTTGCTATAAAAGCTCAGCAAGTCTGGCAGCATCTGTGGAGAAGGAAAAAGAGTTGGTTAGGGTTTCTAACCAAACACTTCTGGTCTGGATTTTTAAAACCAAAACCCTTTCTCTAAGATAACCTATTTCCTAACTGTTCTGAACCAATCCCTTTCTCCCAGAGAAACTGTTCATATATTTTGACCCTCACCATGCTGTCTGTGAAATGAAACAAATGCTTTCCAATAATTATGAAGCCTTCTTATATACCTAGACCAGAAGCCAAATGTCATCAGATCAAAATCCATAACTCTAAAATAAATGATATTACCACATATGATATTAGTACATAAATGGCTTACATCACAATAGAGAGTGAAGAAGGAAGGGGAAAGGAGATACCGAGGGAGGGGACACTTAGGGAGGGAAGTAGGATGAAGGCAAAAGTGATGGTGGGAGTAGTTACATACTTGCATGCTATATCAAAGAGGAGTATGGTAGTTCTCCTAAGTGAACCTGATTTACTATTTGCCCATCAATCAGCATCCAGAGAAAATGGTTGGTTTGTTGCTGTTTGTGGGATCTTGCTGTGCATACATGAAATTCCATATTCCCTTCTGATCACCTGACTGGTGCTCAGGGCAAGCAATGAACCCAGAGTCTGCAGTGTTGGGGGTGGGTCGGTGGGAAGGAGGGAAATAGCCAGGAAGGTACAAGGAGCAATTTTATGGAACAGAAAGAGTTCCAAATGAGGAAAGTAGATTGACCCTGAATGGTTTAAATCATGGGGACCCAGGATAAAAAGTTTCTTTCTTTGGAGTATGGTATATCTCGCCAATCCTGGTCCCCTCCATTCCTGACCAGCCATGATTCTGACAAGGGTACATTTTTGGAGGGGACTGAGGAGAGAGAGAGATTTCCAAATGGGAATGTGACCTACTGGATTCCTGAAAAATTTCAGTCCTCAGCCATTTCATCAGTTCATGATGAAAAATCCAATATGATGCCAACCTGATAAGTGACATTTGTACTACACAAACACCAAGCAATAACTATCTCCAACATGAGACAATCTAAACATCGCCCCTTGGGATTCAATGGTGTTACTATCATTGAATTTCCCACTATCAACATCCCGGGCATTACCATTGACCAGAAACTCATCTGGATTCATCACATAAGCACTGTGGCTACAAGAGCAGGTCAGAGTCTAGAAATACTGCAGCAAGTAACTTACCTCCTGACTCCCCAAAACCCATCTATGAGGCACAAGTCAGGAGTGTGATGGAATACTTCCCACTTGCCTGGATGGGTGCAGCCCCAACAACACTCTAGAAGCTTAACACCATCCTCAATAAAGCCACCTGTTTGTTTAGAACCACATTCACAAGCATCCACTCCCTCCACTGCCCACACTCAGTAGCAGCAGTGTGTATGATTGACAAGATGCACTGCAGAAATTTACCAAAGCCCCTTAGGCAGCACAATGAAAACCCACAATCACTTCCAACTTGAAGGACAAGGGCAGTAGATACAAATGAATACCACTACCAGCAAGTGCCCCTCCACACCACTTACAATCCTGACTTGGAAATATATCACTGTTCCATCACTGTTGCTGGATCAAAATCCTGGGATTCCATCCCTGAAAGCTTTGTGAGTGTTTCTACACTGCAGTGATTCAAGAAAGCTGTTCAGACTCTTGTCATAGGAAGACCGATAGAGGATTCTGGATCTGTAGTCATTGGAGTTTAGAAGGTTGAGGGGGGATCCGATTGAAATTTACAGAATACTGAGAGGCCTGGACAGAATCAATGTGGAGAAGATGTTCCCACTAAAGGAGCCAAGAACACAATGTCAGAATGAAGGCACAACCCTTTAGAACGTGGTGAGGAGGAATTTCTTCAGCCAAAGGGTAGTTAATCTGTGGAATTCATTGAGACAGAGGGCTGTGGAGACCAATTCATTAAGTGACAGAGATAGATTCTTGATTAGTAAGGGGATCAAGGGGAGAAAGCAGGAAAATTGGGTTGAGAAACATCAGCCATGATCAAATGACAGAGCAGACTCAATGGTACAATGGCCTACTTCTGTTCTTGTATCTTATGTGCTTATGGTCACAACCGCGTTCTCAAGAGTTGGGCAACAAATGCTGGCCTCATCGGTGATTATTATCTCATGGTGAGGGGGGCCATGTGTAATTTTAAGGTGTGTAACTTTAAAATTTTAAAAACAGGAGGGAGGTGCTTTAAAAAACCCACACAAAACATTGTTGAATTTTGAGGTTTAGTCAAAATTTGAAAACAGAAATTGATGAACATGAAAAAACTGAAAGGGCTGCGGATGCAGAAACTGAAACAAAGTTGCTGGAAAAGCCCAGCAGGTCTGGCAACATCTGTGAAGCAAAAAACAGAGTTCACATTTCGGGTCTGGAGACCCTTCCTGTATTGATAAACATTTGTTCAGCAAGGTTTGTAAGGGATATGGGGGCAGGGAAGGGCTTAGATTCAGGCTATTCATGGTCTAAGTAAACAGCCTTGAGGGTCTACATGGACCGTGTGAATTCCTATGATCCAGACACCTCTTGCCATCGAAGCTGAGCTGTACAAGTGGGAGAGAGTATGGAGAAAAGGCACAAGATGCCAACTGGAGGTGGCTGACTTGTACTAGGAGGCACAGTGGGTGGAGTGTTGTGTGGGGAAATGTGAGGTTATGCTTTTGCCAGGAAGATTAGAAAAACAGCATTTTTTTAAGTGGAGAGAGACTGCAGAATGTTGCTTCTGGTACATAGAGTCACAAAGCACTGGAAAAGACCCTTTGATCCAACTTGTCTGCACTGACCAGATATCCCAATCTGACCTAGTCCCAATTGCCAGCATTTGACCCATATTCCCCCTAAACCCTTCCTATTCACATACCCATCCAGATGCCTTTCAAATATTTTAATTGTATCTGCCTCCATCACTTACTCTTATTCCATACACGCATCACCCTCCGCGTGAAAAGATTGCCCCTTAGGTCCTTTTAAAATCTTTCCCCACTCAGCCTAAACCTATGTCGTCAAAGGGTCTAGGCCTGAAACGTCAGCCTTCCTGCTCCTCTGATGCTGCTTGGCCTGCTGTGTTCATCCAACTCTACACCTTGTTATCTCCTTTAGTTTTGGATTCACTTACACTAGGAAAAAGACGGGTGATTCAACCCTACCCATGCCTCTCATGATTTTCTAAGCCTCTATAAAGGTGACCCCACAGCCTCTAATGCACCAGGGAAAAATGCTCCAGCCTATTCTGCCTGTCCTGATAGCTCAAACCCTTGAGTCCCAGTAACATCCTTGTCAATCTTTTCTGCACCATCTCAAGTTTACCAACATCTTTCCTATAGAAGAGCAACTAGGATTGTGCCCAGTATTCTAAAAGAGTGTCCCATATAATCGTGACATGACCTCCCAACTTTTATATTCAAAGCTCTGACCAATGAAGACAAGCATGCCAAATGCCTTCTTCACCACCCTGTCTCCCTGCAACTCCACTTTTAATAAACAATGTACATGTTCCTCTAGGTCTCCCTGTTCGGCAACACACCCCAGGCCCTTACCATTAACTGTATAAGCCCTGCCCTGGTTTGCCTTTCCAAAATGCAGCACCTCACATTTATCTAAATTAGACTGCATCTGCCACTGATCAGACAAACTTAGCGTGTAGGTGTGGCAAATGATTAAGAAGGTGGCACGGCGGCTCAGTGGTTAGCACTGCTGCCTCACAGTGCCAGGGACCTCATTTCAATCCCACTCTCGGGTGACTGTGCAGAGTTTGCACGTTCTCCCTGTGTCTGTGTGGGTTTCCTCCAGGTGCTCCAGTTTCCTCCAACAGTGCAAAGATGTGCAGGTTAGATGGATTGGCCATGCTAAATTGTCTGTAGTATTCGGGGATATTTAGGTAGGTGGGCTAGACATGGGGAAATTAGGGGAATGGTTCTGGGTGGGATGGTCTTCAGAAGGGCAGAGTGGACTTGTTGGGCCGAATGGCTTGTTTCCACAATGTAGGGATTCTATGATCTATGAAGGCAAATGGAATGGTGTTTATCACAAGGGGAAAGAATGTTAAAAGGAGACAGGTCTTGGCCTGATTGTGCAGGGCACTGCAGAGGTCTTTCCTTCAGTATTTAGTGTAATCCTCAGTTTAAGGATTGTTTTGGAAGCAGCTCATTCATGAAGAGGTTATCTTTTGAAGAAACGTTGTGCGGGTCAGGCTGATATTAATTGACATTTATGAGATGACAGGATGGAAGATCCGGAGGGAGTTTGATAGAGTCAACACTGAAAGGGTGTTCCCCCTGTCATGGTAGAATCTAGTAATAAGTTTCAGAATAACAGGGTCCCTCTTTAGGATGGAGATGACGAGGAATAATTTTCTCTCAGATCATCACTAGCCTTTGGAATTCTCTTCCCCAGAAAGTACCCAGCCATTAAAAATATCGAAAGCTGAATCAGGCAGAGTTTTGATCGACAGGAGTGGGATTAAGGTTATAGAGGGTGCTGGCAATGAAATAAAGGTAAGTCCTCTATCAGATTAGTCATTATTGAATGAGAGAGGAGACTCAAGGGGTGTAAATGGTATGTGCTGGCTCATGACTTTCTATAGTTCTTGTACAGAAGGGATGAGGGAATGATGCACCTTGGGAATCACTTGGCGGACATAGCTACAGGGGCTCCTTTCCCATACGACTGGCAAATCTGATTGAATGACCCTTCGACTCCAGCACCATCCATCATTGGGTGCTGCCTGGCTATCCATCTTTTATTTAATCACCCTTAATTTGGAAAAGGAATAATTGAAAGCTTCCCAAGAATGTGAACAATTTGTGCCCTATCTATGTCAATGTGCACCGTCAGCTTTCTTGCCTGGGGGCTTCCAGGGTCATCAGTCCCTGAAGGGTGAGGCAATCCTGGAGGGTGCCAACCCTTGACTGGTCGCAGAGGTCTTTGTGAACCTCTGATGCTGTCTGGCTTGCTGTGTTCCTCCAGCTCCACACTGTGTTATCTTTGTGAACATTGACAGCTAGACAGGGGAAATGTTATGTTCATCACCACTCCACAGCAACCAGTGGGAAGGAACAGTCCAGTGTGGAGTGAACTGGGCTCCACACTGCACTCACAAGGGGTGACAGAATCACAGAATTGTTACTGTGCGAAGGGAGACTATTCAGCCCATTGTGCCTGCAGCAGCTCTATTACCTAGTGCCTTTTCCCCAGGTCTTTGCACACCATTTCTAACCAAATAGCCATCCAATGCCCCTATTAAATCCCTCAATGGAGCTGCATCCACCACATTTCCAGTCAGAACATACCAGACCCTAACTATTCACTGAGTGAAAATGCTCTTTTTTTCCACATCACCCTTGCTTCGTTTGCACATCATTTTAAATCTACACCCCTCCCCTGTCTCGTCTACCTCCCCCCAGCCTTTTTGTCCCTGTTCTTGTTGAAGGTGGGAGCAGTTTCTCCCAATCTATCCTATCCAGCCCGTTCATGACTTTGAAAACCTCGCTGTCAGCTGCCTTCTCTCCAGGGAGAGCAGTCCCAACTTCTTCAATCTCTCCTCATTCACTGAAGTGAACAGATGGAGCAAACACTTCAAAGCATTTTTTTAATATATCTCTCGGGCCTCAAACATTGCCATTCTCAGTTTCGACTTGCGATGTTGTTAAATTCACTCCAAATTACAAGTGTCACTGGCACAACTAGTGCTCATCATACTTGCAGACAGTAAGGACTGACTTTGCTGGGAGCTAGAGTCAATAATTGTGGGGCTGGAAAAGCACAGCCAGTCAGACAGCATCTGAGGAGCAGGAAAAGTTAACATTTGGACCGAAACCCTTTAGCTGGACTGGGCGAAGTCGAGGTGAAGGGTTTTGACCTGAAATGTTGACTTTCCTGCTCCTCAGATGCCAACTAACTGCTGTAGTTTTCCAGCTCCACATCTATAGGAAGGGTTTATTGGGATAAGGGTGATGAATTGCCTTCTTGAACCACAGCGGTCCCAGTGCTGTAGGTAGATTCACAATGCCCTTAGGGAGGGAATGCCAGGAAATTGACCCTGTGATGATGAAGGAAAGGAGCTATATTTCCAAATCAGGACAGCAAGTGGTTTGGTGGAGAATTTGATGAGGGTGGCCTTCCCATATATCTGCTGCCCTTGTCCTTCTAGATGGAAGTGGTCGTGGGCTTGGACAGTGTTCAGGGGCTTCGGAGAATTCTGCAGTGCATCTTTCTGAGAGGTTAGAATGTAGAATTAGAAGCGATTGAGGTGACCATTCAAGATATGTTTACGAGAGGATCTATCAGGAGGAAGAAACAGAAGGATAAACTGGGAAGGTAGATGAAGTAACAGAAGACGTCTCAGTTTATCTTGTATTCAACCATAGGGTGTGGGTTTTGCTGGCTGGGTCAGAATTTATTGTCCGTCCCTAGTTGCCCCGGGAGTAGGTGATGGTGAGCTGCCTTCTTGAACCACCGCAATCCATGTGCCTTAGGTAGACCCACAGTCCTGGTGAATTCACTGTAGTTGATAAGAGGTAGTTCAGACTGTAACCACGGTGTAAAGGTGTTTAGGGCGTGCCATTGGGACAAGTCTTGGTGAGTTACAGTGCACATTGCAGCTACAGCTGCTGGAAAAGGAACTAGTTGAGATAAATTCCCACAATAATAGCAGCTTCCTGCCTCCATGCATACTGACTCAATCATCTAAGCTTGCAAGCTGAAATGCCTTGGGAGCAGCAGATGTGTCTCCATGGTGTTAATTTCTCGCAATGTATGAACAACGAGGGACCCTGTCACATGAGACATTGTGTGCTGATCTCCAGTTTCTCACACACAGCCTGTGCTGCCTCTGAGTCACACTGCAGCTGAGAGAATGACTCCACTCCCACCACTTCCTCCTGGCAATGAACTCACAGAGTACCTGAGGAATCCTTCAACGCAGCTTTTCACCAGCTCACCACGAGAGGGTCTGTGGCAAGGAAGCTTTGCTTTGTGCTGCCCCTGTCTTGGGTGTGTTTGGTGGGGGACAGTCGACAGGGAGCTTTACTCTGCTCCTAATCCATGTTTTCCCTGTCCTGGCAGTGTCAGCGTAGAGAGAGCTTTACTCTGTATCTAACACCGTGCTGTCACTGTCCTGGGAGTGTTTGATGTGCACAGTGTAGAGACAGCTTTACTCTGCATCCAATCCTGTGCTGTGCCTTTCCTGGGAATTTTTGATAGGGACAGTGTAGAGGGAGCTCTCCTGTTTATCTAACCGTGTGCTGTCCCTATTCCTGGGTGTTATTGATAGGGACAGTGAAGTTGTAATCATTTTCAAATGTGCAGTGATTTGATCAGGGATCTTTCTTACTAATGTTGGGATCTATCTTAGAATTACCCTTTGATTTTTGCTGGAGTTATTCTCCCATTAGTTTGAGTCCCCTCACACTGCAGTGCGTAAATGTGATCAGTGCTTGTTATGGGTGCTGCTTTACTCTGCATGTAATCTGGTGAACAACAGAATCTTTAGGATAAATAACTGGAATTTAATTTGCTTCTTCACAATTCTTGAAGCATTTCAACAGCATTGCTGGAATGTATTCATTCCACTGTGAATATGCTCGCTCTTTGAAAGTTATTGCAATTTTTTTCTTTTGTTTTGGACACTTCCTCCAATATTTTTTAAACCCTACTTTGAAAAGGTGAGCTAATCAGAGGCTTTTTAGGGACCCTCCTGTTTTCCATTTCTTTCCTTCACTTCTCCTGCTGATTACGATGTACCATCCTCCTTCGGTTGAACAGCATTTGGAGGAAGCACTGAGGGTGGTGAGGGCACAGAATGTACTCTGGGTTAGGCATATCAGCGTTCACCACTGAGAGTGGCTCGGCAGCAGCACAACTGATCGAGCTGGCCAGGTCCAAAAGGATATAGCCTCTGGACTTTGCCTGGTGAGAGAGCCAACAAGAGGAAAAACATACTCCACCTCATCCTCACTAATCTGCCAGCTGTAGATGCATCTGTCCTTGACAGTATTGGTAAGAGAGACCACCAAACAGTCCTTGTGGAGACAAAGCCCTGCCTTCACATTGAGAATACCCTCCAACTGTGTAATTTCATTCTTGGTTGTGCTATAATACAAATTATTGAACACAATATTTCATATCACTCAACCTTCCTCAAAATCAAGTTCAGAAATTTTGAAGAGCATTTCATCATGAACTTTATTTCAGCACAGCCTGTAGTGCAGAGGCTTCTGAGCAAAACTGGTTAGACATCATCTCAAAGGCATGGTGCAATGGTGCAGAGAAAATTTACTTCATCCTGATAAGGCATGGACCTTCAGCCAAAAGTATGTCCTTTATTACACAATTACACCAGTCCTTTATGTGAGGGCATCATCCCAAACTTGTCTTCAGTTCTATCGTTTACAACGATGTATCAGAATGACTCACTCTGAACACAATAGACACAAAATGGAGCTTTATCAGGGTGAAGTAAATGTTCTTTGCACAATGGTAGGGTCAAATGCTTTTGAGGTATTGTCTAACCAATAGGTGTGGCAATGTTTAAAATTTCTCAACCTTCCTCAAAATTAAGTTCCGAAATTCTGAAGAGCACTTCACCATGTTCTTTATTCCTTAACTTCTCAAGTGTGCTTTAATGAAGAATTCAGCCTCACTGACATTTTGCAGCTGCGTGTTGTGTAGTGTATGACTAACACTTGCTCAGCTACAAGCAACCAGTGGCCACCCCCTTTGTCTGTAGGAAGTGGGAGGAATCGAAAGAGAAGTTGTTGAGGGTGAGGACGAGTTCGGCTAGGTGGCTGAGGGTGTAGGTGGAAGGGGACTCGTCGGGCCTGCGGGACAGGAAGAAGCGGAGAGCCTTAAGGCCAGCTGCATGAGGAATGCAGGTGTATAGGGACTGGACGTCCATGGTGAAAATGAGGTGTTGGGTGCCAGGGAATTGGAAGTTCTGGAGGAGTTGGAGGGCGTGGGTGGTGTCACGGACATAGGTGGGGAGTTCCTGGACCAAGGGGGAGAAAATGAAGTCCAGATAGGTGGAGATGAGTTTGGTAAGGTAGGAGCATGCGGAGACAGTGGGTCGACCAGTGCAGGGAGGTTTGAGGATTTTGGGAAGGAGATAGAAGCGGGAAGTGTGGGGTTGGAGAACAATAAGGTTGGAGGCTGTGGGTGGGAGATCACCCGAGGTGATGAGGCCATGGATGGTATTGGAGATGATGGTTTGGTGCTCGGGGGTGGGGGTCATGGTCAAAGGGACGGTAGGTGGCGGTGTTGGAGAGTTGCTGTTTGGCCTCGGCAATGTAGAGGTCAGTGCGCCATACTACAACTGCACCTCCCCTGTCTGCGGGTTTGATGGTAAGGTTGGGGTTGGAGCAGAGGGAGCGGAGGGCTGCCCGTTCTGCGGGGGAAAGGTTGGAGTGGGTGAGAGGGGTGGAGAGGTCGAGGTGGTCGAGGGGGTGACCATGGGTACCTGCATGGGCCCAAGCTATGCCTGCCTCTTTGTAGGTTACGTGGAACAGTCCCTCTTCCGCACCTACACTGGCCCCAAACCCCACCTCTTCCTCCGTTACATTGATGACTGTATTGGCACCGCCTCTTGCTCCCAAGAGGAGCTTGAACAGTTCATCCACTTCACCATTACCTTCCATCCCAACCTCAAATTCACCTGGGCCATCTCCAATACATCCATCACCTTCCTGGACCTCTCTATCTCCATCTCAGGCAAACAGCTAGAAACTAATGCCCGCTTCAAGCCCACCGACTCTTACAGCTACTAGAATACACCTCCTCCCACCCACCCTCCTGCAAAAATTCTATCCCCTCTTCCCAATTCCTTCAGCTCCGCCGCACCTGCTCCCAGGATGAGGCATTCCACTCCCACACCTACCAGATGCCCGCGTTCTTCAAGGACTGCGACTTCCCCCCGCAGTGGTCGAGAACACCCTTGACAGTGTCTCCCGCATTTTCAGCAACGCATCCCTCACACCCTGCCCCCGCAATAACCGCCCTAAGAGAATCCCCCTAGTCCTCACATACCACCCCACCAACCTCCGGATACAACGCATCATCCTCGAACACTTCCGCCATCTACAATCCAACCCCACCACCCAAGACATTTTTCCATCCCCACCCTTGTCTGCCTTCCGGAGAGGCCACTCTCTCCGGGACTCCCTTGTCTGCTCCATGCTCCCCTCCAACCTCACCACACCCGGCACCTTCCCCTGCATCCGCAGGAAGTGCTACACTTGCCCCCACACTTCTTCCCTCAACCACATCCCAGGCCCCAAAGATGACTTTCCATATCAAGCAGATGTTCACCTGCACATCTGCCAATGTAGTATACTGTATCCACTGCACCAGTTGTGGCTTCCTCTACATTGGGGAAACCAAGCGGAGGCTTGGGGACCACTTTGCAGAACACCTCTGCTCGGTTCACAACAAACAACTGCACCTCCCAGTCACGAACCATTTTAATTCACCTCCCCCACCCACCATTCCTTAGACGACATGTCATCATGGGCCTCCTGCAGTGTCACGATGATGCCACCCGAAGTTTGCAGGAAGAGCAACTCATATTCCACTTGGGAGCCCTGCAGCCCAATGGTATCAATGTGGACTTCACAAGCCACAAAATCTCCCCTTCCCCCACTGCATCACAAAACCAGCCCAGCTCGTCCCCTCCCCCACTGCATCCCAAAACCAGCCTAGCTCATCCCCGCCTCCCTAACCTGTTCTTCCTCACACCTATCCCCTCCTCCCACCTCAAGCCGCACCTCCATTTCCCACTTACTAAGCTCATCCCGCCTCCTTGACCTGCCCGTCCTGACCTATCCCCTCCCTACCTCCCCACTTATACTCACCTCTACAGGCTCCCTCCCCGTCCCTTTAACTTGTCTGTCTTCTCTCAACCTATCTTCTCCTCTATCCATCTTCGGTTCGCCTCCCCCTCTCTCCCAATTTATTTCTGAACCCTCTCCCCATCCCCCTCTCTGATGAAGGGTCTCGGCCCGAAACGTCAGCTTTTCTGCTCCTGAGATGCTGCTTGGCCAGCTGTGTTCATCCAGCTTAACACTTTGTTATCTTGGATTCTCCAGCATCTGCAGATGCCATTATCTCAGACAAATTACTTCTCAATTTTGCAGAATTTCCTTTCCCTCGGTCAAAACCTTTTACTCTCAATTTATCTCTGTCCTTTCCATCATGATATGTGCAAGAGCGACCATCTCGGGTGGCAGTAACAACTCTGAGGTGGACGAGTTTGTTTAAGCGAATCGAGTGGTCTAATACAAATAGTTACTGGTAAATGCAGGGAGAGGAGATCTTGGTAGACACACAGGAATTCCGAATTCAGTCTGATTCATGATCATGAGTTACAGCTTTTTACACACAGAAATAAACAACTTGTCCAGCAATCATGGTTTATTTCCATTCTCCCTTTCTAGTGTGCTCACTCCCTCGTGCACATCATGTGCTCTTATTTTAGTTTGATAATTTAGTCAGCTACCTACTTTGTCAGCTATTCTGTCCTATTGTGCTGTCTAATCTCATCAGCCAGCTATCTAACAGTTAGGGTGGAGAGTCGTGTGTGTGTGTGTGTGTGTGTGTGTGTGTGTGTGTGTTTATTTACACGCGCATATGGGAGAGTCTTGTTTTTCAACACTAAATCTAGCCGAATTGTGGTCCCTATCCCTGGTACAGTCACCCCACCCACTCGCCCATCTTATTTCTCCAAAACTAAATCCAGAATTCCGTCTCCTCTCAAAAATGCGGCACACTACATGAATATTTCCCCCTCAGTGCCCCTTATATGGCTTGAAACCCAGTTGATTTCGGGATAGTTAAAATTTCCATCTGTCCTTGAGGCGGAATTTTGTCCTCATAAATTTTCCTCTATCCCTGTCTCAACCATAAAAGCTTCATTTGTTAACGCCTTTGGTATAGAATTCCTTCTCACTACTGTAACTGATTCTTTAACTAATAGCTGTGAGGATATCTGTCCCAGCTCTACCCAGGTACAACCCTTCAGGCTTGGGCAGGCTCCACCTTCCCCAGAAACAGTCAGGAAAACTCAAGAATTTAAACCCCTCCTTGTATACCTTTTCTCCAGCCACACATTCATCTGAGCTATCCTCTTAATCCTCCTCTCGCCAGAATGTGGCATTGAGAGTAACCCTGAGATGACTACATTTTGTGGTCCTGCATTTTAATTTATCTCCGTACTTCCTACATTCAGCTTTCAGGTTTCCGTCCCTTTGTTTACCTATGCGGTTGGTACCTATGTAAATCATAACCACCGGCTGTTTACCCTCCCACTCCAGAAATGTCTTGTTAACTACTCTGTGATATCCCTGACCCTGGCCCCATGGAGGCAACGTACCATCCTGTATCTATTGCTCCTAATGTGGTCTCCTCCATGTTGGGGTGATTAAATGCAGACTCATTGACCATTTCACAGAACATTTGCGCTCTGCACACACCAACCAGCCTGACCTTCCAGTTGCCGTCCATTTTAATTGCCCCTTGCACTCCCCTGGTGACATGTCCATTCTTGGCCTCCTCCAGTGTCACCAAAGTGAGGCCAAATGTAAACTGGAGTAACAACACCTGATATTTCACCTTGGGAGCTTACAGCCCAATGGTCTCAACATTGACTTCACCAGCTGCAAACTCCCTCCACCCCTTGCCTTATCCCATAAACAGCCTCCTCCTCACCTCCCTGATCTGACCCAACCTGCCCATCTTCCTATTCACCTATCTGCTCCACTCTTCCCACTGACCAATCACAATAACCCCTAACTGCATCCACCTATCACCATCTCTCCTACACTCCATCTCAGTTCCAACCCCCCACCCCATTTATTTCTGGGCTCCCCTTCCCCTCCTCAGTCCTGACGGAGGGTTTCATCCTGAAACATTGACTTTCATGCGCCTCGGATGCGGTCTGACCTGCTGTGCTTTTTCAGCTTCACAGCTATAGGCTCTGGCTTCCAGCATTTGCAGTCCTTATTGTCTCCCGGGCAACATCCTTTATTCATTAATGGGCTGAGGGTGTCGCTGGCTAAGCAGCATTTATTGCCCATCCCAAATTACCCAGAGGCCAGTTAAGTGTCAACCACATTGCTGTGGATTTGGAGTCATGTGTAGGCCAGACCAGGTAAGGATGGCAGTTTCTTTCCCCAAAGGACATTAGTGAACCAGATAGGCTTTCCAACAATCAACAATGGATTCAAGGTCATCATTGGATCCTTAATTCCAGACTTGGTGCTCGGAAACGAGCCGGGGCAGGTATCAGATCTTGTGGTGGGAGAGCATTTTGGTGATAGTGACCATAACACTCTCTCATTCTACATAGCTATGGAGAAGGAGAGGATTAGGCAGAATGGGAGGATATTTAATTGGGGAAGAGGAAACTATGATGCGATTAGACACGAGTTAGGAAGCATGGACTGGGAGCAGTTGTTCCATGGTAAGGGAACTATAGACATGTGGAGATGGTTTAAGGAACAGTTGTTGGGAGTGATGAGTAAATATGTCCCTCTGAGACAGGCAAGACGGGGTAAGATAAAGGAACCTTGGATGACGAGAGCGGTGGAGCTTCTAGTGAAAAGGAAGAAGGTAGCTTACATAAGGTGGAGGAAGCTAGGGTCAAGTTCAGCTAGAGAGGATTACATGCAGGCAAGGAAGGAGCTCAAAAATGGTCTGAGGAGAGCCAGGAGGGGGCACGAGAAAGGCTTGGCAGAAGGAATCCGGGAAAACACAAAGGCATTTTACACTTACGTGAGGAATAAGAGAATGGTCAAAGAAAGAGTAGGGCCGATCAGGGATAGCATAGGGAACTTGTGTGTGGAGCCTGAGGAGGTAGGGGAAGCCCTAAATGAGTTTTTTGCTTCTGTCTTTACGAAAGAAACGACCTGTGTAGTGAATGAAACCTTTGAAGAGCAGGTGTGCATGCTGGAATGGATAGAGATAGAGGAAGCTGATGTACTGAAAATTTTGTCAAACATTAAGATTGACAAGTCGCCAGGCCCGGATCAGATTTGTCCTCGGCTGCTTTGGGAAGCGAGAAATGCAATTGCTTCGCCACTTGCGAAGATCTTTGCATCCTCGCTCTCCACTGGAGTCGTACCTGAGGACTGGAGAGAGGCAAATGTAATTCCTCTCTTCAAGAAAGGAAATAGGGAAATCCCCGGCAATTATAGACCGGTAAGTCTCACGTCTGTCGTCTGCAAGGTGTTAGAAAGGATTCTGAGGGATAAGATTTATGACCATCTGGAAGAGCATGGCTTGATCAAATACAGTCAACACGGCTTTGTGAGGGGTAGGTCATGCCTTACGAACCTTATCGAGTTTTTTGAGGATGTGACTAGTAAGGTTGATGAGGGTCAAGCTGTGGATGTGGTGTATATGGACTTCAGTAAGGCATTTGATAAGGTTCCCCATGGAAGGCTCATTCAGAAGGTCAGGAGGAATGGGATACAGGGGAACTTAGCTGCTTGGATACAGAATTGGCTGGCCAACAGAAGACAGCGAGTGGTAGTAGAAGGAAAATATTCTGCCTGGAAGTCAGTGGTGAGTGGGGTTCCACAGGGCTCTGTCCTTGGGCCTCTACTGTTTGTAATTTTTATTAATGACTTGGACGAGGGAATTGAAGGATGGGTCAGCAAGTTTGCAGACGACACAAAGGTCGGAGGTGTCGTTGACAGTGTAGAGGGCTGTTGTAGGCTGCAGCGGGACATTGACAGGATGCAGAGATGGGCTGAGAGGTGGCAGATGGAGTTCAACCTGGATAAATGTGAGGTGATGCATTTTGGAAGGTCGAATTTGAAAGCTGAGTACAGGATTAAGGATAGGATTCTTGGCAGCGTGGAGGAACAGAGGGATCTTGGTGTGCAGATACATAGATCCCTTAAAATGGCCACCCAAGTGGACAGGGTTGTTAAGAAAGCATATGGTGTTTTGGCTTTCATTAACAGGGGGATTGAGTTTAAGAGTCGTGAGATCTTGTTGCAGCTCTATAAAACTTTGGTTAGACCGCACTTGGAATACTGCGTCCAGTTCTGGGCGCCCTATTATAGGAAAGATGTGGATGCTTTGGAGAGGGTTCAGAGGAGGTTTACCAGGATGCTGCCTGGACTGGAGGGCTTATCTTATGAAGAGAGGTTGACTGAGCTCGGTCTCTTTTCATTGGAGAAAAGGAGGAGGAGAGGGGACCTAATTGAGGTATACAAGATAATGAGAGGCATAGATAGAGTCGATAGCCAGAGACTATTTCCCAGGGCAGAAATGGCTAGCACGAGGGGTCATAGTTTTAAGCTGGTTGGTGGAAAGTATAGAGGGGATGTCAGAGGCAGGTTCTTTACGCAGAGAGTTGTGAGAGCATGGAATGCGTTGCCAGCAGCAGTTGTGGAAGCAAGGTCATTGGGGTCATTTAAGAGACTGCTGGACATGCATATGGTCACAGAAATTTGAGGGTGCATCCATGAGGATCAATGGTCGGCACAACATTGTGGGCTGAAGGGCCTGTTCTGTGCTGTACTGTTCTATGTTCTATGTTCTATGTTCTATATTTATTGAATTCAAATTCTACCATTTGCTGTGGCAGGATTTGAACCTGGGTCCCGAGAATGTTTTCTGGGTTTCTGATTAACAGTCCAAATAATACCACTAGGTTATTACCTCCTCCTAGATAGCATCCTCGATTTACTTCTGCAGCCACAGAAGTACATGTCTGTCCCCTTAACTGTTGAACCCACTACCATTAAAGCCCTACCACTTGTATTCCATACCTTCAGATCCTCCATGAGCTGGGCTGGTGCTGCTTTTGCCTGAAAGGCCATTCCCCTCCCAACAATATCCAAAGCGATATTTCTGTTTGAGAAGGGGAGTGACCACAGGGGACCCCTGCACTTCCTTCCTGAGGCTTTTCCTTTGTCTGATGGTCACCCATTCCCTTTCTGCCTGTGTAATCCTCAGCTGTGGCATGCCTACCCTTGCTAAATGTGCTACCCATGACATTCTCAGTATCATCGATGCTCCATGGTGGGTCCAAACACAGCTCCAGGTCTGAAAAACAGCAAGGCAGCAGTTGCAGCTTTACACACATCTTGCACACATGGTCTTCAGGGACGCTGGAAACATCCCCTATTCCCCACATTGTGCACGAGAAGCGCACCATATCTCTGAGGTCTCCAGCTATGACTTCTCTCTGGATTAATCTAATTGCTCCTTTTAAGAGAATTTAATTAAGCTCGGAACCTTTCTTTGTTCCAAATCCTTCTATTCTACTCAAAAGTTTCTATTTTTATTTAGGTTAACACATTATTCTTTAGAATCTGTAAGCAAATACTCTGCAGAAATCACCAGTTGGCTGATTCCATTGGGACCGTGCCATTTTCTGAACTGTCCACACTGAGACTTAACACTGCCCTTACTCACTCCCTGTCTTATCTAACTCATTGTTTTCAACTAACTCCAAAGCACCCTTGTCTAGCCAAGCTGCACTCACAACACACCATACGCCTTCTTAACAACCCTACCTGGATGGCAACGTTCAGGGATTTATGCACATGGACACCGAGATCTCTCTACTCATCCAGGCTACCACGAATCTTACCATTAGGCTCGTACTCTGTATTCCTGTTACTCCTTCCAAAGTGAATCACCTCACTTTTCTGCCTTAAATTCCATTTGCCACCTCTCAGCCCAGCTCTGCAGCTTACCTATGTCCCAAGTAACCTGCAACATTCTTCTGCACTATCCACAACTCTACCGACTTTAGTGTCATCTGCAAATTTAATAACCCATCCTTCTACACCCTCATCCAGGTCATTTATAAAAATGATAAACAGCAGTGGCCCCAAAACACATCCTTGCGGTACACCACCAATAACTGAACTCCAGGATGAACATCTCCCATCAACCACCACACTTTGTCTTCTTATAGCTAGCCAATTTCTGATCCAAACTGCTAAATCACCCTCAATCCCATGCCTCCGTAATTTCTGCAATAGCCTTCCATGGGGAACCTAATCAAATGCTTTACTGAAATCCATATCCACCACATCAACAATTTTACCCTCATCCTCCTGTTTGGTTAAACTCTCAAAGAACTCAATATGGTATGTGAGGCATGAACTACCCTTCACAAAATCTTGTTGACTATTGTAATCAAATTATTCCTTTCTAGATGATTATAAATCCTATCTTTTATAATCCTTTCCAACACTTTTCCCATAATCAAAGTAAGGCTCACTGGTCTATAATTATCAGTGTTGTCTCTACTCCCCTTCTTGAACAAGGGGACACCATTTGCTATCCTCCAGTCTTCTGACACTATTCCTGTAGACAATGATGACATAAAGATCAACGTCAAAGGCTCTGCAATTTCCTCCCCAGCTTCCCAGAGCATCCTGGGATAACTCCCATCCAGCCCAGCAGACTTACCTATTTTCACGCTTTCCAGAATTGCTAACACCTTGTCCTTATGAACCTCAATCCCGTCTATTCTAATAGCAAGTATCTTGGTATTCTTCGACAACATTGTCTTTTTCCTGTGTGAATACTGACAAAAAATATTCATTTAGCACCGCTCCTATCTCTTCGGACTTCACACACAACTTCGCACTTCTGTCCTTTTCCTCGGCACTTTTTTTTTCAGCGGCTTCTGTCTCCTGCTTTGAGGAAGATGGAGGGTGTGCATTACCTTTTGGCAGCCGTGGGGCTAGAATGACTCATGAATAATAATCCCTGGAACACAAAATAGCCTCTGTCCCTCTGGAGCCTGCTAATTGGCAAATTTTTAAGGTGCACATATCGCTGCACTTAGTAAAGGCATCATAGAACATAGAACATAGAACATAACAGCACAGTACAGGCCTTTCGGCCCTCGATGTTGTGCCAACCTGTCATACCGATCTCAAGTCCATCTAACCTGGTGTTAGGAAGAACAGTTCAAGTTTATTTGATCTCACTTTGATTACATTGAAGTGTAATATACATCTCATTCCTCATTTTACTACCTCCTCTATCCTGACATTGATGGGTGATAACCCAAGAATTTTTAAAATATCTTTAATGCTGCCAAGCCTCTGGGAAAATTAGTACATCTGGCCCTGTATCTTATTCAAAATTAGTTTCCTTGTCATTGGCACTACAACCAGCAATGAGATTTCAACCCGTCAATGGAGTTGCATTCTCTCAATGGGTATGTCACGTCCCACCTCCTGGTGCTGGCGAGGCTCCTGGTGCATCTGTCTTGTTCACTGGGATTCTCACATTGAGTTGCTGCATTGTTATGCTCACTGGAATTCACACACTGCATTGGTGCTCTGTTTTGTGTTCTGAAACCCACTCCACCTTCTGCCCTATCTACACAAGCACCCCTCGCTCCTCACCGCACAATGTAAATGTAAAACAGAGTGAGGCAGAGAGGCTGACAGCGACGAGGAAGGTGTAGGTTGACCAAGATTTGGAGAGAGACAAAAAGAAGTTGTGAGGATGAATCGCAAAAGGAGTTAGAGACAGAAAGCGAGCATGAGAGAGGCTGAGCTGAGATCTGGTGAGTTTTCCAAGCAGCCTGTGCCTGATTGTAATGTTTCTACACCTTCGCTAGAGGGCAGTGACATGCTGTGGTTCAGCTTTGGTGGCTCTTTGTTGATCTGGTAAACTGGGAGCTGTTTGTTAATCCTATTCCCAATCCCATATCTACCATACCCTCCAGAACCGATTCAACCCCAACAAGGACAGGAGCTTGCAGGGGCTGCTGAGGAGATTGGCCAGGATGGTGCTAGGGAGGAAGGTAGAACAACTCTGCCGAGTGCAGGGTGGCAGGAGAGTTGACAGAGGAGCTGAAACATTGACAGAGTTTGGAGAAAATGAATAATGATGGCGTCAGATACCATACAGTGGGAAATTAGAGGACATATAGCACTGGAACAGGCCCTTCAGCCTACCATGTCTGTGTGACCATGATGCCACCTGCCTGCACATGGTCTGTATTCCTCTTCCCTACCTGCTCACGTGTCGAAATATCTCTTAAAATTTGCTGACATATCTGTTATGACAACTTCCACTTGCAGTATGTTCCAGGCGCCTATCACCCTCTGTATAAAACTTGCCTCGCCAATCTCCTTGAAACTTTCCCCCTCTTACCTTAAGCTGATGGGATGGCGTGGCGGCTCAGTGGTTAGCAGTCCTGCCTGACAATGCCAGGGACCTGGGTTTGATTCCAGCCTCGGGTGACTCTCTGTCTGGAGATTTGCACATTCTCTGCGTGTCTGCTTGGGTTTCCTCCCAAAGTCCAGAGATGTGTAAGCTAGGTAGTTTGGCCATGGGAAATGCAGGGTTACAGGGATAAGGGTAGGGGCTATGTCTGAGCAGGATGCTATTTGGAGGGTCAGTGCAGGCTGCTTCCAACACTGTGAGGATTCTATGATTCCTTCCCCTTAGTATTTGACATTTCCACTTTGGGAAAGAGACTTTGACTATCCTTCCTATCCACGCCTCTCATAATTTCATACATTCTAGAAGGTCACCCCTCAGCCTGCGATGCTCTAGTGATAACAATCCAAGTTTGTCCAACCTCTCCCCGGTGCCAATACACTCCAATCCAGGCAATGTCCTGGTAAACCTCTTTTGTTTAAACCTTCTCCAAAGTCTCTTCATCTTTCCATAGTGCACACTGTGGAACTGCACACTGTACTCCAAATGTGGCCGATCTAAAGTTTTATACAGCTATGTTACAACTTGCCAATTTTTACACCCAATGCCCCAATTAATGAAGGCAACCATGCCATATGCCTTCCTGACCACTGTATCCATTTTGCTTGTCACTTTCAGGGAACAATGGACTTCCATCCACGGACTCTCTGTATATCAATGCTCCGAGGGGGTGCTACCATTTACAGAGATATACAAAAGTTTGGAAAATAAATGAAGGAGAGGTTATGGTGCACAAAGTTGTTATCATCTGAAAGGATCCTGGGGAAAGTTTTACCCCAAAAAGGCGATGAGATAAATTCCTGACAGAGAATGATTTACAACGCTCTCTGCGTTGGGAAAGGAAACAGGATTAGTGGGACAGCACTGTTAGGAAGCTGAGCAAGGCCTGAATGGCCATTGTCATTGCCTCAATGTTAACACAAGACCAAAGGCAATTGGGCCATCTCTCTACAACACTGATATGCTAGGCACCTCCCTGTAGGAGACAGTATCCATGGAAATGATAGCTCAGAGTCCAAATCTAGCGCAGAGAGGAAACACATGACAAACTGTTATTTCACTGATTGTTCAGAGGGCACATTGCCAAAGGGCAGACAATAACCTCAAATAGAGGGATTGGACATGCCTGCTCAGACAGCCAATGAAAAGCTTCGTACCAAGAGCCCTTGCGTATACCTGAAAATAGAGTGGAGACACAGACTTACCTATCCAGTGTTGAGGGAACTTTACTCTGTATCTAACCCTGTGCTGTTACTGTCCTGAAACAGTTTGATAGGGACAGTGAAGAGAAGACTTTACTCTGTATCTAATCCATGCTGCCCCAGTCCTTGGAGTGTCTAATGGGGAAAGTATAGAGAGAGCTTTACTCTGTATCTAACCTTGCACTGTCCATGTCCTGGGAGTGTTTGATGGGGTCAGCATAGAGGAAGATTTTCTGTCTATCCAACCCCATGCTATCCCTGAGCTGGGAGTGTTTGATGGGGACAGTTTAGAGGGAAGTTTACTCTGTATTTAACCCCATGCTGTAGAGGCCAATTCTGAAAAAGAGAATCTGCATGGATGCTGTCAGACTTGTTGAATTTCTCCAGTATGTTAAGTTTCTATTTGTGCTCTAAAAGGAGTTATTTCATTCAATGCTGATTTTCGAGATCACTTTGGAGAGATAGCTGTTGAACCTTATAAATCTGAAATGCTGTCACTCCACTGTATTAGTTTTTCCGAAAAATGACTGAAAAAAATCCTATCTCCACTCACGTAAAATGTGTCCTTAGTTTAGCTATTGTCACAAATTTCTGATGTTACGCCAAATTCTTGTTCACCAAGAGCATTGACATGTTCTCTTTTGATTTTATCTATGTCGCCACTCTTAAATCATGCTTTATCTCTGACAACATCTTCACATGGTCCTTCATTTACAAGTGGTTAGCACTGCTGCCTCACTGCACCAGGGACCCGGTTTCGATTCGACCCTCGGACGACTGTTTCTATATGGAGTTTGCACATTCTGCCCGTGTCTGTGTGTGTGTATCAGGGTGGTATGGTGGCTCAGTGGTTAGCATTGCTGCCTCACAGCACCAGGGACCCAGGTTTGATTCCACCCTCAGGCAACTGTCTCAATATGGAGTTTGCACATTCTCCCTGTTTCTGCATGGGTTTCCTCTTTGTGCTCTGGTTTCCTCCTACAGTCCCAAGGTCTGCAGGATAGGTAGATTGCTTCTGCTAAATGCAGCACTACAGGGATAGGTTGGGAAGCTCTTAGGTATTTAAGGAATAAAAGAATGACAAAAGTAAGATAAGGCCCAATCAAGGATAGTAGTGGTAAGTTGTGTGTGGAGTTAGATGAGATAGGGGAAGCGCTAAATGAATATTTTTCAAGAGTATTCACTCTAGAAAACGACAATGTTGTCGAGAATACTGAGATATAGGCTACTAGACTAGGTGGAATTGAGGTTCACAAGGAAGAGGTATTAGAAATCCTTCAGAGGGTGAAGATAGATAAGTCCCCTGGGCCGGATGGGATTTATCCTCGGATCTTCTGGGAAGCCAGGGACGACACTGCCGAGCCATTGGCATTGATCTTTAACTCGTCATTGTCTACAGGAATAGTGCCAGACGACTGGAGGATAGCAAATGTGGTTCCCCTGTTCAAGAAGGGGAGTAGAGACAACCCTGGTAATTATAGACCAGTGAGCCTTACCTCAGTTGTTGGTAAAGTGTTGGAAAAGGTTATAAAGGGATAGGATTTATAATCATCTAGAAAAGAATAAATTGATTAGGAATAGACAGCACGGTTTTGTGAAGGGAAGGTCGTGCTTCACAAACCTTATTGAGTTCTTTGAGAAGGTGACCAAACAGGTAGATGAGAGTAAACCGGTTGATGTGGTGTATATGGATTTCAGGAAGGCGTTCGATAAGGTTCCCCACAATAGGCTATTGTACGAAATGCGGAGGAATGGAATTGTGGGAGATATAGCAGTTTGGATCGGAAATTGGCTTGCTGAAAGAAGACAGAGGGTAGTAGTTGATGGGAAATGTTCATCCTGGAGACCAGTTACTAGTGGTGTACCGCAAGGGTCGGTGTTGGGTCCACTGCTGTTTGTCATTTTTACAAATGACCTGGATGAGGGCGTAGAAGGATGGGTTAGTAAATTTGCAGATGACACTAAGGTCGGTGGAGTCGTGAATAGTGACGAAGGATGCTGTAGGTTGCAGAGAGACATAGATAAGCTGCAGAGCTGGGCTGAGAGGTGGAAAATGGAGTTTAATGCAGACAAGTGTGAGGTGATGCACTTTGGTAGGAGTAACCAGAAGGCAAAGTACTGGGCTAATGGTAAGATTCTTGGTAATGTAGATGAGCAGAGAGATCTCGGTGTCCATGTACACAGATCCTTGAAAGTTGCCACCCAGGTTGACAGGGCTGTTCAGAAGGCATACAGTGTTTTAGCTTTTATTAATAAAGGGATCGAGCTCCGGAACCAAGAGGTTATGGTGAAGCTGTACAAAACTCTGGTGCGGCCGCACTTGGAGTATTGTGTACAGTTCTGGTCACCGCATTATAAGAAGGATGTGGAAGCTTTGGAAAGGGTGCAGAGGAGATTTACTAGGATGTTGCCTGGTATGGAGGGAAGGTCTTACGAGGAAAAGCTGAGAGACTTGAGGCTGTTTTCATTACAGAGAAGAAGGTTGAGAGGTGACTTAATTGAAACGTATAAAATAATGAGCTGGTTAGATAGGGTGGATAGGGAGAGCCTTTTTCCTAGGATGGTGACGGCGAGCACGAGGGGGCATAGCTTTAAATTGAGGGGTGAAAGATATAGGGCAGATGTCAGAGGTAGTTTCTTTACTCAGAGAGTAGTAAGGGAATGGAACGCTTTGCCTGCAACGGTAGTAGATTCGCCAACTTTAGGTACATTTAAGTCGTCATTGGATAAGCATATGGACGTACATGGAATAGTGTAGGTTAGATGGGCTTAAGATCGGTATGACAGGTCGGCACAACATCGAGGGCCGAAGGGCCTGTACTTTGCTGTTATGTTCTATGTTCTCTTTGGAGAACAGTACAGATTGGAATGTCAAACGACTTCTTTCTGCACTGTAGAGATTCTGTGATTTTTCTTTCCTGAAGAAGGGTCCAGGCCCAAAACATCAGCTTTCCTGCTCCTCTGATGCTGCTTTGCCTACTGTGTTCATCCAGCTCCACACTTTATTATTACAGAATCTCTAGCATTGGCACTTCCCTCTAACTGTGATTTACCTCTATCTCTTCAGCACTCGCTCAGTTTGGATCATTATGCAATTCATTTATATTATCTTTTGCCACTGCGTCACTTCCAAACATGATTTTCCCATCTTCACCTGGTATACACCCACGTTCTGTTGTTATACGTTTCTAACAACTTGGTGGCAGATTTCTGAATTTGCAGATGATGCAAAACCTGAAAGTGCCGTGAATTGCAAGGAGGACAGTGTAGGAACTTCAAAAAGGGCATGCGAAGGGCGGGGCGGGAGGTGTCAGTGGAATGACTGGACAGATGGTGGCTGTAGTTCAATGCAGAGAAATGTGAAGTGATTGATCATAAGAACATCGCGATGCAGAATATAAAAAAAGGGACAATGCTCAACTGAGTAAAGGAATTAAAAGGAGCTGGGCCTACATGTACATTGCTCATTGAAGGAACACAACATGATGAATTATTACAACACAAAAGGAGGCCTTTCTTCCCATTGTATCTGTGCTCGTTCTGTTATCTAGACCGGCTGTACTATTTAGTACCAATATCCTGCCTTTTCCCATGTCCCTGCACACTGTTTCTAAACAATAACCCTCCAGTGCCCTTTCAATTTAATCTGCCTCCACCACTTTCCCGGCAATGCATCCCATACTCTAACCAAAATGGGAAGTTACCATAGTGCTGTTTCTTCACTGGGGAGAGATGGCTGGTGGTGGTTTAACCTGAAGTTCACCACATCTCAGGTCAGGGGTGTTCAAGAAGCTGGGACCCAAGGGGGAGGTGATGGCCAGCTGTGCTATTGCTGGACTGTTAATCCAGAAACCGAAATAATGTTCTGTGGACCCAGGTTCAAATCCTGCCATGGCAAATGGCAAAATTCTAAGTCAATATAAATATCTGAAATTAAGAACCTAATGATGACCATGTATCCATTGCCAATGGTTGGGAAAAACCCATCTTGTTCACTAATGTCCTTTAGGGGAGGAACTGCCATCCTTACCTGGTCTGGCCTACATGTGACTCCAGCCCCACAAGCAATGCGGTTGACTCTTAACTGCCCTCTGGGCAATTAGGGATAGGCAATAAATGCTGCCTAGCCAGTGACACGCTCATCCTGAATGAATAATGGAAACAAAACCCTTCACTATCGCCTCAGCTGATGTGGCAACGGTAGCCGTGCTATTGGTGTTACTCTGCATTGCAAGCCAACCAGCCCCCATATTCTAACTATTTACTGTGTCGAAAAGAATTTTTTTCCCTCTCACATTACCCCTGTTCCTTTTGCAAATTATTTTAAATCTGCGCTCCCGCCTCCTTCGAGAAGAGGAACAGGGATGCCTTGCTGCAGTTATACAGAGCATTGGTGAGCCAACACCTGGAGTACTTGTATAGAGTTTTGATCTCCTTATCTGAGGAAGGATGTTCTTGTAATAGGGTGAATGCAGCAAAGGTTTACCAAATTGATTCCCAGGATGTCAGGACTGAGGAATGAGGAGAGATTGCATCAGTTAGGAATGTATTTGTAGAGTTTAGAACAATGAGGGGGATCCCACAGAAACCTATAACATTCTAAAATGACACAAGAATTGGTGGATGGTCTTGATAGTGAGAAGGATGGCCTCAGGCTACAGGCTGATATTGATCAGCTGATAAATTTTGCAGAAATCATTATAAGATAGTATAAGGTAGGGGTGGAAGTTAGATAGACCTTAGGTTTAGGATAAAAGTTCAGCACAACATCGTGGGCCGAAGAGCCTGTACTGTGCTATACTGCTCTACATCCTATGTTCTGTGTTCTAAAAGTGGAAAGATATACAAATTAATCTGTTGGTCCCTTGGGAGCACTGAGGCACAATGGGACCTAGTTGTACAAGTCCATAGATCCATGAAGGTGTCAGCACAGCCTGACAGGGTGGTGAAGAAGGCATACAGAATGCTTGCCTTCATTAGCTTGAGCTTGGAGTATAACAGCAAGAAAGTCTTGTTACAACTTTATAAAACATTGGTTTGGCCACAGATGGATTACTGTGCGCTGTTCTGGTCACCACACTATCAGAAAAACAAGACTGCACAAGAAAGGGAGCAGAGGAGATTCACCAGGATGTCGTCACTGATGAAAAGTGTCAGTTATGAGGAGAGATTACATAGGCTGGGTGTGTTTTTCCTGGAGCAGAGAGGTGCTGAAGATGGTGGGGGTATCTGATTGAGGTGTACAAAATTATGAGAGGTGTAGAGTAAATGGTAAATGGGTTAAAAACCAGACAGCATAAGTTTAAGGTGAGGAATAAATGGTTTGAGGAGATCTGAGAAAGATTTTTTTTTCGCCCAGAGGATGATAGAAAAATGGAACTTGCTGGCTGGGAGAGTGGTGGAGGCAGGTTCTCTCACAACATTTTAGAAGCATCTGGATGAGCAGTTAAAATGCCAGGGCATAGCAGACCATGGACCAGGTGCAGGTAAATAGAATTAGTACAGTTTGGTGTTTGTTGGTTGGCATAGACATGGTGGGCTGAAGGGCTTGCTTCCGTGCTGTACAATGATGAGTATGACTGGACAGGTTAGATACAGGAAAGATGTTTCCAATGGTGGGTGATTCCAGAACCAAGGGTCATAGTTTAAAGAAATGGGATAAACTTTTTGAGATGAGAGGAATTTCTTCACCCAGAAAGTAGCGAGCCTGTGGAATTCACTGCCGCAGAAAGTGGTTGGGGTTGAAACATTACGTGTTTTCAAGAATAAGGTAGATATAACTGCTGTGACTAAAGGGATCAAGGCATATGGGAGGAAGATGGGATTAGTGTATTGATATCAACGATCAACCCTGGTCATATTGATTGGTGGAGCAGGCTCGATGGACTGAATGGCCGACTCTTGCTCTTTTTTTTAATGTTTCCGTGGAAACTATTCATTGACTATTATTGTCTTGTATACTGTCACTCAGACAATTTTGTGTTCATGTTGTTGCTGAGAGTGGTTAATAAAACATGTGTTATCCTAGGCTTTGTTAACAAGGAGCTAATGGCCTAGTGGTATTTTCGCTGGCCTATTAATCCAGAGACCCAGGATACATTTTGAGGACCAAGGTTCAAACCCTGCCACAACAGATGGTGGAATTTGAATTCAATTTTAAAAAAATCTGGAATTAAGAGTCTAATCATAAAATCCCTACAGTGTTGAAATAAGCCATTTGGCCCAACAAGTCCACACTACCCCTCTAAAGGGCATCAGACCCAGAGCCATTCCCTACTCTTTTCCTCTATAATCCTACATTTCTCATGGCTAATCCACCTAACTTACCCACCCCTGAACATGATGGGCAATTTTAAATTGGCAAATCCACCTAACCTACACTTTTTTGGAATGTGGGAGGAAACCAGGAGCACCTGGAGAATACCCACACAGTGAGTCACCTGAGGCTGGAATTGAATCTGGGTCCCTGGTACTGTGAGGCAGCAGTGCTAACTATTGAGCCACAGTGCCACCCATCTAATGAAGACCACAAATCCACAGTTGATTGCCAGGAATGTCAATATTGTTCATTAATACTTCTACGTCCTTACAGGCAGCAAGTTCCAGATTCCCATCATCCTCTGAGTGAAATCTCTTTTCTTCACATCTCCTCTAAGCTTCCTGTCCCTTACCTTAAATCAGTGATCCCTGGGTCATTGTCCTCTCCATGATGAGGAATAAGTTTCTTCCTGTCTATCCTATCTATGGGCCTCATAATTTTACACATTTCAATCATGTTCCCTCTCAATCTCCTCTGCTCTAAGGGAAAACAATCCCAGTCTGTCCAATCTCTCTTCATGGCTGAAATTGTCCAGCCCAGGCAACACCCTGGTATATCTCCTCTGCACCCTCTCCAGCATGATCACAACCCTCCTAGAACAGTACACAATACTCTGGCTGTGTGGCCTAACCTATGTTTTAGACAGTACCTTTGCATCATTTGTCCTGCTTATCACATGTGACTGGAGGTCAATGTGTAGTGGTGTGTACCACAACGATTGGTGTTGGGTCATTCGCTGTTTGTTGTATTCATAAGTAATGGAGATAAGAATGTCGGGAGGATGGTAAGTAATTTTGTGGATGACACAAAGATTGGCCAGGTGGCTGACAGTGAGGAAGAAGGTTACAGGAGGACATAAACGATTGGTCAGATGGGCAGACCAGTGGCAGATTGAATTTTACCTCGATAAATGGGAGGCAATGGACTTTGAAGAAGGAACAAGGCAAGGGAATACTCAATGAATGGCAGGACACAAGGAAGCTCAGAGGAACAGAGGGATCTTGGGATGCTTGACTACAGATCCCTGATGGTGGCTGGATAGTTTAATAGGGTAGTTAAGAAGGCATACGGGACATCTCCCTTTATCAGTTGAGGCATAGATTATAAGAGCAGGGAGGGTATGATGGAGCTATCTATAATGTTAGTGAGGCCACAGCTGGAGCACTGTGTGCAGTTCTGGTCACCACACTATAGGAAGGATGTAATTGTACTGGAGGGGGTGCAGAGGATATTCACCAGGGTGTTGCCTGGGGTGGAACGTTTCAGTGATGTAGAGAGGCTGGATAAGATCACGTTGTTTTCATTGGAGCAGAGAAGCTTGAGGGGACCTAATAAGATGTATAAAATTATAAGGGGAATGGACAGCTTAGATAGAAAGTGGCTGTTCCCCTTAGTCAGATGGTCAATAACAAGGGGGTATTCATTTTCAAGTGAAAGGCGGGAACTTCAGAGAGAATTTGAAGAAAAAAATCTCTTTACCCAGAAGGTGGTGAGGGTCTGGAAGGAGAGGAGAGTTCAGGTAGGGAATCTTGCAATTTTTAAAACCGTACGTGGGCGAGCACTTAAAATGTCATAACCTTTCCTGGGAGGTGAAGGCCTAGTGGTATTACCACTGGACTATTAATTCAGAGACACAGATAATGTTCTGGGGACCTGGTACTGAATCCTGCCATGGCTGATGGTGAAATTTGAATTCAATAAAATATCTGGAATTAAGAATCCAATGATGACCATGAATCCATTGTCGATTGTCAGGAAAAAAACCCATCTGGTTCACTAATGTCCATCAGGGAAAGAAACTGACCTGGTCTGACCTACATGTGACTCCAGACCCACAGCAATGTGGTTGACTCATAAGTGCCCTCTGGGCAATTAGGGATGGGCAATAAATGCTGTCTAGCCAGTGATGCCCTCATCCAGTGAATGAAAAAAAGAAGTAAAGGATGGCTATGGGCTTAGTGTGGGAACATGGGTAAAGTGTGGAAAGGTCAGCGCGGACGTGGGGTGATTTTGCAATGAGGATTGGGTAAGAAATGCTGGCCCAGTCAGTGACACCCAGATCCCCTGAGATGGCCAGACAAAACCTGACCTACCAGCCTGCCCACCGACCCACCACCACCTCAACACAATAACCGAACAGAACTTGTACTGGGCTGTTCTGTGATAGCCGGGCTTGGGTAACCCCAATTAAAAAGTGCTGAATCATTGAGTCAGCGGTGTCTCTAAGCCCAGCAGCATTGGTACTGAGTCATTGGCACTGCTCATACAATCCAGGTCCATCTTAACATACAGTGACCAACTCAGAGTATCCAACTGGCTGACGTGAAGTCTCCACCTTCCAATTTGATGCAACAGATAAAATAAACCATGGAAAAACCATGACCAGGAAGGGAGCAAGAGTGGCACAGCAACACAGTGGTCCCTCACAGCGCCGGGGACCTGGGTTCCATTCCAGACTTGGCTGGCTATTTGTGTGGAGTTTTCACCTTTTCTCCACATCTAAAGGGATCGTTGGGGTGCTCCAGTTTCCTCCTAGCCCGGTTCGGTGGATTCGCCATGCAAAATGAGGGGCTATGGGAATAGGGTAGGGTAGGGGTGTGGCTCTGGGTGGAATGCCGTTTGGAGGGTCAGTGCAGGCTTAATGGGCTGAATTGTCTCTTTCCTCGCTGTAGGGGTTCTGTGATAAACCAAGGAACTACAGGCTAGTCAGTCCAACCCCAGAAGTGAGGAAACTATTGGGACACAACTCTGGAGGGACATAATTAATCTGTACTTAGAGAGAGACAGTGATTAATCAAGAACAGTCAGCATGGTTTTGTTAAGGGGAGGTTATGTCTGACTAACTGGATTAAATATTTTAAGGAGGTGACCAGGTGAGTAGATGAGGCAGCAAAGCTTTTGACAAGGGCCCCCATGGGAGACTGAGCAAAGGTAAGAACCCATGGAATGCAAGGAAATTAGGCAAACTGGATCCACAATTAGCTGACTGGCAGGAAACAGACTGCTTTTGTGACTGGAAGTCTGTGTTCAGTGGGGTCACACAGGGTTCAGTGTTGGGGCCCTTGCTGTTTGTGGTTTATACAAATGATTTAGACTTGATGTAGAAGGGTTGATCAGCAAGCTTGCAAGCAATACGAAAAATGGTGGCATGGTAAACAGTGAGGAGATTAACCTTAGGTTAGAGGAGGATATCGATAGGCTGATTGGTGGCAAATGGAATTCTATCTGTATAAATAAGAGGTGATGCACTTGGGCAGGACAAACAAGGCAAGGGAATACATGAATAGTAGGATCCTGGGAAGTATCGAGGATCTGAGGGAACTTGGTCTGAATGTACACCACAGAAGGCTGTTCTCTCTCTCTTTCTCTGGGCTCTTCCTCTGCCTGTTAGTTCCTCCTCCCAGTAACCCTCTACAGCTAATATCAGTTCTGAAGAAGGTAACTGGATCTAAAGTATTAACTCTGTTTCTCTATATGGATGCTGCCAGACCTTGTTGAGTTCCTCCAGCTAATTCTGTTTCTGCATCAGATTCTCAGCACCCAATGCCCTTTGTGCAGCTCTGAATCCACATTTTAGGAGGGATGTGATAGTGCTGGAAAGGGTGCAGAGGAGATTCACCAGGATGCTGCCTGTTCTGGAGAGGTTCAGTGATGAAGAGAGATTGGACAGACTGGGGTTGTTTTCCTTCGAGCTGAGGTGATTGACAGGGGACATAATTGAGATGTACAAAATTATGAGGGACATAGATAGGATACACAGGAAGGAACCTTTCCCCTTGATGGAGGGATTAATCACCGGGGGCATAGATTTAAGTTAAGGGGCAGGAGGTTTAGAGTGAACCTAAGGAAACACCCTTTCAACCAGAAGGTGGTGGGAATCTGGAACTCACAGCCTGTTAGGGTGGGAGAGGCAGAAATTCTCATCACTTTGCAGAAGTATTTAGATGTGTATTTGCGATGCCAAGACATACAGGGCTATACCAAGTGCTGGAAAATCGGATTGGAATAATTAGATTGTTGTTTTTGGCTGGTGTGGAAGTGATGGACAGCAGGGTATTCTTCCTGTGCTGTAGATCTCTATGACTCTATGAAATCAATAATGGGCTAGTCAGCAGCTGTGGAAGAAGTGGAGTAGGACCTGGAAACTGCGCAGGGCTGTAGAGGTAAAATCTCTGAAGGGGATCCTTTAAGCCTTCGCAGAAATTCTAGTCTCTGTACATTATTTTCAAGCCAGTCATGCGTCAGTTCATACCTCTTCAGTAGGTCGAGTGATAGACTTGGTGTTAATCAAACCTGCAGTTTTCTTCATCTGCTCAATTTGCATTAATCACCAGTTTAAAGATGGATTTACATATTCGTGACTCATTTATTTTAAAACAGTATCATTTCATTTGTTAATGGCTCTTCGGGGAGCTACTGTATAAATACATGTCACCCCAAGCATATGTTGCTGTGAAATCTCTTCATTACTGAACAATGGCTTGCATTTTCCGATCTTTGCTGAGCCTGGCTGCATCTTGCCACTTAGTTTCTGGACCAATAGTGTCACAGAGGAAACCAGCCAGGGACTCTGACCCCCGAGAAAATAAAGCACCACCCCTGTCCCTGGTAACAAAGTGTGGAGCTGGATGAACACAGCAGGCCAAGCAGTATCTTGGGAGCACAAAAGCTGACGTTTCAGGCCTAGACCCTTCATCAGAAAACCCTTTTCTGATGAAGAGTCTAGGCCTGAAACGTCAGCTTTCGTACTCCTAAGATGCTGCTTGGCATGCTGTGTTCATCCAGCTCCACACTTTGTTATTTCAAATTCTCCAGCATCTGCAGTTCCCATTATCTCTGACCACCCCTGTCCCTGCTGGACAGTACAAATGGACATCTGCGCAATTATCTATGCTCAGCATTCTGTAGGTCAAAGCCACCAGGAACTCTTGTCATTTTGGGTGTGAGACTTTGACTGAACTCACATCTGACCTGCCATATAACTGCGGTAATCTCTCCATCCTTGTCCCTCTCGACCTGTCTCCAACCTTTGACACATTGCCCACACCATTCTTTTCCAATCCCCTCGGCACTGTCATATTTGCTCATTACTAAGTCTAATATAGAGTCATTGAGTCATTGATTCATACAGCATGGAAGCAGACCCTTCAGTCCAACTTGTCCATTCCAAACAGGTTTCCTAAACTGAACTAGTTCCAATTGCTTGCCTTTGGCCTATATTCCCTTTAACCTTTCCTCACCATGTACCACTTAAATTTTGTAATTGTACAAAGAACAAAGAACAAAGAAAATTAGCACAGGAACAGGCCCTTCGGCTCTCCAAGCCTGTGCCGATCCAGCTCCTCTATCTAAGCCTGTCACCTATTTTCCAAGGACCTGTATCCCTCTGCTCCCTGCCCATTCATGTATCTGTCTAGATACACCTTAAATGACACTATCATGCTTCCTCTACCACCTCTGCTGGCAACACTTTCCAGGCACCCACCACCCTCTGTGTAAAGAACTTTCCACAACTATCTCCTTTAAACTTTTACCCTCTCACCTTGAAATCGTGACCCCTAATAATTTAGTCCCCCACTCTGGGAACAAGCTTCTTGCTATCTACCCTGTCTATACCTCTCATGACATTGTATACCTCAATCAAGTCCTCACTCAACTTCCGTCTTGTACTCACCTCGATCGCTTTCTCTGGCAGCTCATCCGATGTACACACCACCTTCTGTCTGAAAAAGTTGCCCCCAGTTCCCTTTGACATCTTTCCCCTTTCACCATAAATCTGTTGCCTCTAGTTTTGGACTCACCTATCCTTGGGAAAAAACCTTGAATACTCACCTTATCTATGCCGTCATGGTTTGATAAACCTCTATAATGTCACTCCTCAGCCCCTTACACTCTCGGGAAAATAGCCTCAGACTATCCAACCTGTCCTTATAATTTAAACCCTCCAGTCCCAGCAACATCTTTGTCAATCATTTCTGCACCCTTTTCTGTGGATGAGAATGAACTTGGATCCAATAAATTAGGAACAAGGTTTAACAGCAAGACTATAAAAGAACAAGAGGAGAACTGTTGGGTATAGTGAAGATTGATTCTGATGTGGAAGAAAGGTAGGACAAACAACTTTAGAATTTCATGAATGAAAAAGAAATAAAGAGCAAGATGAAGCTAACATAGAACTTTCAGAGACGATCTGCAAACAGGAATAAGAGAAACAAAGAAGGTGCAGGAGAAGAGATTGGCAGTTCACATTTTAAAATGTCCAAAAGTCTTTGATAAGCATATAAAAAGTGAAAATGGACATGGATCCAATTGCAAAATGAAAAGGGGATTTATACATTCAAAGACGGGCATGGCTGACGCATTGTATGAATATTTTGTATCTATCTTTGTCAACAACCAAGCTGCTGTCATAGTGAGAGAGGACGTAGATCAGATATTGGATAGGCTAAAAATTGACACAGAGGAGGTTTCAGATAGGCTGGTGGTACTTCAAGTTGATGAGTCAACAGGACAGAATGAGATGCATCTGAGGCTGCTAAAAATATTGTGCATGTAAGTGAGGAGGCATAAACTACATTCTTGCATTGCTCATTAGATACAAGTTCTGGGTGGCGAGAGGACTGGAGAGTTGTGAATATTATAGCCGTGCTCAAAGAAGAATCTAAAGATAAAGCCACACGAACAAAATAAATGCAGCTACTCTCGGCCAACCAGTTCAACGCTAGTGCTGGGAATTCATTTAGAAATAATAATAATTTGGACAAAATAAACACTCCATTGATAAAATGTACTTGTTAAGGGGAATTTGATTTTTATTCATTCATTCAGGCCAGTATGTATTGCCCATCCCTAATTGTCCTAAGGACAGTTGAGAGTCAACAACTTTGCTATGGATCTGGAGCCACATGTAGACCAGACCAGGTAAGGACAGCAGTTTCCTTCCCTAAAGGACATTAGTGAACCAGATGGCTTTTTCCTGAAAATTGATAATGGTTCCATGGCCATCATTACACTTTTAATTCCAGATTGTTATTGAATTCAAATTCCAACTTCTGCAATAGCAGGATTTGAACCCAGGTCTCCAGATTAATAATGATAATACTACTAGGCCATCACCTCCCCCAAATCACAAGACAATCAACCTCCCATATATAACTAGACAAGCAAAACTAATTTAATTCAGCTTTTCAAGGTTGATGGGGGCAAGCCAGTTAATGAGATGTAGAAGGATTTCCAGAAGACATTTGATGAAGTGCCACATTACTGGCTTGCCAGCAAAGTGAAAGCCAGCGTGGGATGCAAGGCCCATTGATAGCGTGGATACAAAATTGACTGGGTGGTAGAAAGCAGAAAATAATAGTGAAGGTATAAAATGTGGTCTCTTTAGGGTCGTTACTTTTCATGATTAATGTTAATGAAATCATAATTTCTGATTGTGAAGAGGACACAGAACCTGAAAACACTGCAGACTGCTATAAGGATAGCGATGGAGTTTGAGGGGACAGGTGGAATGGGTGGATAAATGTCTGATGAAGATGAAATGCAGATAGGTGTGAAGTGTTTCATTTTGAAAGGAAGAAGAGCAGGGGCAACGTAAAACAAAAGGTAGCATTGTATAATGAAGTACTGGGTCGAGGGATCTCAGAGAAATTACAGCCAAATTATAGAAGGTGTGAGGGCAGTTTGAGGAAGTGTTGAAAAAACATGGAGCACCTATCTCGATGGCACAGTATTGACCTCAGCTGGAGTACTGTGCCCAGTATGGGCACCACCCTTTGGGAACACTGTAATAGCACTAGAAGTAATTCAGGAAAGACTTGTGGAAATAGTTCTATTAATAATGATCAGTTGGGTGAGTAGGTCGGAGAAGCCGGGTCTGTTCTCCTTACAGGAGAGAAGGATGAGAGGAGATTGGATAACAGGAACATTGGAAGTGGGCAGCCATTTGCCTCTTCAAATCTACTTCCGCAATCAGTAAATTCACAACTAAGTCTGACTGTTGTCTCAATGATACTTTCTTGGCTATCCCTTGTCAGTCGAAACTGTCCAATTCAGCATTCACTGACCTCATGATATTATATATTATATACTGCTGTCTGGAGTGAAGAATTTCATAGATTCCTCTGAGAGAAGAAACTCTTCCACCTAAGAGGGGAGCCCCCTTATTTTAAAACGATACTCCCCTAGCTTGAGACTCCCCCATGAGGGGAGACAGTCCATCAAGTCCAGCATGGTGGCTCAATGTTTAGCACTGCTGCCTCACAGCACCAGGGATCTGGGTTCAATTCCACCCTCAGGTGACTCTCTGTGTGGAGTTTGCACATTCTCCCACAGTCCAAAGATGTGCAGATTAGGTGGATTGGCCACGCTAATTTGCCTGTTGTGTTGAAGTTAGGAAATGGAGGGATGGTGTAGAGGGTGAGTCTGGGTGGGATGCTCTTCATAGGGTTGGTGTAGACTTGATGGGCCAAATGGCCTTCTTCCACATTCTAAGGCATTCTATGACTGATCTACTCAGAGCTGTCCATCTTTCGATAAGGTTACCTTTCATTGTACAAAACTCCGCATATCTGTTCAACCCCACCTCATAAGAGGAGCCATCCAAAGCCAAGAGTTGGCCGAATGATAGTGGCATCCAAAATCAGTACGTGTCTGGTCAGCTTAAACAGGGGAGAAATTGTTCCTTTTGGTGGCTGGGTTGACAAGGAGAGGATACAGGTTAAATGAGATTTGAAAAGCAATGTGTGAAGACCAATTCTACCTAGGGAGTGTTTCAAATGTGTTGCCTGAGAATGAGATGGGGGGTGCAGTATCAATTAGGGCTTTCAAGACAGAATTGGGCTGTTACCTGAAGCTACAGAATACAGCAAGGCCACAGAGGAGTTGGAGCAAGTTGATTTGATCTTTTATTTTCTATTCATTTGTGGGATGTAGGTGTCGCTGGCTGACAACCATTTCTTGCCCATCCCTAGTTGTCCTTGCTGAGAGCCAGAAAAGATACAATGGGCTGAGGTGATTGTAAGATTCCATATTCTTATACTCTCCTGGCATAATGCTTTTACATACTTTACCTTTCAGTCTCCCACCAGTGTTGAACAATCAATCTCTGTCTGTTAGGTGTTCATTTTGTGTTTTCAACCTATTTTCTGGGCCACCTTTTCTGCCTGAAACATTGCCCTCATAGCTGCTCTAAAGAATGGGATTGGTTTTGGACTTGAGCTCCACATCAGGCAAGCTGTTGGATTAAATGAAGCAGCCCACTCCTGTTGTGATCTTGCTATGCGCAGCAAACACAGGAATGAATCCAAATACAATCTAGATGCTGAACTACTCATCAGAAGCCATGGCAAAGCTGAATTCAGCTTGAGCTGTGTGGGTGGAAACGATACAATTCTGTCAATGCAATGCAGATCTGCTTGGATACAGGAGTAGAGTATTCATCAAAAGTGATCATGACCAAACTCTACAGATCTCTGGTCAGGCTGTACTGAGCAACGTTCTTATCACTAAGAAACAAGCAACATATCTGTGTTGTAAAGCCATAATGCAGATCCATCATAGCCTGATACACTCTAATGGAGGATTCATATGTTAGAGATAAAGAACGTTAGCTAAGGCTCAAGGAACTGAGAGAGAAAACTTTGTCGAGGGTTATGAGGGACTGAGTGAAGCCCTTATTGCAAGTTATAAGGGATTAATCGAGGACCTTTATTGAGGGTCATTAGGGACAGAGGGAGGACCTTATTGAGGTTTATTAGGGACTGAATGAGGAGCTTTTTGAGGTTCATAAGGGTAAGCTTCAGTTATAAGGAGAGGCTGGAACGTTTTTGACTGGAGCTTAGGAGGTTGAGAGGTGATCTTCTGGAAGTTTTAATATCATGAGGGGTATAGATAAAGTGAATGGCAGGTGTCCTTTCCATGGGATGGGAGTCTTCAAGACTAGGAGTCATATTTTTAAGTTAGGTGGAGAAAAATTTTAAAAGGACATGAGGGCCAACTTTTTTTTTTTACACAAAGTGATTCATATGTGGAATGAACTTCCAGAGGAAAGTGGTGGATGCAGATACAGTTACAACATTTAAAAGACATTTGGATGAGCACACGAATAAGAAATGTTTGGATGGACATGAGCGAAGCATTGGCAGGTGCAACTAGTTTGATTCGGGATTATGATTGGCATGGGCTGGTGAACCAAAGGGTCTGTTTCTGCGCTGCATGGTTCTATGGCTCCATAACTATGACTGAGTATGGATTTATTGAGGTTTATAAGGGACTGGGAGAGAATTCTTTCTTTTCAGTCTTCAATTTTTCTTTACTTACAGAGAGAAGTGCTTCGTGCTTTCAGGCTTCTGGACATATCTGAGTTCACTGTTTTTTATATGTATGTACATATACAATTCTTGGATGGGATGCCAGCTAGGGCAGCATCTATTGCCCTAATTCTCAAGTGGCTTTCCAAGCCAATTCAGAGGAGAGTTAAGAGTCAGTCACATTGCTGTGGATCTGGAGTCACATGTAGACCAGACTAGGTGAGAATGGCAAATATCCCAAAGGATATTAATGGACCATTGAAGATAGTTTCATGGTCACTAGCTTTCAGTGTGATTTTTTTTTTGTTGTGATCAAGGTGAGACTTGAACCTATGATCCCAGTAATATGACTCCAGGTCTCTGGCTGACTGACCTGGTGAAATTACCATGTCACTATTGCCTCCATCTCTGAGAACACTGCTCCCACAGCATTGTAACAAGCTGTAGACAGACCAAGTTGAAGGCTGTCATCCAGCAGCTTCTCCTTAATCAAAGACTCTTTGTGCCACACTGTCCCAGATAATATCCGCCTTACCACTGCCAAAAAGTAACATATTCATGCATGACCAGTGTACAGCACACAATTCTACTTGATTGTCAAGTTGCAGAAACTCTCCTGAGCTATAAAGCAGTCTATATTTTCAGTTTATTATCCAAAAGAAAAAGCAGATCTGGTCCCTTGCATACCTCCAACTCTTGTAAAAGATAAGAAGCCTTTTTTAAAATGGGTTTCATCTCAAGCTAAACGTGACATATGCGCAATAAAACAAAAATGAATTATGCCCGTCATCCTCTTTGATTCTTTGTGTGATTCGTACAGTTTCCTGTTATGTTCCCTCTCAAATTCTTATATTGTTCCAGCATAATTACATTCTTGATAATGCACTGACTATTACATTATCTTTTCCAGCAATGTGAACAATTTTGATACCATAAAGTTTGATGAAATAAGCTCTATCAAAATAATCTGCATTTTGAGTTTTAAATTTCTCACAAGAGATAAGGGGCTATTGTTGGTTTATGTTAGAGTTTCTTTGTAATTGTGAGGGACATGAACTGCAAAATGTTGAAAAACCAATAATAATCCCAAACTCTCCTTTTTCAGTATTGAGTACTTCTTCAGATATTGGTTTAGCCTCTGAGAAAAGTACTCCACTGTCTTCTCTATCCCTGGTTCATTGCCTTGCATGAACTGTACCTCAAGTCACTAGCATCGCTTATTATTTTAAAACGTTAGGTACGGGAGCAGCCAGACTGCTTCCTTTATTAATGTTGCCTTTAGCTTCACAAAGTTTTGACACTCTGCTGACCAGACCACCTTTTCCAGTTTTTGCATCAAACTTAAATTACGGTTATTGTGCTGACATTAAGCAAAGATTTCCAATAAAGACACATATCCATGGAAATCTTATGATTTCCTGATTAGTTTTAGGAAAAGGAATTCCTAGGAGCCATCGCTTTCACCATTCAGGGCAATACAAGTCTTCTATTTGCTTTACATGTATTTACTGTACATTACAACATTGTCTAAATAGGCTACACATTTCAGAATTTCGCCTCCATCTTGATTCTTCAGTCTTGGGAATGTAGCTGGGGTGTTTTAAAGCCTCAGTGCTCTGAGGAAACAGCATTACAACCCATTTGGTGCATCAAAGGGTGATGTCTATTTAGCTCCTAATGTTAATGGTGCTTGTCAATATCTTGTTGATAGATCAATCTCGAACAAAATGAAACACTGTCAATCCTATCGATACCATTATATAACCAAGGCACTGGGTATGAAGTTAATACAGAAATTGTTGAAAAAGCTCAGCAGATGTGTCAGCATCTGTGAGGAAAAAGCAGAGTTAATGGTTCAGGTCTAGTGACCCTCCTTTAGGCGTGCTGAGTTTCCCCAGAAATTTCTATTTTCCTTTCTGATTTCCAGCATCTGAAATATTTTGTGTTTTGTTTTCATGAACTGGGTATAAATCTGTTTTCTTTATTGCATTTGCTTTTCTGTAATCTTTGCAGAATCTTGTAGATACCATCGGTGAAACCCAACTGCTTAGGTTAGGTTCAATCAGGTGACTTTTTCAGCAAGTATTGAATTTCTATTTCCACCTGATCTTGTTGGTACAGGGTTAACTGGGAAGGATTTTGTTTTATCAGTGCTGGTTTTCCCACGTCTTCATTATATTTGACTAACATTGTCCATCTTGGTGTATCTCTGCAGGTTTTCTTATACTGTTTTATTCATTCATGGGATGAGAGTGTCTCTGGCTAGGCCAGCATTTATTGCACATCCCTAATTGCCCAGAGAGCAGTTAAGAGTCAAACACTTTTGGATGTTGCTTGGGATGAAGCATTTCAGCACTGAAGAGAGGCTGGATAAGTTTGGGTTGTTTTCTTTGGAGCAGAGAGGGTTGAGAGGGGACCTGATAGAGGTGTATAAGGTTGAGGTTGTCGACTTGCTCACCAAGCTGGCTTGTTCTCATTCAGACATTTCGTCACTATGCTAGGTGACATCATCAGTGGAGCCTCCAATGAAGCAATTCTTGGGATTTACACTGGTTGGTTCGTTATAGTGAGCCATGTCATTTCTGATTTTGATCTGTATCGGTGCATGCAGACAATGAAGGCCATCAGTTTAACTGGAGCAAAGTAACCATGGTAGCCCAAGCCAAACATAGACACGCATGGGAATTTTTAGAGGCATGGTTCCCCACCCGTAATGCAATCAACAAACATATAGAATTGGACCCCATATACAAACCCATATAGATCAAAATCGGAAATGACTTGACTCACCATAACGAGCCAACCAGTGTAAATCCCAAGAATCGCTTCATTGGAGGCTCCACTGATGATGTCACCTAGCATGGTGACAAAATGTCTGAATGAGAACAAGCCAGCTTGGTGAGCAAGTCTACAACCTCACCGATAATGGAAGCTACAGACCTTTAGCAAATCTCTGAGCCGTATAGGGTTAACAGGGGAATGCACAGGATGAATAGAAAGCAGCTGTTCCTTTTAGCCAGAGGATCAATGAAAAGTTGACATATAGTTCATGTGAAAGGCAGGAGAATTAGAGGGAATTTGAGGAAAAGATTTTTACTCATAGGGTAGTGCGTGCTCTGGAAATGTCCTGCCTGGGAGGATAGTTGAGGTGGAAACCTCACAACATTTAAAAAAAAACTTGGATGATTACTTGAGGTATCATAACATACAAACAATAGTGTGGGAAAGTGGGAGTAGCGTAAAAGGCTTAGCATGGACTTGGTGACTTTACAATTAGGGTTGGATGAGAAACACTGGCCCAGCTAGAGATAGCCACATCCCCTGAAATGACCAAACAGAACCCAACCTACCCAGTCACCCAACTTTCACATCACCATCTACTTAGTTACAAATCTTCCACAAACTCTTCTACCCAGTTACCCATGTATTCCGGGCTTGAAACAACAAGAGGGGATAAAGTGTTTTTTCTCAGATTGGCCACCTATAAACCCCAGTGGATCCACAGGGATCAGTGCTGGGACCACAACTGTATGCAATATGTATAGATGACTTGGAGGAAGGAAACAATTTACTGTCACCAAATTTGCAGGCGATACTAAAATAGGTAGAAATTCAAGCCGCAAGAGAAATACAAATAGTTTACAGAGAGAGATTGATAGGTGAGGTATGTGTGCAAAATGTTGGCAAGTGGAATATAATGTGGGAAAATGTGAAGTTGTTCAGTTTGGAAGCGAGAACAAAAGCATGGAATATTATTTAAATAGAGTAAAATTGCAGAAAGCTGCAACACAAAAGAATTGCCCATGCAACACAGAAAGCTAACGCACAGGTGCAGTAAGAAAAAGCTAAGTCAAATGGAATGTTCACCTTATTTCAAAGGATTGAGAACAAGAATGGAGAAATCTTACAGCAACCAGCAGGGTAGTTGAGTGGTTCGCACTGCTGTCTCAGTGCGAGGGACCCAGGATTTCCGGCATCAGGCAACTGTCTGTGTGGGATTCCTCCAGGTGCACTAGTTTCCTCCCACAGTCCAAAAATATGCAGGTAAGGTGGATTGGCCACACTAAATTGCACATAGTCTAGGGTGGGAAATGTAGAGATAGGGTAAGGGGTGTGATGCTCTTTGGAGGTTTGGTGTGGACTTGATGGGCTGAATGGCCCACTTCCACACTGTCGGGATTCTACGATTATGAACTGTGCAACGTGCTGCTGAGACCACATCTGGAGAAATGAAAGCAGTTTTGGTCTCCTTGCTTCAAGGAAGATATTATTTCATTAGAGGCAATTCAGAGAATTTTTGTTCTTACTAATTTACAGAATGTGGGCATTGCTGGCTGACCGGCATTTACTGCCCATCCCTAGTTGCCCTTGAGAAGGTGGTGGTGAGCTGCCTTCTTGAACCCCTGCAGTCCACCTGCTGTGTGTTAACCCACAATGCCAATATAGAAAGAATACCCAGGTTTTTCCCCAGCGACAGTGAAGGAACAGCAATGAATTTCCAAGTTAGGATAGTGAGTGGCATGGAGGGAAACTTGAAGGTGGTGGTGTTCCCATATATCTGCTGCCCTTGTCCTTCTAGGTGGAAGTGGTTATGGTTTGGGAAGGTGCTGTCTAAGGAGTTTTGGTGAATTTCTGCAGTGAATCTTGTAGATAATACACACTGCTGCTACTGATTGTCGGTGGCGGAGGGTGTGGATGATTGTGGATGAAGTGTCAAACTTCTTGAGCGTTGTTGGGGCTGCACTCATCCAGGCAAGGGGGGAGTATTCCATTACACTCCTGATTTGTGCCGTGTAGATGGTGGACAAATTTGAGGAGTTAGAAAGTGAGTTACTTGCTGCAGTATTCCAGCATCTGACTTGCTCTTGTAGCCATTGTGTTTATGTGGTGAGGCCAGTCGAGTTTTGAATTGCATTTGAACATGGACTGCTTCAGTATCTGAGGAGTTGCAAATTGTGCTGAATATTGTGCAATCATCAGCAAACATACCCACTTCTGACCTAATGATGGAGGGAAGGTCATTGATGAAGCAGCTGAAGATGGTTGGGTTGAGGACACTACCCTGAGGAACTCCTGAAGAAATGCCCTGGAGCTGAGATGACTGACCGCCAACAACCACAACCATCTTGCTTTGTGCCAGGTATGACTCCAACCACCGGAGTGTTTGCCCCCTGATGCCTATTGATTTCAGTTTTGCCGGGGCTCCTTGTGACCACACTCAGTTGAATGCACCCTTGATGTGAAGGGCTGTCACTCTAACCTCACCTCTGGAATTCAGCTCTTTTGTCCATGTTTGAACTAAGGCTGTACTGAGGTCAGCAGCTGAGTGGCCCTGGAGGAGCCCAAACTGAGTGTCACTGAGCAGGCTATTGCCGGGCGAGTGCTGCTTGATAGCACTGTTACTGACACCTTCCATCACTTTCCTGGTGATTGAAAGGAGACTGATAGGGTGGTAATTGGCCAGGTTGGATTTGTCCTGCTTTTTCTGGACTGGACATACTTAGGCAATTTTCCACATTGCAGGGTAGATGCCAGTGTTGTATCTGCACTGGAACAGCTTGGCTAGGGGAAACAGCAAATTCTGAAGCACAAGTCTTCAGGATGATTGCCAGAATGTTGTCTGGGCCTATAGCCTTTGCAGTATCCAGTGTCTCCAACCACTACTCGATATCATGTGGAGTGAATCGAATTGGCTGAAGACTGGTATCTGTAATCCTGGCGACCATTGGAGAGGCCGAAATGGATCATCCACTCGGCACTTCTAGCTGAAGATTGTTGCAAAAAGCTTCAGCCTCATCTTTTGCACTGATGTGCCAGGCTCTTCCATCATTGAGGATGGGGATATTTATGGATCATCTTTCTCCAGTGAGTTGTTTAATTGTCTACCACCATTCACGACTGGATTGGCAGGACTTGCAGAGCTTAGATCTGATCCGTTGGTTGAGAGATCACTGAGCTCTGTCTATCAGTTGCTGTTTATGGTGTTTTGCGTGCAAGAAGTCCTGTTTTGTGGCTTCACCAGGTTGACACCTCATCTTCAGTTACGCCTGGTACTGCTCCTGACATGCCCTCCTGCACTCTCCATTGAACCAGGGTTGATTCCCTGGCCTGATGGTAGTGGTTGAGTGGTGTATATGCCAGGCCATGAGGTCACAGATTATACTAGAGCACAATTCTGCTACTGTTGATAGCCCACAGCGCCTCATGGATGCCCAGTCTTGAGTTGCTAGATCTGTGCAAAGTCTGTCCCATTTAGCACAATGATAGCGCCACACAGCATGAACAAAGTTATTCTCAATGTGAAGGCAGGTCTTTGTCTCCACAAGGACTGTGCGATGGTCACTCTTACTGACACTGTCATAGACAGATGTAACTGCAGCTGGCAGATTGATAAGGATGAGATCAAATATGTTTTTCCCTCTTGTTGGTTCCTTCCCTACCTACTGCAGACCCAGTCTAGCAGCTATGTCCTTTAGGACCTGACCAGCTCAATCAGTCATGCTGCTACCAAGCCACTCTTAGTGATGGATATTGAAATCCCCCACCCAGAGTACAGTCCTCACCATTCACTGGTATGATCCCTGGTGTAGAGGGTTTGTCTTATGAGCAAAGGCTAAACAGGTTGGAAAGCTACTGTCTGGAGTTTAGAAGAATGAGAGGTGATCTCATTGAAACCTGTAGGATTCTTAAGGGTCTTGACAGGATAAATACTGAGAAGATGCTTCCCCTCATGGGACAATCCAGGACCAGAATGCATAGACTCAGAACAAAACTTAAGACTGAGATAAGGAGGAATTTCTTCTCTTAGAGGGTTGTGAGTCTGTTTTGTTTTACTGTAATGGTTCTAGCAAACCACCCCCACTTTTATATTCCATTCACTCTGAAATAAGAAGCAACATTCAATTTGCATTTCCTTCCTTTACCTGCTGAACTTGGAAGCTTGTTGTAATTTATTGGGTGAGGAGTCCAAAATCCCTCCGTTGTGTTGCTTTCTGCCATCTTTCTCCACCTAAATAATATTCAGCTCCTGAATTCTTAAATTCTCATTTTCTCACATTATATCCATCTGCCAATTTTTTGCCCACGTGCTTAACCTGTCTATAACCCTCTGTAGACTGTGTGTCATCCTCATCACTTGTCTTCCCACTAATTTTTGTGTCATTGCAAACGTAGTGATTGTATATTCACTTTCCTCATCCAAGTTATTAACCTATATATTGTAAATAATTGTGGCCCCAGGACTCATACTTTTGGCTGAATTGTTCTGCTTTGAAAAAAATAGCTTCTAGAAGTTGGATCATCATATCCATAACGCTAAGGCTAGATTGATGTCCTGCTTTTTATTTTGGGTGATGGTCCTGCATAACCTTCTAACTCACTATGGTCTCTAGCAAAAACTAGCATGGACATCAAAAGTGTAGGTTTGATCTGACGTTGAGGTTTATCCAATACCTTACACGTTTGTACGTTTTACAGGAGCGCACAACATTCTTCAAAATCTTGGCCCTATTAATTACCAGTTATAATCAAGTTCATAGTGTCAGGCAGCATGCAAACAGACCCTTTGGTCCAAACAGGCCATCACAACCATAGTCCCAAAACTTAACTAGTGATACCTGTCTGAGTTTGGCCCATATTGTGAAAAATTTCTTATTTATGTACTTACCTGAATAGCGAGTTTTGAGAAGATTTGTAGCTCAGGTTGAGGTTCTGGATGTGAGATTGCTCGCTGAGCTGGAAGGTTCATTTTCAGACGTTTCGTCACCATTCTAGGTAACATCATCAGTGAGCCTCTGACAAAGTGCTGGTGTTATGTCCCGCTTTCTATTTATCTGGTTAGGTTTCCTTGTGTTGGTGATGTCATTTCCTGTGTTGGTGATGTCATTTCCTGTTCTTTTTCTCAGGGGATGGTAGATTGGCTCCAAATCAATCAAGACATTTCCGAAATGACTGCCGGACTGCTCGGACCTCTTGACATCAGGGTAGCCCACAAACCCACCAACACACTAAAACAGCAGCTAATGAACTTAAAAGACCCTATACACTCGACAAATAAAACAAACATCATCTACAAAATACCTTGCAAGAACTGTGACAAACACTACATTGGACAAACTGGCAGAAAGCTAGCCACCAGAATACATGAACATCACCTAGCCACAAAACGACATGACCCACTATCACTCGTATCCTTACATACAGATGAGGAAGGACACCACTTTGATTGGGACAACACATCCATCCTAGGACAAGCCAAACAGAGACATGCACGAGAATTCCTAGAAGCATGGCATTCCAACTGGAACTCCATCAACAAACACATTGATTTGGAGCCAATCTACCATCCCCTGAGAAAAGAACAGAAATAACATCACCAACGCAGGAAATGACATCACCAACCCAAGGAAACCTAACCAGATAAATAGAAAGCAGGACATAACACCAGCGCTTTGTCGGAGGCTCACTGATGATGTTACCTAGAATGGTGACGAAACATCTGAAAATGAACCTTCCAGCTCAGCGAGCAATCTCACATCCAGAACTTATCCGAATGTCTTTTAAATGTTGTAACTGTATCTGCATCCGTCACTTCCTCCGGAAGTTCATTCCACACATGAATCACTCTCTGTGTAAAAATGTTGTCCCTTATGTCTTTTTTAAATCTTTCCCCCCAGTTTAAAAATATACCCCTAGTCTTAAGTTCCCCACCCTAGGGACTTACTTATACATTATAATTCATCTTATTTATACCCCTCATGATTTTATAAACCTCTAAGGTTACCCTCAAACTCTTACGCTCCAGTGAAACAAGTCCCAGCAATATACGCTCCAGTGAAACAAGTCCCAGCAATAACTTAAACCCACCATTCCTGGCAACATTCTGGTATAGTTTTTCTGAACCCTCTCCAGCTTAATATCCTTCCTATGACAGAGCGACCAGAGCTTTCCAGAAGAGGACTGATGCTTGAGTTTTCTGTATTCCTACACATCCTGCCACACTTTGTGTTACTCACAATACAGTGCTAAACATAGAAACAGAAAATAGGAGCAGGATGAGGCCATTCAGCTCTTTCAGCCCAGCTCTGTCATTTAATATGACCACAGCTGATTATCCATGTCTGTACCCTGTTCCTCCTTTCTCCCGATACCCTTCGGTCCCAAAAAATCAAATCAATTTTGTTTTCTCTAAAGTACCAATACGTGTGTGTAAATTTGAGGGAGAAGCAAGCAGCAGCTTTATCAGTCGTGATGTTTGTAAATTTTTTTAAAATTTGTAACACCAAGTGCCAGAGGCAAAATATATGGCTAGTTTCAAATAGAAGGCATTGGGGTGAGAACAAAGATACATCTTGTTTGTTCATCAGCTTATCCCTCTGTGTCGACATTGAGATAAAAAGGTGCAAATTACAAAAGTGAAGAAAATCATCAATCAGATGTTGTTATGTGGTCAATTGAAGAGGTAGTACCTTACAATATAGTATATGATGTGATATCTGGGATGGTACTACTATTTGATGAACAACTCTCATCTGCAGATCTGTAAGGATGTCAAATCAGAATTCTGTTTATAACGTAGTAACACCCGAGATCTCCTTCAGCCTTAGCTTTAGTGTGAGCTGTCTGTACTAACCTAATTAACTCTGGATCTGCTACCTGAGCCTCAATTTATCAAAACATGTTAAACACTTCTTTCGAATTCTCCTCAATCCAAAAGGAAATTGCAACTACCCTACCATGTCTTTGTTGTGAACACTGGTGATGGACACTGTTTAGCCATTGCTCTGGTCGCCGCGCACAGTGTACCTGGGACCTATTCCTGTAACTATTTCATCTGTTTAAATTCACTTGGACTGTCTGTGACTATTAGCGAGATTGCAAGCTTTGCTCTAGTTAAACCATTAACAAGGTATATGTTAGCTCCATCAAATGGTAATTCCTTAATAGCTGCCAGCACCATTCTTCCAAATCACACTTCAATTGAACTTTGTGGAATGGAGCTGGGATATACTTTCCACTTATTCCATTCATGTAGACTTTTCCCATCATTATAATCTCAGGAAGGAATACTGAGCCCATCTCCAGAAAAAAAAACAGCTTGAGTAGCTCTTGTGTTATTAACGAGTTCAGCTGCATAATTCAAATAAAAGAAAGGATATTGTCCTTTACAAAAAAAACCTTCATATCTCTCATCTACCTGCACGCTCAACAGTGTTTATCTCTTAGTTTCTTAGATGTAGTTAAAGCTACAATTTCATCTCTGGTATGTTTGTCATGTGTTCCCATTTTGGACTCAGTCTTGTGAACTTCAATAAGTCTCATGGGTTTCCCTTACAATCGCCAGCATTCTAAAGGAAGATATCCCACTTTATTACAACAGAAACACTTCTGACTTTGATTTTCACCTTCAGCCCCAGCACCTTCCTTTTTTATATGAGGAGCAGATCTTGGGACATTCTTATCTGTCCTTTCTTCACCCTGACTACTTACTTTCCTTCCATTGTCCCCATGTTCTATCCTTATCATGTTAAAAAAAACCAAAGCAGAAATTGCTGGAAAATCTCAGTAGGTTGAGAGAATTCATTTCAAGTGTCTGTGACCCTTCTTCAAAGCTGACAGTAGCTCAGAAAAGAATGGTTTTTATACAGAGGATAGGGTGGGGAGAGGGAAGAAGAGTAAACAATATGTTGAGATAGAGCCCAATGTCTTCATTTTCTGAAGAAGGGTCTGGACCCAAAACGTCAGCTTTCCTGCTACCCTGATGCTGCTTGGCCTGCTGTGTTCATCCAGATCTACTCCTTGTTATCTCAGATTCTCCAGCATCGGCAGTTCCTGCTATTTCTAGAGAGACAACCAGTTGGACAGACAAGAGTGGATAAAGACTAGCTGAGGAGAATGAATAGCTGCTAATGTGAACTATTAATAGCTGACAATGGGTATGTGTAGTAGCAGCCCATTTGATGACATGGGTCACCGGACCTGAAACGTTAACTCTGTTTTCTCCTTCACAGATGCTGCCAGACCTGCTGAGCTTTTCCAGCAACTTTTTGTTGCATTTGATGACAAGGCCTGGTGTGTGAGGGTGGAGGGAAGCATGCAGAAAAGTGCTCAAGCCCTAAAATTATTGAGCGTGATATCAAGTCCAGAAGGCTGCTGGGCTCCCAAACGGAAAATGAGATTCTATCTTTCCAGCTTGCATGAGCTTCTCTGGAGCATTGTAGCAAGTCTGACACAGAGATGTTGGCCAGGGAACAAGGTTGTGTGTTGAAGAGGCAAGCAATTGGAAGCTCAGGGTCTTTTTTTTGGCAGAGTTAGGTATTCTGCCAAGAAGTCATCCAGTCTTCATTTCTCCGAAGGACATTGTGAGCGCTGAATATAGTAGACCAGATTGTTTGAAGCGCTCATGTTAATGGGTGTGAGATTATAAAAAAGATTGATTTTAATGGGTTAGCTCCTAGACAGCAGCCATTCTGCTACCTGTCTGATTTCAACATGGGTTCTTATTACAAAGATAAGTTTTCAAATTTTTCTAAGAGAATAATATCTCTGACAGCTTCATATATGGTATTTACTCCTGATGTCCATATGACTCCTAACAAAATTACATTGCTAGACTTCCACATTCAATGTCTGTTTGCCTCTGTTGTTCCATTAAATTTTAAAACTTTCATCTATACACATTAGGAAGTAATGCATACGCATGCAGAATAACCTTTTTTATATAATAATCCAGAAAATAACTTTCTTTGATAGTGCTTCATAAATGTCATGTGCTTGACTTTACAGCTTGCTCTGCATGGACAATGTCAAGTTTTCCTATGACCATTTCATTTGTTTTGCTTCATTCTGAAACAGCATGAAGGATCCTTCCAAATCCTTTTCCTCAAATTTTGGTAGGGTTTGTACAATGTTAAACATTTCCTAACAGCCTTATGTAGGACTAATGTTTTCCGTATGCGTTGGCTTCTGAAAACCCTTTTGTGCATTCTATTATTCCATATTAATATTCCCTATCTCTCCTATTTTTCTCTTTCTTTATCCTTTTCTCTCTGCTGAATCTCTAGTTCAAACCCCTTAAATCCATTTTCTTGTGTTTTTTGAAATGCTTGTTTCTTTTTATTTCTCAACATCTCTTGGCATACCTTGTCTCTATTATATTTCAATCAGTCTCAGATACTTTGTAAGTTTTTCAATTAACTCTGCCTCCTTAGCTCCAGCCTACAATTCCACTTCTGGTTAAATTATTGATTTTACCAGTTTAGCTTTTGTTAATTCTTATAAATCAATCAGTCAGGGGCATCTTTTCCAACTGTAGGATTGGTTTTAGATACTGCCATTATCATTTTATCTTCTAGTATTAGAAACTTGGTATCTGTCGTTTCATCCTTTACTTATTCCAAGTTCAATTGCATTATTTTTCAATCTCAAAGGTCCTGGACCCTGAGTTCCCAAATTGTTTTCAGGCTGCAACTGGGAAGAGTGTGTCAATAATCAAGCATCATTATTCTACAAGCCATTACAAATGTGTAACTACAGCAATTAAGCTACCAAGGTGATGAATTTCCCTGAATGTCTGCTATTCAGCACCGAAGTAATTTATATCAAGTTTTGTCATTAGCAAAAAATATCTGTACATATTGTAAACAAACTTATACTTTAACAAACTCCAAACAAAAATGGATTACTCACTTCCTACTATGTAATTTAAGCATTATCTCTTTAAAACCCTAAGCAAACACACATTCATTTTCTCAAAGATGACGGCTTGACAGAAATATTATGGGTGGAAAAATATAAACAGGGTAAACAAATTCTGCAGATCAAAAGTCCAAACCACATTGGATATGTTGTTAATACAATGTGGAGCTGGAGGAACACAGCAGGTTAGGCAACATCAGAGGAGCAGGAGAGTCGACATTTCTGGTCAGGACCCTTCATTAGGATTGATGAAGGGTCCCAACCTGAAACATTGACTCTACTCTCCTCTGATGCTGCCTGACCTGCTGTGTTCCTCCAGCTCCACATTGTATTGGCTTGGATATATTGTTCCTCACAGTGACTTCCTTCAGTGATGGTGACACGATGTATTCAACAGAGGGATGGTGTATCTTCAATTTAATGGTTGATTGGGTGGACAAGGTGTTTTCTAGTATTAGAAATTTTTCTTTTCAGAGTCTTCAAGCTAAGTCTTTTTTCACTCAGAGGTAGTGAAAGATCTCACGTATTTGCAGACCACTGGATGTCTCTGAGTGGACTGCACTCATGAATTTATGACAAACTTCAGCTGGGCCAATCTGAAGGATGTTGTGTGGCAAGCTTACCTTAACTCAAAGATACGTGGTGTCACTCTGTGTCATAGAGAATCCACATCACTGCTTCAAAAAGTAACACAATCTTATGTTGATAGAGTGTACATCACATAATCCCACAAAATTCTTGCAGTTGTATAAGCTCTCCTGATTTTGATAGGCCGCATTCAGTTCTGCTTTCATTTCCAATTTATAGTTCAAAAGACAAAAAAAATTACTTGGTCCTTTAAAAGATACTGAGAGGAACTGATGAAGGTCTTAAGAGTGAAGGCTTTGTTGTGGTTTATAGCGGATTGTAACGTCCTTATGAAAGTTTATGAAGGACCGAGTGAGGTCCTTGTGGAGGGTTATGAGAGACTGAATGAGCTACTTATCGAGAATCATGAAACACTCATTGAGATCATAAGTACTGAGGAAGGTCTTACAGAGTTATATAAGGAGTGGCTGAGGGATATATTTATCAAAGCATATAGGATGGCCTGGAGGGGAACCTTGTAGAAGTTCATAGGGAAGGACAGACAGAAGATTTAATATACAAATTCAAAGCAGTCCTTCTAGAGTATTTTATCGGAGGTGTTAAGTGAGATAGTGAGGCAAGGTCAATGAATGAATGGCTTTGGGAAGATTGTGCGTGCAGACAAGGGATGGGTGTGGTTTGGTAGGGGTATTAGAATGTGGGTTTAGATTTTCATAAGGCAGGCTGTGGATGCAAGGTGGGATTTTGTTGGGGTGTGGGTGTATGTGCTGCGGGGTCTAGGTATCCAGGGCTTTTGCGGTGTGGGTCTAATTACCTGGACGAGCATATCTGGGAAGGAGATGGTGGGAATGTTGGCTGTCGGTATAGTTATGAGGGTGGTGTAGGTGTAGTGCTGGCTCAGTCAGACAGGGAGTATTCAGGATTGGGTTGAAAGCGGACACACTGAGGGTGGGGCTGTTGGGGGACAGCAGTGTGAGTATAGGGACAAGAAAATATGGGGAGGTGGGTAAGCAATGGAAGCTGGTCTGTAGGGCAGGTGGTTTGTTTGGAGGGGGTGGGGGAGGTGGTCAGTCTCTGGGCAGATGGACTGAGGTATTTCCGTCCCTCAGGCGGATTGTGAGCCACCCCTGAACAAGCACACACAGACACAGAGTCCCTCTGCCATCCCCTGCCCTGCTCCATAGGCGGCAGTGTGAGTGTCTCTAACAGACCCCTGTCCCCTTGGCCAGGCTCTCTCTCTCTCTCTCTCTCCCCCTGCCTGTCCATGTGAGCTATCACTCCCTCCCTCACTCACTGCCTTGCGTCCTGGGTTCGATTCCTCGCGGGGCTCGCAGAGTAAGTGTGAAAAACCGGGCAGCAATATTTGTCCTCCGTCTCTCTTTGTGTTGTGTTATTAATTTATTACTGGCAGGAGGGAGGGAGGGAGGTGAGCGGCGCTTTGTCATTTCCGCGATTGGATCCGTCTTTCTGTCGAGAAACCAGCAGTGGATGCTCCGGGCGGGTGAGAGCAGCATCTATCACCCCCATCCCCAGGGGAAAGGTGTGGGGGTTTTTTTGCGGGAGGGGGCCATTTGGAGAAGGGGATGCAGTTTTACAGAGAGAGGGGGAGAGATTGTAATGTTCTGAAGGGGCCTGCCTGTGATTTTATTTAGTAGCCAGCCACCTGAGGAGGTTTTTTTGTGGGGCGGGTGGGCGGGTGTCAGTTCCTTTTATTTGGAAGGGTGGGGGTGTGTGTTTGGCAATTGTGTGTGTTTATTGAAAGTGAGGGGGAATGGAGAGAAAGGGGAAAAATGACCGGGGCACCGTATTGAAGCGAAAGGCGAGGGTGAATGATGTAGTAGGGGGAGGTAATATTGGACTCGGATTGCATATGTGGCTGGATCTGGATTGCTCACAACTGGGATAGCCTGTCTCACACTGGGACATGTGCTCACCCCTATGACCCCCTCTAAACCATTCTCCATCGCCCCAGAAGCTACAGAGGGTCCCCGGGCCGGGCCGGGCAGGGCCAGGCACTACCTGGAGACCGGAGCGGCGTCTCTCTCCCTCCCTCTGCCTCCTCCAGGCACAGTGAGGCAACAGGGATATTTGTCTGATTATCCTTCACATCTCAATTGATAGTGGCCGCAATCCACTCTCGAGCAGGACCAGCGCTGTTTCTGTGAGGGTTTAATTTATTCCACATCCCTCTCTGTCTCTCTTTTCTGGTGCTCAGCGGGTCCTGGCCGAGTATCTGTGTGTGTGTTGTGGGGGAGGGCTGCTCATTTTTATTTGTCTCCCCCATCCTCCATCCCATATCCTTCCTCTGCTTGCATCGCTGGGAGCTGGGGCAAGATTCTTGTTGCAAATGTTTGACTGAGACTGTTGCAGATTTGACCCCAAAGCTAAGGCAGCCTTTTGTGGTGTGAAGCAGGATCTCTCCATTTCTTTCTCTCTTTTCCCCTATCTCGTTTTCCCTCCTGTATCCCCTTCTCCCTCCGTCTTTCTCTACCTATCTCCTTTCTTCCTTCTCTCCCATCTCTCTCTCTTTCTACCCCAACCTCGTTGTCATCCTATACCACTCCCTCTCTCCCCCAATTTCTGTCCCCGTCTACCCATCTGTCTGTCTACCCTCACAACTTTCTCTTACCCATCTCTCATCTCTTCCTTCGTCTCTCTACCTTCTTTCTCTCTCTCTCCTCAATTTCTCTCTTCTACCTCCAATCTCCCTATCTCTTTTTCTCCCCATCTCTCTACATCCCTCCGTTTCCCCACTATCTGTGTCTGTTTCTGCTCCTTTCCCTTACTTTGCCTAATCCGTCTCCCGTACTGTTGCCCCACCGACACTGATCTCAGCCGCACTCTGTCCTACACTCCCTCACCCCCTCCGCATCCAATCCTCCACTCCCCCACACCACATCTCACCCCACACCAACTCCACATTGGACACTGCCTGGTACAGTTGTTGTCTTTCTCTCTCTTCTGCTGTCCCCCCTCTCTGTCTTCTCTTCTCTTTCTGTGCCCCTCTCCTGCTCTGTCATCACTCTGTTTCCCATTTGCTCCCCCTTCTAACTCCTACTGATGGTTGCTGACCTCCCCCTCTACCTCTGTGTTCCCCATCTCTCTCTCGCTCTCTCTCTGTCTCCATCCTCCCCTAACTCTGATAGTGTCTAACCTCCTCCTCTCCTGCATTCCCTCTTTCTCTCTCACACACATCCCATTTCCCCATCTTTGTCCCTATTTCTCCCCTGCAACAGTGTCTGACCTGTTCCCCCCCCCGCCCCCCGGCCCGGCACTGCCTGGTACCCATCTCCGTCTGTCTGTTCCTCCTCTTCTTCTTATCCAATTTTTCTCACCCATATACCCCCAGTTGACCCCCAGACAGTGTCAAAACCTCTCTCCATGCTCCCCCATCCTCTCTCTCTGCACCTCCAGACAGTGTCTGAACCACTTTTCTCTTTATTTCCCCCAATCCCCTTCCCCTCCTCAGATGGTGACTGATACCCCTCTCTATCACCCCCACTTCAGTGTTTGACTCCATCTCTCTATCAAGCCCCTCCACCACCTTTTTAAATCTTACACCCCCTCCCCCCCCACAATCCCCTTCCCCCCAAGATGGTGTCTGATCGCTCCTCTCCCTCTCTCTATGCTGCAGGATGGCTCGCTTTGGGGAGGCAGCGAGTGGGATGTCGCTGGATCCCACGGCTTCGGAGCCAGCTCGGAGCCGACATGAGGTGCCCGGCGCTGGGGCCACGGCAGCGGCAGCAGCGGGAGCGGCAGCGGCAGTGGCAGCGGCGGCGGCAGCGGCACAGGGCCCCGGAGGATTCAAACAGTCCCGGGCTCAGAGAGCCCGCACGATGGCCCTGTATAACCCCATCCCGGTGCAACACAACTGCCTGACAGCTAACAGGTCCCTCTTTCTGTTCGGGGAAGACAACATCGTCAGGAAATCCGCCAGAAAGGTCATCGAGTGGCCATATCCTTTTCTGGGTGGGAACTGTCAAAGCCCAAGCACCCTCATTTACCCCTGTTCCCTCCATCTCCCCCTTCCTCACCAGCTCCTCACTTTCTCCCTCTCTTCCCCATTAGTCCCTTCCCTTGACCTCATCTTTGCCCTCCCTCTTCAACACCCATTTCCTCCTCTCCTTTGCAACTTCACCTCCTCCCCATCTTACCACCAAGCCCACCTCACCTCCATTTGCCTTTCCCCACCCTAATCCTAACACACCTTTCTGTTTCCCATCTCTCCTTTGTCTCCTTCCCCACTTTCCCATTGGCACTTCCCACTTCTCCTCCCACCTTCTTGTTGGGCTTTCCATTATTTCCCTGTCCCCATCCCGCCACTGTAATCAAAGCTGATCTCTAGCAAATGAGGATTGGGAATTTCTTTCAACGTCTTCTCCTTGCCACACCTCGGGGAGCAGAAGGCTGGGGTTGGGATTGAGGGAGTGTGAAGGGGTGAGTAGGGTTTTGGTCAGGATGGGCAAAGGAATGAGCTGCCAGAGTTTGATGTTTCCTTGGCTGGTTGTTGGCAGGGATGGTGGTAGTAGCCAGAGGCGAAGGACAGAGGAGCCTGTTGGCATTTATAAAAGGCATGTTTTAGCAGTTGGCGATCTCTTAATAATAATAACACCCAATTGTAGAAACACAGCAGGGCTTGGAAATTCTACATTATTTATTCAGATGCATCATTGGCTGGACCAATATTCATTGCCTATTGCTAATTGCCCAGAGAGCAATGAAAAATCAGCCACATGGCTGTGGGTCTGGAGTCACATGTAGGCCAGACCAGGTAAGGACAGTAAATTCCTTCCCTAAAAGACTCTAGTGAACCCAGTGGGTTTTTTCACCGCACATGACGACGGTGATCATTGGACGCTTAATCCAGATGTTTATTGAATCCAGATTCCAGCATCTGCTAGGCAGGATTCAAACCTGGGTCCACAGAACATTACTGGGGTCTCTGGATGAATATTCATCTAGACCTGGAACATTAGCTTATTCTGTCTCAACAGATGCTGCCTGTCCCACTGTGATATTGCGGTAAAATTTGAGATCTGAGATCAAGAATTTGATCTCAGAAGGAATCAAGGGCTACGGGGAGAGTGCAGGGAAGTGGAGTTGAAATGCCCATCAGCCATGATTTAAATGGCGGAGTGGACTTGATGGGCCGAATGGCCTCACTTCCACTCCTATGTCTTATGGTCTTATGGTGATGTAAACGTGATGCACCCGGCTCCCATCTCCTCCTCTAGTGGGTCTGTGATCAGTGGTTTATTACATGGGGGAAAGAAGGCAAAGGGTGATGCCAAGATTTGCCAAGAAGCCATTTGCTGATGAACTTTACACTCCTTTTCAGAGAGTTGAGCAAGAATGAAACACAGGGTCCCATCCCTCACTCACTGACCAAATCACCACATCCACTGCCCGCCCACCACCCAACCAAACATATTAGAATGGTCAATTTAGATTTGCTATGTTTAGATTTTGCAACTGCTCTCTGGGGCATTGCATTCTTTGAAATGACTGTTGTAGAGGCTAGATCTGGTGTTTTCATTGAAAATAGCCTGAGTGCTTGATATTTTGAGTTTGCCGATTCTGCCCGCTAACAAGGTTGGTGGCACACTGACGGAATAGAGTTGTAATATAGCGTTGATCCAAGGGTAGCACTGATGCCATCTCTCCTTCTGCCAACTTCCCTGAGGTGACTCCACCAGAGGCACCCTGATTGACCTTTTGGAAGGTTTCTATTAATTCTGAGGATGAACTTGAGAGGGGGAGGTCCTGAATTGAGGGACTTGTGTCTGTTGCTGTCATAAGTTGTATTGCTTGCCCTGTGAATATGTTTGGGCTATCCCCAGAGCCCTGTCTCCCCACGAGCCACGTCACCAAAGGCCAATCTCCTGCACATCCCATTTATATCTAAATAACTAATGCCCTTTCGAATGCCTGAATTGAATCTACCTCCATCACATTTCCAGTCAAGGAAGCCAGTAACCCTGCATTTCCTATGGCTAATCCACCTACCTGGCACATCCTTGGATGCCTTTGGGGCAATTGAGCATGGCCAATCTGCCTGAACTGGGCAACTATGGATTGTGGGAGGAAACTGGAGCACCCGAAGAAAACCCATGCAGACTTTGGGACAACATGCAAAGTCCACGCAGACAGTCACCTGAGGGTGGAATCCAACTCAGGTGCCTGGTACTGTGAGGCAGCAGTGCTAATCACTGAGCCACCGTGCTATCATTAAAACTGAGAATTAATTGCCCTGAAATAATTTACCAATTGGCAATGATCACAGCTGAACTGGGAACAAAACACATCACCCCTGATTATGGACCCTGCAGTGTGTGACAGTGGACTCCCCACTCCCATTCTGTCTTATCCTTGCCATGCGAAAAAATGCTTTCTTACATCATAGAACATAGAATATAGAACATAGAACAATACGGCACAGAACAGGCCCTTCGGCCCTCCGTGTTGCACCGATCTGTGAACTAATCTAAGCCCATCCCCCTACACTATCCCATCATCATCCATATGCTTATCCAAGGACTGTTTAAATGCTCCTAATGTGGCTGAGTTAACTACATTGGCAGGCAGGGCATTCCACCCCCTTACCACTCTCTGAGTAAAGAACCTGCATTTGACATCTGTCTTAAATCTATCACCCCTCAATTTGCAGCTATGCCCCCTCGTACAAGCCGAAGTCATCATCCTCGGAAAAAGAGTCTCACTGTCCACCCTATCTAATCCTCTGACCATCTTGTATGTCTCTATTAAATCCCCTCTTAGGTCTGTTCTCATTGGAGAGAAGAAGGCTAAGTCCCTCAGCCTTTCCTCATAAGACCTTCGTTTCAGACCAGGCAACATCCTGGTTAATCTCCTCTGCTCCTTTTCCAATGCTTCCACATCCTTCCTATAATGGGGGCGACCAGAACTGTACACAATATTCCAAGTGAGGCTGCACTAGTGTTTTGTACAGTTGCAGCATGACATCACGGCTCTGGAACTCAATCCCTCTACCAATAAAACCTAACATACCATATGCCTTCTTAACAGCACTATCAACCTGGGTGGCAACTTTCATTCACACATCACTTCAAATCTATACCCTCTCATTCTTGTTCCTCTTTGAGTGGGAACCGCAGCTCCCTCTCGAGGCCATCCCGTCTGCTCATGATTTTGAAGACCTCTATCAAGTCTTATCCTAGCCTTCTCTTCTAAGGAGCACAGTTTGAAGTGTAGCGGTTGTTGGTATTTACTGCCTATACTCAGAGTCAGTGATAGGGCTTCTGGGTGGGTTGAAAGGGCCATTTGGGGGAGGGGAGGACAGCATGGACCAGGATCTTCCTGTTCTCAAATTAAGTCCAAAAGGGAACAATTTGGATGAGGAAAGCACCAGGTCTGTGGAGAATGGGAAAGTTCACAAGATCTCCAGGCAGTTACACAACGTGTAGGTGACACTTCTACTGGAGTTACTGCCTGAAAGCCCAGGCTACCAACAGGTGCAAACCGATTGGAGGTACTGGCTGCTACTGCACAGGAAAACCCCCTTGGACCTCGAAAAGGACGTTCACTCACAGGAAAGGTAAGTGTTCTTTGGGGTGGTGAGATGTTTTGGGTGAAAGGGAGAGGTGTGAAGGAAAGGGAGTGGTCTTAGTGGGCACCCGCTGCCCAGTCTCTCGATCAGGTATAAATTAATGCAGGTCAAGCGAGCTCTTTCCCCAAACTGACTAACTTGTTCCTAATAGACCACCAATTGTTTTGGTCCATTCAGCTCATCCCTCCTGGAGACAACTGACAGGTGAGGCCCCCTACTGGTCACTCATTCACCTCTTCCGGGCCCTCAGTTATCTATACGCAAGAATGGCCCAACTGGAATGGTTCCTAGAATGAGAAACCGATGGGTGATATGGGGCGAAAGCGTTAGATTGGCACAATGACTGGACAATCGATGCATGATGGGCCAAATGCCTCCTTCCACTCAGTAGCAGTGCTGTGGATCCTGTGAACTTGGGCCTTTCTGTGGAGAATTTGACTGGGCAAAGTGGTGGGTGTTCCGATCTCTCCAATTCTGCACCATTCCCAACTCTGAACTCGGACAATACTGCATCACCGCCCCAGTCTTGGAACATAAGATTTCAATGCCGCTGTTGGGAAAGGAGGGAGTTACTAAATGAGAGGGGAGTCTTGCAAATTGGGGAGATGAGTCAAGGGACAGTGAGTGAGTGATAGACCAATCCTTGCCTGACTGTAAGGAAGTGGCATTGGGATAGTGTGGGACACTGGTAGCCTGTAATTCAGACCATCCCTGTTCCCTTCTGCATTCCTACACACTTGTACCATTGTGTAGATCTATAGTTGCCCCCTAAATGCCCTTCCCCTGAGATCTGGAGCTTGGTGAATGCCTTGGCAGCTGTTTCACCTTTGATCTCATGTGAATTCAAAGCAATGTACGTGAGCAATAGTCCTGGTGCAGCATTGCTGTGGTCCTCACTGTCCTCTGAAGGATCTTGGTTGTGTTTAGGTTCTTCAACATTGCTCCATCCTCTTTCCCCATTAATTTTCCTAGACCTTTGTACCACTCCCCCACTGTATTTCAGCAAAATCCTGATTTCATTTGAATAAAGATTCATACCAATTGGAAATTTCTCAAATCAAACTGTTTTTCGCTGCTGCAGCAGGATGAAGGCAAGGTTCAGTGTGTTCAAAAAGAATAAACAATCAACTGCAAATACTGATTTTTTTTTCTTATAAATTCATTGGATGTGGGCGTTGCTGGCTGGGCCTGCATTTGTTCCAAATTCCAAATTGCCCTTGAGAAGGTGGTGGTGAGCTGCCTTCTACTTCGTTTGCATTCTGTAGGGACGCCCACAATGCTGTTAGGGAAAGAATTCCAGGATTTTGACCCAGCAACGCTGAAGGAATGGCGATATATTTCCAAGTCGGGTTGGTGGCTGACTTAGGTTGGGGGGGGGGGGGGGGGTGGGGGAGGTGTTCTCATGTATCTGTTTCCCTAGTCTTTTGAAGTGGTAGAGGCTGGGTTCAATTCCAGGCTCAGGTGACTGTCTGTGTGGAGGTTTGTACTTGTCCAGTTAGGTAGATTGGCCGTGCTGTATTGCCCATTGTGCCCTGAGGTGTGCAGGCTTAGGTGGGTTAGTCATGGAATGTAGGGTTACAAGGATAGGATGGGGGGGTGGGTGCCTCTTTGGAAGGTAGTCGGAGACTCGATGGGCCAAATGGCTGCTTCCATATTGTAGGGATTCTATGATTCTGAGTGCCAGACAAATGGCTACTTTGTCATCGATAGTGTTGAACTTGTAAATTAAGGGCTGGTGTAGGATCAGAATCAGATCTGGGCTGAATGGTAAGACAGTGGATTCCCATCAGACTATTAACAGCACAGTAGCAATGATACAGTGGTCAGACTAACTTACCATTTCCTTTGATTGACACCATAATTTGATTTCTTTTTGAAATTTCAGTTTGCCATTTGGCGATGGTGGAATTTGAACTCACATTATTAGGTGAGTCACAGATCACTATAGTTTTGTGGAACCATATATCTCAAACCTTGCAGCAGACACACACTGCATCAGTATCTGAGGAATTGCGAGTGGTGCTGAATTTTGTGTGATCATCAGCAAACATCCTGAAGTTTGAACTTATGACGGAGGGAAGGTCACTTCGAACTGGAGATGGAGGAAAACTGAACTCCCTTTTTAAATGACTTATAAATGACTTGAATGATGTCAGTCACCTGCAGCTTAACACAGAAATGGAGAGCAGAATAGCCAGGTGAATGGTAGATGGACTTTAATACAAAGATGTGACCTGATGTATTTTGGTGCAAAGCATACAGAGAGGCAACAGAGAGTAATTTTAGGCCCATAGTTTACTCCTTACCCCCTCCCCACATCTCATCTTTAGCATATGTACCAATTTTTTTCTGAGCTGTTATCAGTTCTGAAGAAGGGTCACTGGACCTGAAACCATTAACTGTGCTTTTTCTCCACAGGTGCTGCCACAGACCTGCTGAGTTTTTCCAGCAATTTTTAATTTTGTTTCTGATTTCCAGTGCCCGCAGTGCTTTGCAGTTTAAGCATGTGAGAGCATGAGCTTCATATATAGTGACATTGAATTTAGAAACAGGGAAGTTGAGCTAAATGTATAAAAGGTTTGGTGTCCAATTCTGGCCCCCACACTCTTAGTAGGATGTGAGAGCCCTCGAGAGTGGGAAGGGGAAATTTACCACAATGGGTCCAGTGGTAAGGTATTTTACTGACAAAATTTAGTTGGAGAGGCTGTTGTTCTCTATGGAGAGAAGGAGACTTGGGGGACCACTGTACATGTAGAAATTCCTGTTTTTGAAAGTGTCCTGGGAACTGCTGTACAAGTGGCATTTGCTGTTTTCTCAACAATTTCATTTATTCTTAGAGGTCTACAGCACAGAATAAAGCCCTCCATCTCATTGATTTTGTGCTTGCAGTTGATATTTCTGTGACTATTGTAGGAACCCCTTCACCTAGGAGCTAGTTGTTTTCAAGTATGGCACAAACCTCTGTACGTGTGAATTTTGCAGTTTTTGGGGATTATTGAACACCCCCTGTACCTGTGTACTTACAAAAACAGAAATTACTGGAGGAACTCAGCAGGTTGGGCCAGCTCCTGTGGAGAGAAAGAGAATACAGTCAACCATTCCAGTCCAGTGACCCATCTTCAGAACTATGCACTTTAGAATTTGCTGTTTAACGATCACTGGTCTCAAACATTAATAGTTGCAGATGCTACCAGATCTATTGAGTTTCTCCAGCACTTTCTGTTTTTGTTTCAGACTTCCAACATTCATTGTTCTTTAGTGTTTACAGCACTATTGTTTGAATCCCTGTCTGTGTGGAGTTGGCTGCTTTAGGGTCTACTGTACACATATCTATAATTGTGGAGCTTTCTGTTGTTTGAACCCCTGTACATGTATAATTAGCTGTTTTTGAGACTATTTTAGAACCCTTTGTGTATGTGCAGCTTCGTGTTTGCAGGACTGCTGTATAAATCTCTATGGACATGGAATTTGCTATTTAGAGAACAGTTGTCCCAAGCCGTATTCATATTTTTTTTTAGGATTATTTAACAAAACTGCTGTACATGTTGACTGCTGTATTCACCTTGTATATGTGGAGCTTGCTGTTTTTAGGAGTATAGTATCAGCTCTGTAGATGTGGAATATGCTGTTTTGGGGACTGCTGTTCGCACACAGTACTTGTGGAGTTTGTGGTTTAGAAGTTAATTCTATGAACCCTTGTATGTGTGAAGTTAGCTGTTTTGGGGGACTATGGTACTGTATATGTAGAGTTTGCTGGATCTGGGATTTTCATTTGACAATTCTCCGTATATGTGGGATTAGCTATTTTCGGGACAATTGTATAAACATGTGGAGTTTGCTTATTTCCTAGACTTTTGCCCAAACCTCTGTACTGTGGACTTAGCAGCTGTTTTCAGAACTGTTATGTACATCCCTGTACATGTGTAGCTTCCAATTTAAGGGGCTATCATACACAGCCCTGCGGATTTACAGATTGCTGATTTTAGGCCTAATTTTATATACCTGTATGTGGGATTTAACTGTTTTCAGGACTGTTATTAAAAAAAAAATCCTGTGTATATGAAATTTTTGAATCTTGGATGAGCCCCATAAATGTGGAATTTGCAGTGGTTGGAAGTATTATACGCATGTTATCATGTATCAGTTTCTGCGAGAATTGTATAACTCTTATTTATATGCTGTTTGCTGTTATAGGGACTAAGTTATGAACCCCTGGTTGTGTTTACAAGTCTATTGCTTAACCTGTACTGGCAGGATTTGTTATTTTTGGGACTGTTTTATCCATAGAATGATCAATTAGCTGGACAGCTGGCTTGGAATTCAGAGTGAAGCCAACAATGTGAATTCAATTCCTGTTATGACGGATTTCTGAAGAGTCACTGGATTCAAAACATGAAGTCTGTTTTACACTCTCATGGAAGGGGACTGACACGCTTAGTTTCTTGATCATGTTTTGTTACCTTTGCAGATACTGCAAATCTGAATTCCCACACTCTCCTTCTCAACCTTTCCCCTCTCCTGAGGTACAGTGACGCTCACATTAAGCCACCACCAGTCTCTCACTCGAATGTGAAAGCAGTCCCCTGGTCATCTGGGAATATTTACTATTAACTGTCTATCAGCTATGTTAGGTGCAATAGTACTAGCTTCTGTATGTGTGGTGTTGCTGTTTTTGGGGATTGTAGTACACACCCTGTATGTGTGGTGTTTGCTGTTTTTGGGAGACTGTAGTACACACCTCTATATATATATATGTAGGTATGTGAGGAATAAGAGGGTGACTAGGGTGGGAATAGGGCCAGTCAAAGACAGAAGTGGGAAATTGTGTGTGGACCCTGTGGAGATTGGAGACGTGCTAAGTGATTATTTCGCATCTGTTTTCACTGATGAACAGGAGAATATTGTAGAGGAGATGATTGAGTAACGCGCTACTAGAATTGAAAGGATTATGGTTAGTAAGGAGAAGGTGTTATCAATTCTAGAAGGTGTGAAGATAGATAAATTCCCTGGGCCAGATGGGATATTTCTGAGGATTGTCTGGGAAGTTAGGGAGGAGGTGGTGGAGCCTTTGGCCTTGATCCTCATTGTCTACTGGTTTAATACCAGAGGACTGGAGGATTGCAAATGTTGTGCCCTTGTTCGAGAGGGGCAGTAGGGATGACCCAGGTAATTATAGACCTTTGAGCCTTATGTCTGTTGTAGGAAAAGTTTTGGAAAGGATTACAAGAGATAGAATTTATAATCATCTAGCAAGCAAGAATTTCATTGGAGATAGCGGGCATGGATTCGTCAAGGGCAGGTCATGTCTCACAAACCTCACTGAGTTTTTTGAGAAGGTGACCAAGCATGTGGATGAGGGACGGGCAGTTGACGTGGTGTACATGGATTTCAGTAAAGCCTTTGATAATGTTCCACATGGTAGGCTATTGGAGAAAATACAGAGACACGGGATTGAGGGAGAGTTAGCAGTTTGGATTAGAAACCTGCTTTCTGTAAGAAGGCAACGAGTGGTGGTTGATGGAATATTCAGCCTGGAGTCAGTGGTGTGCCTCAAGGATCTGTTTTGGGACCACTGCTGTTTGTCATTTTTATAAATGACTTGAATGCAGGCATAGGTGGATGGGTTAGTAAGTTTACAGATGGCACTAAAGTCGGTGGAGTGGTGAACAGTGTGGAAGACTATTGCAGGTTGCAGAGAGACTGCAGAATTGGGCTGAAAGGTGGCAAATGGAGTTTAATACGGATAAATGTGAGGTGATTCACTTTGGGAGGAATAATAGGAAGGCAAAATACCAGGTCAATGGAAAAATTCTTGGTAGTGTGGATGTGCAGAGGGATCTTGATGTCCGCGAAAATAGATCCCTGAAAGTTGCCACCCAGATTGATAGTGCTGTTAAGAAGGCTTATGGTGTTTTAGGTTTTATTGGTAGAGGGATTGAGTTCCGGAGCCGTGATGTCATGCTGCGACTGTACAAAACACTAGTGCGACCTCATTTGGAATATTGTGTGCAGTTCTGGTTGCCCCATTACAGGAAGGATGTGGAAGCATTGGAGAAGGTGCAGAGGAAATTTACCAGGATGTTGCCTGGTCTGGAGTGCAGGCCCAATGAAGAAAGGCTGAGGGACTTGGGTCTGTTCTCATTGGAGAGAAGGAGGCTAAGAGGATATTTAATAGAGACATACAAGATGATCAGAGGATTAGATAGGGTGGACAGTGAGAGTCTTTTTCCGAGGATGATGACTTCAGCTTGTACAAGGGGGCATAGCTGCAAATTGAGGGGTGATAGATTTAAGACAGATGTCAAAGGCAGGTTCTTTACTCGGAGAGCAGTAAGGGTGTGGAACGCCCTCCCTGCCAATGTAATTAACTCAGCTACATTAGGAGCATTTAAACAGTCCTTGGATAAGCAGATGGATGATGATGTGATAGTTTAGGGGAAGGGCTTAGATTAGTCACAGGTCAGGGCAACATCAAGGGCTGAAGGGCCTGTTCTGCGCTGTGTTGTTCTATGTTCTATATTCTCCAATGCTTCTACATCCTTCCTGTAATGGGACGACCAGAACTGCACGCAATATTCCAAATGAGGCCGCACTAGTGTTTTGTACAGTTGCAGCATGACATCACGGCTCCGGAACTCAATCCCTCTACCAATAAAACCTAACACACCGTAAGCCTTCTTAATAGCACTATCAACATGGGTGGCTGTTTTTGGTAGATTGTAGCACAACAGTGTCAAAAAAGTACATGTGCACAACTACAGGGGATTGTACAAACTCCTGGACATTTTGTATTTGGTGTGTTCAGGTATATGTGATGCAGCCCTGTGCGTGTGGAACCGGCTGGTTACAGAAATATTATTTGAATCTCTGCAAATGTGAGGTAAGCAGCTAGAACTGTTGTATGCACCTCTCTACCTACAGTGATAATTTTTTTCAAGATTATGGTATGCATCCCTGCACCTATGGAATTTGCTGTTTTTGAGACTGTTTTAGAACCACCCGTATAAATGGAGTTAGCTGTTCTGGGGACTATTGTACATTCCTTCACGCGTAGGTCATTTCTTTTAATGTATTGTGTTTCGCCTGAATGTGTGCAGTTTGCTGTTTTTACAGGACAGGGATTAATCAAGAACAGTCAACAAAGTGTGAAGCTGGATGAACACAGCAGGCCAAGCAGCATCTTAGGAGCACAAAAGCTGACGTTTCGGGCCTAGACCCTCTCTGATGAAGTGTCTAGGCCCAAAACGTCAGCTTTTGTGTTCCTAAGATGCTGCTTGGCCTGCTGTGTTCATCCAGCTTCACACTTTGTTATCTCGGATTCTCCAGCATCTGCAGTTCCCATTGTCTCTAATCAAGAACAGTTAGCATGGCTTTGGAAAGGGGAGGTCATGCCTGACTACATTGATGGAATTTTTCAAAGAGGTGAGCAGGTGAGTAGATAAGGGCAGTGCTTTTGATGTTGTCCATTTGGACTTCAGCAAGGCTTTTGATAAGGTCCCACATGGGAGACTGATAGCCAAGATAAGAATCCATTGGATGCAAGGAAATTTGGCAAATTGAATCCACATTGACCGAGAGCCAGTTAGCAGAGGGAGATAGTTCAGGAGTGTTTTTTGAAATGGAAGTCTGTGTCCTGTATGGTCCCACAGGGGCCAGTGTTGTGGTCTTTAGTGCTTGTAGTTTCTATAAAATGGTTTAGACTTGAATGCAGGAGTGTGGTTCAGTACATTTGCAGATGGTATAGAAATTGGTGGGAGGTAAATAATGAGGTGGATAGCCTGAGATTACAGGAGGATGTAGACGAGCTGGTCAGATAATCAGTGTCAGGTAGAATTCAGTCCGGACCACAACTGTGAGGTATTGCTCTTGGGCAGAACAAACAAGTCAAGGGAATACATGCTGGACAGTAGGATCATAAGGACCTTAGCATGCATGCACAACGGTCCCTTAAGTTTTGAGTACAGATGGGCAAAGTGGATAAGAAAGCTTATGGGATACTTGCCTTTATTAGGTGAGGCATAAAGTTGAGGAGCAGGGAGGTTATGCTGGAACTGTATAAAACACTGGTCAGGCCACAGCTAGAGTATTATATGCAGCGCTTAAATCCACATTTTAGGAGGAATGTGGTAGCACTGGGCAGAATGCAGATTATACCAGGATGTTGCCTGGTCTAGAGAGTTGCAGTGATGAAAAGAGGTTGGACAGACTGGGGTCGTTTACGTTAGAGCAGTGCAGATTGATAGGGGACATGATTGAGATGTATAAAATTATGAGGGACAGGAAGAAACTTTTCCCCTTGACTGGGGATATCAATGACCAGGTGACTTAGAATGAAGGTAAGGAGCAGGAGGTTCAGGAAAGATGTAGGAAAATCTTTTACATCCAGAGGGTGGTGGGAATCTGGAACTTGCTGCCTGTTAAGGTGGGAGAGACAGAAACCCTCACAACATTGAAAACGTATTTAGATGTGTATTTGTGATGCAAGGCGTACAAGGTCAAGTGCTGGAAAATGGGATTGGAATAGTTAGGAGGTTGTATTTGACCAGCACAGATATGATGGTCCAAAAGGGTCTTTTCTGTGCTATAGAGGCAATGGCCTAGTGGTATTATTGTTGAACTGTTAACCAAGAAACCCAGATAATGTTCTGGTGAAAGAGATCACAAAGTGTGGAGATGGATGAACACAGCAGGCCAAACAGCATCTTAGGAGCACAAAAGCTGACATTTCAGGCCTAGACCCTGGTAACCTGGGTTTGAATCCCGCCATGACAGATGTTGGAATTTGACTTCAATAAATATCTGGAGTTAAGAGTCTAATGATGACTGTGAATCCATTGATGATTGTTGGGAAAACCCATCTGGTTCACTTATGCCCTTTAGGGAAGGAAACTTCCATCCTTACCTGATCAGGCGCACATGTGATTCCAGACCCGCAGCAATGTGGTTGCCTCATAACTGCTGACTGAGCAATTAGGGACAGGGCAATAAATGCTACTTTGCCAGCGATGCCCTCATCCCATGAATGAATAAAACAAACGATCTCTATGACTATTCTACATACTTATAGATAATTTCTGAGTCAGCTGTTCCCGTGAGCGAGCTGCAGACTGAATCTAATGGAGGGGTTCAGGGTGTTTTTTTAAAAATATAGAATAACAGATATCCGGAAGTGAGATACAGACTGAAATCTAATGGAGGGGTACAGTGTGGTTTATATATAGAATAACATACATGGGTGAGAGATACAGGCTGGAAACTAATCAAGGGGCACAAAGTGGTTTGCAGGTAGAATAACAGTTACCCAGGTGTGAGATATAGACTGGAATACGATCGAGGGGTAGAGAATGGTTTACACGCGGATATCTGGGAGTGAAACATAATGATGTGTTTCAGGTTTTTTTTGTGTGTGGAGAGTCTGATTGTTCTCACTCTGCAATGGAAGTAAGTGCGATTACTGCAGTCGTTTGAAGTGTGATTTTTGCCAGCTCTGAGTGTGAATGCAGGACCTGCTTAGAACATTAGATGGTGAGAGAGACAGGTTTGGCTGCAGATTACAGCTATTATTTTGAATAATTAATAATCTACTGATCAGCGCAAAACAAATGAAAATCACGGAGCTGGGGGTAAAAACGGGCTGTGCCGCTATGACCAGTTCGAGGATCACCACAACACTTGCTTTATCTGTGACCATCTCCACATATATCTCCGTCGTTTGACCAGATTACCGAATAGCACATTAAATACCCAACTGGGCTCTGCCGTTGGGCAGTGGATTTGAAAACGCTGATTTATATTCTGTCAGACACACACTTCACTGAATGATAAACACAGCTTAATATTTAATGTGGAGCTACTGAGGGATGAATCTGCTTCAGCTTTTTCACAACCTTTTCTGATTAAAGGCTGCAATAGCAAAATAGACACGGTATGGAGGACCGTATAAATATCCCTTCATTCTGTCCCCATCAAACACTCCTAGGACAGGTACAGCTCAGGGGTCGATACAGCGTAAAGCTTTCTCTAAACTGATTCCTATCAAACGCTCCCGGGATGAACAGCAACAGAGATATCAAAGTGTGGAGCTGGATGAACACAACAGGCCAAGCAGCATCTTAGGAGCACAAAAGCTGACGTTTCGGGGCTAGACCCTTCATCAGAAAAGGGGGATGGGGAGAGGATTCTGAAATAAATGTGCTCCTAAGATGCTGCTTGGCCTGCTGTGTTCATCCAGCTCCACACTTTCTATCTTGGATTCTCCAGCATCTGCAGTTCCCATTATCTCTGAACAGCAACAGTACGAGTTTCCGTGAAGAGTGAAGATCTCTCCGCACTGTCCCCGGCGAACACACCCAGGACAAGGATGGAGATAACAAGGTGTAGAGCTGGAGGAACACAGCAGGCCCAGCAGCATCAGAGGAACAAGGATAGCATGGGTTTGGAAAGAGAGTACAGAAAGAAGGATTTGAACCTTACTGTAGGAGGATTCTGTCTAATTTTGTTTCTGAGTGACTTACATGGCCATTTGGTATCTGCAAGGGACGGGGGGGGGGGGGTTCGTGGGGGTGGGGGGGTGCGGTTGCGGGGAGGAGCAGTAATACGCTGTGAATATGAAGGACCCTGTAGGCGATTTCACTGCTGAATCGAATCCTACCCTGGCCGACCTCTCAGCAAGGCTGAACGGAAAGTGATGCATTGTGCACCCTTGAATGGCCATTTTGCCGATGCACTGGAACCCCTCACACCCTTTGCCCCGGTGTGACTGTCCTTTCCAATGACACACTGTCGAACAGGCAAGTTACATCCCGAAAGAGGAGAAAGGGAATTCAGCCCGTCGAGACAGTGTTTGCCCACATTCAGCTTGATCCTGACTGTATCCCAGCTCCATCTACCTTCCTTTGGCTCAAGAAACCCACAAAACTGTGAATGGCAGCTTCTGTTGTCCTGTACCTCGCTCAGCATTTCTGTGGGAGATAGCTCCATTGCACATAGCCTGAAAAAGCACTGAATGAGCTGCTTCTTACTTTTAATGTTGCACCCCTTACTCTCCCCGACAGAGGAGACACCTACCAACTTGACCCAGCCCAGATTCTGTTGTCTGTGCTCCAGTACATCAGTTCAGTGATTAGACCCCTTGCCTTTGTGCTCCGCACTGCCTGTGGAGAGAAGCAGAAATGATTTAACAAAAAACATTTGTTCGCCGTATGCTGCAATTGAGTTGTCTCACGTGGCTGTCTTTTCAGCCCTGTTGCAGAGGGTGTGAGGCGTTCTGTGTTTGCAGCAATCTACTCCAGATACAGCAGCATCCTCAGTGACGAGGTTCGGGGGTCAGAAATGTTTGCACAAGGTGACTCATCACTGCGCTGCTTCCAGCGACTCGCAGTCGGTGTCTCTCCAACTCTCGATATTGCCACGTGGAGCTCTCCGAATTCTTCACCCCACTTTCTGGTGACATTGGAGAGCTGTGAGACTCACTGGAAGCAGGTTCTCCACTTCCCTACCTTTTCTCCCCTTCCCCCACTGCATCCCTAAACCAGCCCAGTTCATCCCCTCCCCCCACTGCACCACACAACCAGCCCAGCTCTTCCCCCCCACCCACTGCATCCCAAAACCAGTCCAACCTGTCTCTGCCTCCCTAACCGGTTCTTCCTCTCACCCATCCCTTCCTCCCACCCCAAGCCGCACCCCCAGCTACCCACTAACCTCATCCCACCTCCTTGACCTGTCCGTCTTCCCTGGACTGACCTATCCCCTCCCTACCTCCCCACCTACACCCTCTCCACCTATCTTCTTTACTCTCCATCTTCGGTCCGCCTCCCCCTCTCTCCCTATTTATTCCAGTTCCCTCCCCCCATCCCCCTCTCTGATGAAGGGTCTAGGCCCGAAACGTCAGCTTTTGTGCTCCTGAGATGCTGCTTGGCCTGCTGTGTTCATCCAGCCTCACATTTTATCCCCTTTAATTCCCTTACGGGATTAAAAATCTCTCTCTCACTCAGCCTCAAATAGTCTCAATGACCCAGCCTCACCAGCACTCCTTTGGTAAGGAATACCACAGGTTCACTACCCTCTAGCAGAAGAAATTCCTTCTCATCTCAGTCTTAAGTTGGTGACCCTTTGTTCTGAGATAATGCCTTCTGGTCCTGGACTCTCCCACAAGGGGAGACAACCTCCCAAGTCCACTAGGAATCTTGTATGATTTCATGAGGCCACCTCTCATCCTTCTAAATTCCAATGAGTACAGGCCCAAACCACTCAAGGTGTGTGTGCGTTATGCTGGGCAATAGTTATTCCTTATCAGCATCAGAAGGATACATCAATTCCTGAGTTCAGTTCATTGTGGGATTTTGCTGTGTGCAACTGACATGTGTTTCCCCACCAACGCTTCAAAAGTAATTCCACTGCTGCAAAGAAGTTTGGATGCTTCGAGCAGTTGCCAGTGGGAGGGGTGTAGAGATGGAGGAATTAGAAAACCAAAATACTGATACAAAGTGAGGAGTAAAGGTAGACTTTTCAGGATGATCCAAATCTCTTTGCAGCCAGTGGAATTACTTTCGAAGCATTGGTGGGGAAACACAAGCCAGTTGCACACAGCGAAATCCCACAATGGAGTGAAATTTGGGAATTGATGTATCCTCTTGATGCTAATAAGGGATAACTATTACCTAGCAGGCTGAACACACACACACACACACACACACACACACACGTATGCACATGCACACACACGTTGAGTAGTTTGGGTCTGTACTCATTGGAATTTAGAAGGATGAGAGGTGACCTCGAAATCATACAAGATTCTGAGTGGACTTGAGAGGTTGTCTCCCCTTGTGGGAGAGTTTAGGACCAGAGGGCATTATCTCAGAACAAAGGGTCACCCGGTTAAAACAGAGATGAGGAGGAATTTCTTCTGTCAGAGCATAGTGAATCTGTGGAATTCTTTACCACCAGAGTGCTGATGAGGCTGGGTCATCCGGTCTATTCGAGGCTGAGGGAGATTTTTAATCAGTAAGGAAATCAAGGGTTATGGAGGAAAAAGCAGGAAAGTGAAGTCATAGAGTCATACAGCACAGAAACAGACCCTTTGGTCCAATAAGTCCACAACGGCCAGATTTCCTAAATTAATCTAGTTCTATTTGCCAGCATTTGGCCCTATCCCTGTAAACTCTTCCTATTCATGCACCTATCCAGGTGCCTTTTAAATGTTGTAATTGTCCCAGCCACCACCACTTCCTCTGGTAGCTCATTCCATATATGCACTACCCTTTTGTATGAAAATGTTGCCCCTTAGGTTCCTTTTAAATCTTTCTCCTCAACGGTAACTTATGCCCTCTAGTCTTGGACTCCCCTAACCTGGAAAAAAAGACCTTGATTATTCACCCTACCCATGCCACTCATGATTTTGTAAACCTTTATAAGATCGCTCCCCACCCTCCAAAGCTGCAGGGAAAATAGCCCCAACCTATACAGCCTCTCCCTATAGTTCAAACCCTCCAAACTCCAGCAACATCTTTGTAAATCTTTTGAGGGCTTTCAGATTAGCCATGACTTCGATGAATTTGCAGCAGATGGGCTGCAAGGCTAACCTCTATTCCTCTGTCTTAGGCTCACTCTGCTCCTTTTTGAATGAGGACCATGGGAATTTTTATATCCATATCAAAGCCCCAAGGTAACAGCTCTCTAACCCAAAAAGACACCTCTTCTGGCAGTGCAGCACTCCTTCAGTACTGCACTGAGGGTGTTGCCCAAGGTTAGGCGCTTTAGTTTGTTTGAGATTGGGACCTTGACTACTCAGCACAACTGAGACATTTACCTTAACCAGAATTTATACATTGAAACAACCTAGAGAAGTGAAGACAATGTGAGCTATTCAGATATCATGATAATGTTTAACCTGCCCCTCCTAAAACATTGTCATTCAGGCAACAAGTACTGACTTGATGCCTTCTGTTACCTTGTGATGGACTCAGTAGATACTTAAGTGGCTCTCTGTTCCAAACCCATCAGCTCCCAGTCTTGATAGAAACCTAAAGAACTGTAAATGTTGTAAATCAGAAACAAAAACAGAAACCACTGGAAAAGCGTAACCAAGGAACTGTCACTCAACCAGAAACATTAACTCTGATTTCTCTTCACAAATGCTGCCCAGAACTCTTGAGTTTTTCCGGCAATTTCTGTTTTTATTTTGACTGGATGTTGCCCCCAATGTTCTAACAATTCAGTCGAGAGCAGATGGGAACATGAGGATTAGGAAGTGACCAATGTATTTGCCATTTCTTACAAGGGCTGACAGAGCTAATTTGGGTAATTACAATTAGGCCAATTAGTCTAACGTCTGCAATAAGGGGAATGTTTTGTAATCTTTAATTATCACGGAAGAGACCAGATATCTCAAGAGAGAAAGAAAGAATTGCCTGGAACAAAAACACAAACAGGCCATTCAGTGCAACAGCTGCAGGCCAGTCCTATGCTCCGTCCCTCTCTTTTGAATGAATTCAAATGACAATAATCCATTTCTTTCTCTTTCCTCTGTTTAAATCGCTTTCCCTCAAATGTGACGACACTCTTGGCCCAAACTGATCCTGATGTACTTTGTGTCACTTTCTTGTCACTCTCTTGGAAAAGGAGGCACATTTGAATTTTTAAAATGGATTTACTGACACCAGTCAGTTTTATGGTCTGCAGCGTTAGTGTCCCCACCAGCAGAAACCTCTTTAAATCATCCTATTCATTTTGTTTTTCGTTTTGAGGACCACGCTTCCAGTAGGTCAGCCCTCAGCGTTCTCCTTACTTAGAGAAGAGCCCTGTCTTTCTAGCTCTGCTGATAGTTATAAACCTGTAAGTACTGACATGATCCTTGTCTACAAAAAGGCAACTTTTTATTGAAATGATGAGAAATTTCAAAATGCTTCAGTGCCGTAGGATCTGGGTGACCTCATGCATGAATCTCAGAAAGTTAGTATGTGGAGACAGCAGATAATAAGAAAGACAAGTGGAAATTTAACATTTGCTGCTCAAGGAATAGAGTATAAAAGTAGAGAAGTGTAAGACATTAGTGAGAATACAGCTGGAGTTGTGTACAGTTTCAGCCCCCTTACTTGAGGAGGGACATGGTTACGTTGGAGGCAGTTCAGAAGAGATTCACTAGATTATTACGGAGATGAGTTAAGTGGTTGTTTTTGACTAATACGGACATGATGGGACAAAGGACCTTTTTCAGTGCTCTAGATTCTTATGATTCCATGAGAGGCTTGTCTTATGAGGAGAGAATGGTTATGAGTGGTTTAGGCTTGTTATCACTAGACTTTAGAAGAATGAGAGGAGATCTAATTTAGGTACATCAAATGCTAAAGGGGATCGATGAAGTATATGTAGAATGGATGTTTTTTGCTGAGTAACCCAGAACGATATGTCATAGTTTTGGTATGAAGGGTGGCTGAGTTAAAACAGAGAAGAGGAGGAATTACTTCTCTCAAAGGAACATGAATCTGTGGAATTCACTGCCTTAGAGTGTGGTGGATGCTGGGATATTGAATAACTTTAAGGAGGAGGCAGACAGACAGATTTTGAATTAGTGATGAGTTTAATGGTTATGGGGAGTGCACAGGAAAGTGGAGTTGAGCTGAGTTGAGATCAATCATGATCACGTTAAATGGCGGAGCAGGTTGAAGAGCCTGATTGGTGTCCTGCAGATCCTTGTCCTTATCTATCAGCTACATCTCTTCTGGAAACAGTCCTTGAGGGATGTGGGAAAAAAGACTGCGTTTGTGCTTTTGGTGCGCATGAACCTGCAGTTGTGTTTGTTTATTCATGAAGTCATTTCTTTCACAGCTCTTCGTAAAGCGTAGCACTAAACCGTGTGAGAAAATGTTAGGACAAATGACCAAAACCTAGGCTCAAAAAGGTATATTTTGAAGAGTGTATTAAAGGAACTGAGGGTGGTGAGAGGGGAATTAGTTTTACATGGAAGTGCAGAGCACATGGCCAATGCAGCTGAAAGCACGGCTACTCATGGTCAAATCAGGGACACTAGGGATACTCCAGAGACTGGAGATGGTGGACTGCAGAGACCTGTCAATGGCAGTGATGAAGGAGGTGACAGAGATAGGGCCAAAGGCAAGGAGGGACTGGAAAGCAAAGAGTTGAAAATAGTGATCTTGGCAGACTGGAGAATACATCAATAGTGGCTACAAGTAACTGGGTATGGAGTGAGACAGGGATACACAGCTTTCTTTTATATATTCACGGGAGGTGGGCGTGGCTGGTTGTCCAGCATTCTATTACCTGTCCCTAACTGCCCCTAGAGAAAGTGGTAGACAGATGCCTTCTGAAAGTTGCTGCAGTCCATTTGCTGTGAGGAAGAAAATTCTAGGAATTTGACCCAGGAACAGTGAAGGAACAGCAATATATTTCCAAGTTAGGATGGCGAATGGCTTGGAGGGGAACTTGCAGGGGGTGGTGTTTCCATACACCTGCTGCCCTTGTCCTTCTAGATTTCTGGATGGAAGTGTTGTGGGTTTGGAAGGTGCTGTCTGAGGATCTTTGGTGAATTTCTGCAGTGCATCTTGTAGATAGTACACACTGCTGCTACTGGTGGAGGGAGTGAATATTTGTGGATGTGGTGCCAATCAAGCAGGCTGCTTTGTTATGGATGGTGTCAAGTTCCTTGATTGTTGTTGGGGCAGCACTCATCCGGGCAAGTGGGGCGTATTCTATCACATTCCTGACTTGTAAGAGATGGGACAGGCTTTGAGGAGTCTGAAGCTGAGTTGCTACAGCATTCTGAGCCTCTGACCTGCTCTTATAGCTGCTATATTTATGTGGCTAGTCCAGTTCAGTTTCTGATGACATTAAGTGTATTGACCTTGTGAGAGTAGCCAGCAACTCATTAAAAGTTTTGAAATAACAGTAGCATGGAAGAGCATATTAGAAACAGGGAAGCTGAGGCACAGATAGACAGGGTGGTCAGCACAGAGATGTTTCCACAAATGCCAACTCAAGAGTTGAGCATAGGGTCAAAGGTGATGCTGAGTATGTGTCTGGTCTTGTTCAGCCTGAGGCAGCTACTGTTGACAGGAGTGGAGTTGCAGGCGAGCAAGGGAGTTCATGGTACTGAGGGCAACTTATTTATCTATTCATCCAGTACTGGATGTTAGACCAGGTGACAAATCAGAGGCTCTGGAGAGGTCAAAGCTGGTAGCACTGAGGCAGAACTAGGGCTCCACAGCCTGTATATGGAGACTGACCATGTCCTCGAAAGGCAGTACGTAGGTGAGAAAAAGGAGGGATCATGGATAGATCCGTGGGGAACACCAGAGGGAATGGTGCGGGAGCAGGAAGAAAAACCAGCATGGTTTAGCAGGGAATTCTTTGGCTCTAGTGAGATGGATAGGAGCAGAACCAGGTGAGAGTTTTATTGCCCATCCCCAAACTGCCCACAAGGCAGTTAAGAATCAGCCACATAGCTGTGGGTCTGAAGTCACATGTAGACCAGACCAGGCAGGGACAGCAGATTTCTTTCCCTAAAGGACATTAGAACATAGAACATAGAACATAGAACAGTACAGCACAGAACAGGCCCTTCAGCCCACAATGTTGTGCCGACCATTGATCCTCATGGATGCACCCTCAAATTTCTGTGACCATATGCATGTCCAGCAGTCTCTTAAATGACCCCAATGACCTTGCTTCCACAACTGCTGCTGGCAACGCATTCCATGCTCTCACAACTCTCTGCGTAAAGAACCTGCCTCTGACATCCCCTCTATACTTTCCACCAACCAGCTTAAAACTATGACCCCTCGTGCTAGCCATTTCTGCCCTGGGAAATAGTCTCTGGCTATCGACTCTATCTATGCCTCTCATTATCTTGTATACCTCAATTAGGTCCCCTCTCCTCCTCCTTTTCTCCAATGAAAAGAGACCGAGCTCAGTCAACCTCTCTTCATAAGATAAGCCCTCCAGTCCAGGCAGCATCCTGGTAAACCTCCTCTGAACCCTCTCCAAAGCATCCACATCTTTCCTATAATAGGGCGCCCAGAACTGGACGCAGTATTCCAAGTAGTGATGTGAATTTTTCTTGATGTTTGATTTCTCTGACGGTTATCATTCCTGATAGAGCTTTGTATTCCAGTTTGATGCATGAGTGGATTTTAAATCCCCAAGCTACCATGATGAGATTAGAATTCATGATCCTGGATCATCAAACAAACAACACAACCACTGTTAACACATTAAAGGAAATCAGCAAAAGGTTTGGGGTAAGAGAGAGCTTCAAAATTGGATTTAAAATCTGTAGACTTGGAAACTTTTGGTCTTCAACGAAAACATCACTACCCAGAACCCAACTCCATATTCACAGTGGTAATGTCTAGTAATTCAGTGGGGTTAAGGATCTGTTGCTAGAGACTCAAATCCCCCCACAGCACGTGTTGGAATTTAAGTTGAAAACACCCTTGTATTTTTTTAAAAACTGTTTGATTCACTCCTGTCTTTAGGGGAAGGAAATGTGGCCTAAATGTGACTCCAGCAATTTTTAATACCCTCTGAAATATCCAAGCAAGCCATTCAGTTTATCAACAAGGTCTAATAAAAGGAATGGAACTGGTTGGCAGTGGAAGTGACAGGCAATCACCATTCCTTCAATGTTGCTGGGTCAAAATCCTGAAAATCTCAGTAGCAGCAGTGTGTACTATCTACAAGATGCACTGCAGAAATTCACCAAAGATCCTCAGACAGCATCTTCCAAACCCATGACCATTTCCATCTAGAAGGACAAGAGCAGCAGATATATGGGAATACCATCGCCTCCAAGTACCCCTCCAAGTCACTGACCACCCTGACTAGGAAATATATTGCCATTACTTCACTGTTGCTCCCTAATGGCATTGGGGGTCAACCTATAGCAGGTGAACTGCAGCAGTCCAAGAAGGCAGTTCACCACCACCTCCTCAAGGGCAATTAGGGATGGACAGGAAATCCTGGTCAGCCAGCAAAACCCCCATCCCACAAATGGATTAAACAAAAGTGATTTCCCAACAGCAATGTGGTGTACCTACACCCTGAGGACTGCAGTGGATCAAAAAGGTACCACCGCCTTTTCCAAGCATGGGTAATAAATGCTGGCCCATCTAGCGACACTCACATCGTGTGAACTGAAGGCCGATACTCGTTCAGGCTGTTTGCCATCTATTTCATCCTGAAATGTGCATTTAACCTCATATCCACGCTGAGGGCAACCTACATCCATTTCTGCAACATTGCCCATCTCCCCCCTGCCCTTGACTCTTTGCTGGTGAAACCTTTGCCCCTGTCTTTATTATCTGTAGATACACTGCTCCACCATTTCTCTCTCTGCAGAAGTTTGCATGTTGCTGTAGATTCTGACTTGCACCTCCGAAGGTTTTTGTTTAGCAGTACCACTATTTTTTTTGACTATTTCTCTGCAACCTCCTCTGGCTGTACAAACCTCACGATCTCTGCATTCCTCCAGATCCAACCCAGTTCACCTGCTTTAGCAACGATTGCTGAGGGCCTAATGTTTGCAATTTCCTTTCTAACCTCTCTACATTTTTTTTTCTCTCCCCCATGACCTTCCTTGAACCTACCTCACTGACCAAATCTAACAATGTGGTTTGCTATTTATATCCTGCTTAGATCTCTCATCGCGAACTCTCTCCAGTGATAAATTGCATCCAGCATCTTCAACCCAGCAAATAAGCATCGATCCACATCCCCTGTGTCTTCAGTCCAACATCTCAAGCTGCCCTGTTCCAGCTAAGAATCAAAGGCCTGGGGATAAGGACCGTCCAACTCAACGTTGTTTCTTCTGGGCAGTGTCTGAATATCATGCAAACATGTTGAAGACATCTTCACATGTCGTGTTCAATGACCAAGCAGTCATGGATATAATGTCGCAGTTAGTGATGGTAATCTTGAAGGGTGGAGAGCACAACAGAAGAACCAGGCAGCATGAGGAGACACCTCTTAGTGGAGAGAGAGTTCAGATCTGCAACGCACTGCCCGAGTGCATGGTCGACGCCGATTCCTGTCACGGGTTTCAGATGGGAATTGGAGAATTATTTGAAGACCAAAGATACTTGGGGCCATGGAGACAAAGGGTGGAGAGTGTCACAATCTGTGCTGTAGGGTACTGGCATAATGCACTGGCTGGTCACTGTCTGTGCAGTAATTCTCTGGCTATGTACATGAGGAACACTATCACGGATGTTAATGTCTTCATGGCTGAAGAGGAAGCCCCATGCCACACTGGTCAGCACCACTCATCTTAACATTAAACCGCCCTTGAGACGATTGAAACAAATCTCACAATTGTGCCTTCCCAGCACCAACTGGGACTGTTGAGGGAAAGATACCAAAGAGTGCTGACCCAGGCCTGTGCCAAAGCGGAACATTACCCCTGGCTGATTAGCTGCCAAGAAGAGGATCGGTCCCTGGTGGGACAGCACCAAACAGATAGGTCATGGTGGAGGCACAAGACTCAGTGAAATGCTACCAGTGAATTGGGTATGACCAAGGTAATCTCCTTCCCCGAGCCCTACATCAATACAGCAGAGACACCTTTGTATGACTCTCCTTGGGCTCTCGGTAAAAGGATTCATGCTGAAACTCACAAGGATTGATCACTGCGTCAAGGGTAAGTGTCTCAATATTACCATGCTGGATAATTTTGCAAGTGGTGTACAGTACAATGCTTCCTGTGCCTGAAGAGTATGTGTCTATGGAGGGAGGATATAGTATGAGGGTATGTGGTATGTTACAAGAGCAAGTATCTTTGCATGTTGCTGTGTCTCACAGAGTGGATTACTACAATGGTAGTGGTCAAATGAAAGTATTTTCCCTGGATGTAGTTGAACATTAGAATACATGATTGGAGGGAGTAGCTATTGAGTCATTCTATCTTTCTTGAGGGAGCAGTATCGCAAAGGTACGTGACCTGGATGGAATGATTTGTTACTAGAGTATGTGTCTGTGCATGGAATAGTACACGACATGGTTAGGCGGTGGAGGGAAGCGGGTGGTGTTTGTGATGCGGAGAGATGACCAACAGCATGAGTTCAATTCCTGCAGTGGCTGAGCTTAGCACGAAGGACTCCAATTGTCACCCTCTCCTCTGAGGTGTGGGGACCCTCAGGTTAAACCATCATCAGTCATCTCTCTCTCTCTCTTTAATGAGAGAGCAGCCCTATGGGACTATGATGACTTGGCCTTTACCTCGGTGGGTGTCTCTGAATGGAGTGGTATATTACAAGAGTATTTGTCTATGGAGTGAGTGGTGTGTTGGGAACATGTGTTCCCGGAGAGTGTTGCATTGTAAACGGGCATGTCTGCCTGGAGGGAGTGGTGTATTCCAAACCTGTGTATTAAAAACATACATTTCAGTAAAGGGTGTGGAGTATTATGAGCATACATGTCTCTGGAATAAGTGATATATGGCAAAGGTACAGCTATCTTGGGGAGTGGGGGGTAGTGTTATAGGGTATGTGTGTCCAGAGGGAGTGGAATACTGCAAAGGTACGTGTGTCTCTGGGAGAAGTGGAATATTACAAGGGTATTTGCCTCTGGATGGAGGGGTATTTTACAAGGGTACAATTGATTTGATTTGATTTATTGTTGTCACATGTACTGAGATACAGCGAAAAGTATTCGTTTGTGTGCTATCCAGACAAGTCATACCTTAAATAAGTGCTTCAGGATAATAAGAACAGATTGCAGAATATAGTGTTACAGCTACAGAGAAGACACAGAGAAAGATCAACTGTAATATACGAGAGGTTCATTCATAACAACAGGGAAGAATCTGTTCTTAAATCTGTTGCTTAAATCTAGTGGGACTGGAATGTTAGAAGGGTGCATGTGACCGGGAGGAGTGGAATCTGACAAGAATGTGGGTGTCTGAGCACAGTGGTACATTCCCATGGAGATATGTGTCTGCGGAAATGGATGTATTATAAGGGGATGTGCCTCTAGCGTGCGTGATATGTTAGAAGGTTGTACGTGTCTGAGTTGAGTGGATATTACAAAGGTTCTTGTGTTTGAGGGGAATGGACTATTACAAGGTTACATGAGTGTGGGGAGAGTGGAATATTACAAGGGTGCATGTGTCTGAAGGGAGTGTAGATTACAAGGGTACGTGTGTCTGGGGAAAGTGGTACATTTTTCTGAGGATGATGACTTCAGCTTGTACAAGGGCGCTTGGCTACAAATTGAGGGGTGATAGATTTAAGACAGATGTCAGAGGCAGGTTCTTTACTCAGAGAGTGGTAAGGGCGTGGAACGCCCTGCCTGCCAATGTAGTTAACTCAGCCACATTAGGGGCATTTAAACAGTCCTTGGATAAGCGTATGGATAATGACGGGATAGTGTAGGGGGAGGGGCTTAGATTAGTTCACAGGTCGGCGCAACATCGAGGGCCGAAGGGCCTGTCCTGCCCTGTATTGTTCTATGTTCTATGTTCTATTACTAGGTAAATGTCTGAAGGAGTGGTGTGTTAGAAGGGTATTGGTATCTGCAGGAGTGGAATATTACAAGGGTACATGTGTCTTGGAGCAAGTGGTATATTATAAGGGTAGATGTTTTGGGACCAATGCTGTTAGTCATTTTTATAAATGACTTGGACGCAGGCATTGGTAGATGGGTTAGTAAGTTTGCAGATGACACTAAAGTCGGTGTAGTGGTGGACACAGTGGAAGAATGTTGCAGGTTGCAGGGAGGCTTGGGTAAACTGCAGAATTGGGCCGAAAAGTGGCAAATGGAGTTTAATACGGATAAATGTGAGGTGATTCACTTTGGGAGGAATAATAGGAAGGCAGAATACCGGGTCAATGGAAAGATTCTTGGTAGTGTGGATGTGCAGAGGGATCTTGGTGCCCATGTACATAGATCCCTGAAAGTTGCCACCCAGGTTGATAGTGCTGTTAAGAAGGCCTACGGTGTGTTAGGTTTTATTGGTAGAGGGATTGAGTTCTGGAGCCATGATGTCATGCTGCAACTGTACAAAACGCTAGTGCATCCTCATTTGGAGTATTGCATGCAGTTCTGGTTGCCCCTTTTCAAGAAGGATGTGGAAGTATTGGAAAAGGTGCCGAGGAGATTTACCAGGATGTTGCCTGGTCTGGAGCGCAGGCCCTATAAAGAAAGGCTGAGGGACTTGGGTCTGTGCTCATTGGAGGGAAGGAGGCTAATAGAGACATACAAGATGATCAGAGGATTAGATACGGTGGACAGTGGGAGTGTTTTTCTGAGGATGATGACTTCAGCTTGTACAAGGGGCATAGCTACAAATTGAGGGGTGATAGATTTAAGGCAGATGTCAGAGGCAGGTTCTTTACTCAGAGAGTAAAGGGTAAGGGTGTGGAATGCCCTGCCTGCCAATGTAGTTAATTCAGCCACATTAGGGGCATTTAAACAGTCCTTGGATAAGCATATGGATAATGATGGGATAGTGTAGGGGGAGGGGCTTAGATTAGTTCACAGGTCGGTGCAACATCGAGGGCCGAAGGGCCTGTTCTACGCTGTATTGTTCTATGTTCTATCTCCTATCTTCTATCTTCTATGTCTCTGCAGGGAGTGGTGAATTCCAGGGTCATTTGTCTGTGGAGGGAATAGTATATTAGCAAGTGGTTTTGAGTCTCTGGAAGGAGTCTGTTATATCTGGGAAGAGTGAAATATTGCATTGGTATGTGTGCCTGAGGGAGTAAAATATTACAGGGTAGGTACCTCTGGATTGTGTGACATATTATCAGGATACATGTATCTGTGGAAAATGGAATATTACAAGTGAATGAGTGTTTTAAGAGAGCAATGTTGTATAACTGTACACATGTTTGGAGGGAGTGTTGTGTTAAAGGAACATGCGTCTCTTTAGAGAGTCGTATATTATGAGTGTGTATGTGTCTGAAGTGACTTAAACATTGTAAGGATAATTGTATCTGGAAGGACTGTGTATGTCAAAGGTATATTTACCTGCTTGGAGTAGAATATTGCAAGAGTACATGCTTTTGGAGGGAGTGATACATTAGAAGGCTATGTGTGTCTTGAGGGAATGAAATATTACATGATTTGTACGTGCCTGGAGAAAGTAGTTCATTACAAGGATACAGGTGTCTGGTGCCTGTGGTATATTTGTAGGGTAGATGTGTTTGAAGGATAACATATCACCAGGGTATGTTTATCTGGGGAGAGTGGACCATTTAAAGTATATGAGAGTCTGGAAAGAGTGATACTTTATAAGCATATATGTGCCTGGAAGGGATTAGCACATCACAGGTGAATGTATTTCTGGAGGGAATGGTGTATTATAGCGATCGAATTCTCTGGAGTGGAACTTTACAAGGATGGGTGAGCCTGAAGGAAATGGCATATTACAAGGGTTCTTTAGTCGGGAGTAAGTGGAATATTACAGCATAAGTGTGTCTGGAGGGAGGAATATTGCAAAGGGATATGCCTGTGGAGGTTGTGGATTATTACCAGAATATATGTATCTAGAGTGTGTAAAATATAGAGGAGTATGTGTCTCTGAAGGGAATGTTACATTACCGGGGTATAGTTGGGAGGGAGTTGAATGTAACAAAAGGTACATGTGTATGGAGCTAGTGGAATAGTAGCAGTGTATATCTGCTTGGGGAATGTGTAATCTTAGGAGGATACATGTGTCTGATGGAAGTGGCATATCACAAGGTTCTGTGTCTCTGGAGGGAGTGGAATATTAGAATGGTACTGGTATCTGGAGGGAGTGTATTATTGCTGGACTATATGTGTCTCTGAAGGGAGTGAAATAATAGGGGCACGTGTCTGGAGACAGTGGTGTATCACAGGGCTGTCAGGTGGCAGTGGTATATTGCACAGTTATGAATGTTTGGAGGGTGAGGAATATTTCAAAGCTACCTATATATGGTGAGAGTGGTACTGTACATTAAAATGGCACATTTCTAGATGGAGTTGTTTATTATAGGAGTATATACCTCTGGAAGGAATGTTATATTTAAGTGAAATATATCTCTGCAAAGGGTGGTGTTTTGTAGGGAGTTATGTCTCTGGGGGGTGAGTGGTGTACTATATGGGCATGTGGCTCTGGAGGGAGAAGTTTATTACAGGAACACATGCGTCTCTCAGCAGTGCCATGTTACAAGGGTACATGTCTAGGCAGCCAATATGTAATTTCACTGTCCAGTGTGACTGCGATCTTCTTATATACCAAAGACTGGCAGACCACATCAGACAACACATCCCATTGACCATTAACAGTGAGCAGCAGACCCCTTGTGCTTAACCAGTCTGTGCTTACCAGACTCAGGAAAGTATAGCCAGCATTAGATGTGATGGTGTGATTGGAAATCTTTTGTGAAATAATCAGTCTGCATTAAGAGCTACAGTGGAAGTAAGAATCTTCACCAGGCCCACAGAGTGATAAACTAAGGCGGAAATACTCAGGACGGGTTTTAGGTAGACATAAGCAAATTGCGCAAACATTGGACATGAACAATGGAAGGATAATGGAAACAGCTAAATGCTGTTGCATCAACATGACAACACCCTGTCCAGTAAGAATCTGCTGGCCTGGTCTGATAATTAAGACAGAGCAAGAACAGTTAACTGTCAGTTTCCACATACAGAATGGCCTGACCAATCAGCACCCTCTTCTCATCCTGTATAAAATGGTGTCTCTTTTTCAATGCTGTTTGCTTGTGTTCTGGTTCTGATGAGTGAAAGACAAAAAGCTGTAGGTTTTTTTAAATTCAGTCACGGATTATGGATGTTGCTGGCTGGCCAGCAATTCTTGCCCATCCCTAGTTGCCCTTGAGAATGAGGTTGTGAGCTGCCTTCTTGAACTGCTGCAGTCCATCTATTCCCAAGACAGGATGGTATATGGTTTAGAGGGGAGCTTGCAGGGAGGTGGTGACCCACTGTATCTGCTGCCCTTGTCGTTCTAAATGAGAAGTGGTCATGGATTTAGAAGGTGCAATCTGAGGATCTTTGGTGAGTTTCTGCAGTGCATCATGTATACGGTACACACTGCTGCCACTGAGCGTCGGTGCTGGTGGGAGCGGATGTAGTGCCAATCAAGTGGGTTGCTTCATCCTGGGTGGTATCAAGCTTCTTATGTTGTTCAAGCTTTATTTATCCAGGCAAGTGGGGAGTATTCCACCACACTCCTGACTTGTGTTTTGTAGGTGGTCGACAGGCTTTGGATAGTCAGAAAGTGAGTTATGCCCTATAGTATTCCTAACCTCTGACTTGCTGTTATAGCTCTATGTTTATGTGGCGAGTCCAGTTGTGTTTCAGGTCAGTGATAACCCCCAGGATGTTGATGGTGGAGGATTCAGTGATGTTCAAGGAGTGGTAGCTAGATTGTAATTAGACGATAAAGCAGGATAAGAAGCAAACTTTTTTTCAAAACTGGAGATTAAGGATAGTGATGTGTGTGAAACTTTGAACAAAACATTCATAGGTAAAAAGTATGAAGGAAAGTAACTGCATATGAAGCATATTTCAGATTTGGACAAACTCAAAAAGAATGAAGATAGTTCACAGTGGAATACAATAGATTGATAGCGAGACTTCAGAAATGCTGTCTGGAAAATGTCCAATATGTGCTTGTAGTTAAATGATTAGGTTCACTGAACTTTCATGTTTGAAGACTTCTCATTTTGATCAGTGATAACAAAGTGTGGTGCTGTATGAACACAGCAGGCCAAGCAGCATTTTAGAAGCAAAAAAGCAGATGTTTCGGGCCTAGACCCTTCATCAGAAAAGGGGGACGGGGAGAGGGTTCTGAAATAAGTAGGGAGAGAGGGGGAGGCGGATCGAAGGTGGATAGAGGAGAAGATAGGTGGAGAGGAGACAGACAAGTTAAAGGGACGGGGATGGAGCCTGTAGAGGTGAGTATAGGTGGGGAGGTAGGAAGGGGATAGGCCAGTCCTGGGAAGACAGACAGGCCAAGGCAGCAGGATGAGATTAGGAGGTAGGAAATGGAGGTGCAGCTTGAGGTGGGAGGAGGGGATAGGTGAGAGGAAGAACAGGTTAGGGAGGCAGGGACAAGCTGGGCTGTTTTGGGATGCAGTGGGGGGAGGGGAGATTTTGAAGCTTGTGAAATCCACATTGATACCAATGGGCTGCAGAGTTCCTAAGCGGAATATGAGTTGCTGTTCCTGCAACCTTCGGGTGGCATTGTTGTGGCACTGCAGGAGGCCCAGGATGGACGTGTTGTCTGCGGAATGCGAGGGGGAGTTGAAATGGTTCGCGACTGGGAGGTGTAGTTGTTTGTTGCGAACTGAGCGTAGGTGTTCTGCAAAGCGGTCCCCAAGCCTCCGCTTGGTTTTCTTCATGTAGAGGAAGCCACAACGGGTACAGCAAATGCAGTATACCACATTGGATTTCACAAGCTTCAAAATTCTAGTGCAGGATTCTCTTAAGGTTAACTTACAGGCAGTTAGGAAGAAAAATGCAATTTTGGCATTCATTTCAAGAGGGCTAGAATGCAAGAGCAGAGATATACTGCTGACGCCATATAAGGCTCTGGTCAGATAGTATTCAGAATATTGTGAGCAGTTTTGGGCCTCCTATCCAAAGAAAGATGTGCTGGTTTTGGAGGACGTCCAGAGAAGGTTTACAAGAATGATCTTGGGAATGATGGAGTTTAAAAGTACACAGCTGGCCGAATCTCATCAAAATTTACAGAATACCAAGAGGCCGGGATAGAGTGGACATGGAGAAGATGTTTTCACTAGTAGGAGAGATTATGACCTGAGGGCACAACCTCAGAGTGAAGCAACGATCCTATATAACTGAGATGAGAAGGAATTTCTTTCACCAAAGGATGGTGAATCTGTGAAGTTCATTGCCACAGAGTGCTGTGGTGGCAAAGGCATTGAGTATATTTAAGACAGAGATAGGTAAATTCTTGATCAATAAGGACAGAAGCCAAGAGAATGTGTATTGAGAAATGTATCAGCCATGGTCAGATGGTGGGGTAGACTTGATGGGCTGAATGGCCAAATTCTGCCTCTATGTATTATGGTCTTGCGGTCTAAGAAAAAGTTAGCTCAGAAATGCTTTAGACAGTCTTGAAAAGAAAATGTGGGATTAAAACTGAAGTCTGAATCCCAGAAATGCCCAATGTGTAATCAAAGCACTATTACACCATACACTGTTCAAACAGTGTAATGGAATATTCAAAATTAAACATGAAGCGGAAGGTTCAGGAGAGATATTGATCATTATGTTGGTTCCAAGAAGTCTGAGCTCAGCCATGAATCTGTTGATTGAAGAATCCTTCAATTGTGCAGTGCTGGATGTGGATACCCATCTGCAGTGTGTGGAATAGATAAAATGCTACGTACACTCTCTGATTCATAAGAATGGAAACAAAATTTAAGAGCTTTGAGAGTTCTATGATTTTCAGATTTGGTAGCTGCATTTCATTAGCATGGATATAATAGCTAGTGAATTATTGTTTATTATTTGATTGGCTATATTAACTTTATTAGTGCATGTGAAACTGAATACGGAAAAAAATGACACAAATTTATAAAAATTTTAATTTAATTTAAAGAAGATTACAATTCAGACATTTTGAACACTGCTATATTCCTTTAATGGAACTTTATCTCTGCATACAACGAAAAATGTTAGTAACATCAGGGGATAAAAATTTATAATAGAAAAGGTTAATTGTATTAAAACTATGTAGACAACTTGCCCATGTGGCCATCAAAGGGTTAAAATGTTGGTAAGGTACGCAGGAATAGGGGATGAGGAATAGAATAAGCTTGCAGAAGACATAATTGATGCATGTGAGATCTGTAACGAATAATAAAGGACACCACCATGGCCTATAGGAAGACGGCCCATAGTAAAGGATTTCAACATGGTAGTAACTATGGGTCTACAGGTGTAGAGCTGGATGAACATAGCAGGCCAAGCAGAAAAGCTGTCGTTTCGGGCCTAGACCCTTAATCAGAAATGACCACCAACCTCCGGATCCAACGCATCATCCTACAACACTTCCGCCATCAAAAACAAACCTGACTGCCCTGATCAACCCATTGTCTCTGTCTGCTCCTGCCCCACCGAACTTATCTCCACCCATCTTGACTCTGTTTTCTCCCCCATGGTTCAGAAACTCCCTACCTACGTCCGTGGCATCACCCACGCCCTCCACCTCCTCCAGAACTTCCAATTCCGCGGTCCCCAACACCTCAATTTTTACTATGGACGTCCCGTCCCTATACACCTGAATTCTTCATGCAGATGGCCTAAAGGCCCTTCGCTTCCTGTCCCGCAGGCCTGACCAGTCGCCCTCCACCGACACCCTCATTTGTTTAGCCGAACTCATCCTCACCCTCAACAACTTCTCTTTCAATTCCTCCCACTTCCTGCAGACAAAGGGGGTGGCCATGGGTATTCGCATGGGCCCAAGCTATGCCTACTCTTTGTGGGTTATGTGGAACAATCCCTCTTCCATATCTACACAGGCCCTAAACCCCACCTCTTCCTCCATTACATTGATGACTGTATCGGCATCACCTCGTGCTCCCACGAGGAGTTTGAACGGTTCATCCACTTCACCAACACCTTCTGCTCCAATCTTAAAGTTCACCTGGACCATCTCCAACACCTCTCTCTTCTTCCTGGGCCTCTCTGTCTCCATCTCAGGCAACCACCTAGAAACTGATATCCATTTCAAGCCCACCGACTCCCACAGCTACTTAGAATACACCTCCTCCCACCCACCTTCATGCAAAAATGCAATCTCCTATTCGCAATTCCTTCGCCTCCTCCTCATCTGCTCCGAGGATGAGGCATTCCACTCCTGTACATCTCAGATGTCCTCATTTTTCAACAGGTTAGGGAGGCCGGCCCGGCTCTTACCCTCCACCCGCTGCATCCCAAAACCAAAAAAACCCCAACTGCATCCCTAGACCAGCCCAGTTCGTCCCCTCCCCCCACTGCACCACACAGCCAGCCCAGCTCTTCCCCCCCACCCACTGCATCCCAAAACCAGTCCAACCTGTCTCTGCCTCCCTAACCTGTTCTTCCTCTCACCCATCCCTTCCTCCCACCCCAAGCCGCACCCCCATCTACCTACTAACCTCATCCCACCTCCTTGACCTGTCCGTCTTCCCTGGACTGACCTATCCCCTCCCTACCTCCCCACCTATACTCTCTCCACCTATCTTCTTTACTCTCCATCTTCGGTCCGCCTCTCCCTCTCTCCCTATTTATTCCAGTTCCCTCTCCCCATCCCCCTCTCTGATGAAGGGTCTAGGCCCGAAACATCAGCTTTTGTGCTCCTGAGATGCTGCTTGGCCTGCTGTGTTCATCCAGCCTCACATTTTATTGTCTTGGAATTCTCCAGCATCTGCAGTTCCCATTATCTTTAAGATGCATGTAGTTTTATTTTCCCCATAGGGTAGCAGCAGTGGATTTTGAATATTGTCATAAGAGGGCTTGGAACAAAACTTAAAGTCATGAGACTGCCTTCTGGACTTAAATTACATTGAGTTGTCTCCTTTTACCAGCATTAAAGACCTTGTAATACACCACTACATCCAGAGACACCTAATTCCTGGTTTTTTTTCCAGCCTTTTCTTTCAAATATGGGGTTACATTAGCCCAATAATACCATTTTACTACTAATGGTGATTTTTCTTTATTCATTTGTGGGATGTGGGTGTCGCTGGCTGGCCAGCATTTATTGCCTGTCTTTAGTTGTCTTTGAGAAGGTAGTGGTAAGCTGCCTTCTTGAACTGCTGCAGTCCTCCTGCTGCAGGTTGACGCACAATGCTATTAGGGAGGGAATTCCAGGATGTTGACTCAGTGACAGTGAAGGAACATCGATGCATCCAAGTCAGGATGGTCAGTGACTTGGAGGGGAATTTGGAGGTGGTGGTGTTCCCATATATCTGCTGCCCTTGTCCTTCCAGATGGTAGTGATTGTGTTTTTGGAAAGTGCTGCCCGAGGATCTTTGGTGAATTTCTGCAGTGCATCTTGTAGATAGTACACACTGCTGCTACTGAACATTGGTGGTGGAGGGAGTGAAAGCTTGTGGATGTGGTGCCAATCAAGCGGGCTGCATTGCCCTGGATGATATTAAGCTTCTTGAGTGTTGTTGGGGCTGTTCTCATCCAGGCAAGTGGGGAGTATTCCCTCGCACTCCTGACTTGTGCCTTGTAGACTGTGGACTGGCTCTGAGGAATCAGGAAGTGAGTTACTTGCCGCAGTATTCCTAGCCACTGACTTGCTGTTGTAGCCACAGTAGCCACAGTGTTGATGTGGTGAGTCCAGTTGAGTTTCTGATCAATGATAACCCCCTGTTTGCTGATAGTGGGGGATTCAGTGATGGTAAGACCTAACATTGGTAGTCGGGAAAATGCAAGAGTCCATTATAAAAGTATAAAAAGCTGAACACTTGGACATAGTGTGAGGGTTGGGAAGATTTGAGTTGAATAAGTTGAATTAGCTTTATTGTCCCATGTACTCAAATGAGTAAAGTGAAAAATTTATTAGTTACCATTTATGGCATCATCTTAGGTACAAAGGTACCTTGGTATAAATTCTTTAGTTGTAAGATTAGTTACAGTTACAATATCATCAACAAAAAGTGTCATCTTAGGTACAGAGAACCAATTGGCTTGGGTTTACAAAAGGGAGGTCATACTTGTGAAATCTACATGAATCTTTTGAGGATATAACTAGTAGAGTTGATATGGTTGGAGCCTGTGGATGTGGTTTGCAGTTACTTTCAGAAGGCTTTCGATAAGATCCCACATAAGAGATTATTGTGTAAAATTAAAATGCTTGGGATTGGTGTTAGTATACTGACATGGGTAGAATACAGGTTGGTAGACAGGAAATAAAGTGTAGGAATAAATGGATCATTTTGTGATTGGCAGGAGAGTTATGGGGTCTGGAAGGGATCAGAGCTTGGACTCCAGCAACTCATGTTGTGTATTAACGATTTAGATGAGGGACCTAAACATAATATCACCAAGTTTTCAGAAAACACAAAGCTGAGTGTGAGAGTGAGCAGTGAGGAAGCTGCAGAGATGCTTCAGTGCGATTTGGACAAGTTGAGTACATGGACAAAGGCATGGCAGATGAAGTATCATGTGGATCAATGTGAGGTTATTCATTTTGATAGCAAAAACAGGAAACTGAGTATTTTGGTATACTGGGAATGTGCATATCTCTGGACTGTATGGCACAGAACAATGCTTTGTGTCTCGAGATGGAGTGGTCCTTTAAATGAGTATGTATCTCTGGAGGGAGTGGTATATTAGGAGGATACAAGGATGCATGTCTCTGGAGGGAGTGATCTGTTGCGAGGTGCATATCCTTTGGAAGAAGTGATTTATTACTTTGGTATATGTCTTTGGAGGAAGTAGTGTATTACATGGGTACATATCTCTGGAGAGAGTAGTTTTGAACAAGAGTATGTGTCTCTGGATAGAGTGGTATATTTCAAAGATATATGTCTTTGGAGCAAGTACGTTGCTGCTTGAGTTAATGTTTATGCAGGGCATGGTATATATACATATTACAAGGATATGTGTATCTGGAATGTGTGTAATATGTTGGAAGGGAGCATGTCTTTGCTGTGAGTTGTATATTGGAAGCGAGCATGTCACCAGGTGGAGAGGCATACTTTGAGTGTATGTGTGTCTCAAAGTGTATATTACAAGGCCACAAGTCACTGGAAGGAGTGGTTTATTGCAAGGTTACTTGTGACCGGAGGCAGTGATGTATAGCAATGGCATGTGTCTCTGGATTGAGTGGTATATGACAAGCAAGGGTGGTACATGAGAAGAATTGGTGTCTCTGAAGGATGTGTTATCATACACAGGTTTGTCTTTCAGGAGGGAGTGATTTATCATGAAGCTTGTCACTAGAAATGTCTGTCACTGGTGGGAATGCTATATTGCAAGTGTACATGTCTCCGAAAGATTCTAATATTACAACTGGGGTGAGCGTTTTATTGCAGGCTTTGAGTTACTGGAAGCAGTACTATTTGGCAAGGATATATGATCCTGGAGGAGGTTGTATGTTACAACGACACATATCTCCAGAAAGAGACTTGTAATAGCAGAAGAAATGGAGCAGGACTGGAAGCTGCTCGTGTCATTCAATGAGATTGCGACTGATCTGATGTTGGTCGTGGTTACGGTTCCCTGTCTGCTTCCGTTAGCCTCCTGGTTGCTAAAAAACCTTGCTCAGATCAGCCTTGATCTGGGCTACAGTGCTCCGCAGACAGAGAATTCCAAACATGAATGACTTTCTGAGAATAGGAAGCCCTTCCCCCATCTCCATCTTAAATGGAAAAGCCATTATTTTGAAACTGAGTTTCTGAGTTAGGCATTTCTCCATGAAGAAAACAACTTCCCTGCATCTACTCTATCAAGTGTCTTTAGAAGCTCATATTTTACGAATGATCATTGCTCTAAATACCTGTATATAAACACTCAACATGCTCTCATGATTAAGACTAATGTGGAATATTATGGAATCTTGATCTACTGGGCCAGCAAGCCAAAGAATAGTGGAAAGATAGAGTTTAATGTACATAAATGCACAGTGTTGCATTTTGGTAAGACAAACCAGAGCAGGACTTACGCAGTTGATTTAAGAGCCTTGGAGAGTGTTGTTAAACACTGACCAAGGGGTGCAGGAAAATAGTTCCTTGAAAATCGTGTCACAGGTAGACAAAGTGGTGAAGAAGGCATTTGGCACACTTACCTTCTTCAGTGAAAGCACTGAGTACAGGAATTGGGATGTCCTGTTACAGCTGTACAATACATTGGTGGGGCGACTACTGTGTATAATTCTGGTCACCCTGCTATACGAAGGATGTTATTAAAACTGGAAAGGCTGCAAAAAATATTTACAAGGATATTACAGAAACTGGAAGCTTTGAGTTTTAAGGGCAGGCTGGGTAAGCTGGGAGTTTTTTTCCCACGAGGGTAGGAGGCTGAGACATGACCTTATGGAGGTTTGTAAAATCATGAGGGACATGCATAAGGTGAATAGCGAAGGTCTTTTCCCCAGGATGTGGGGGTCCAAAGCTAGAGGGCATAGGTTTAAAGTGAGAGGGGAAAGATTTAAAAGGAACCTGAGGAGCAATTTTTTCCATATGGAGAGTGATGCTCTCAGAGAGCTGGCTAGCCATTTTTCTGTGCTAACATAGAACACCCACCAACATGTAGTAACCTTTTGTGAGACGCCTTTTCAAATACTTTTTGGAATCAAAGTATACAACCTCTACTGGGTCCCATTTATTCACCTAACTCATTGCATCCTTAAAAAGCCCTGTGAATTGTGGTTTTGCTATCATAAAAGCACATTGACTCTGCCAAAGTACATTTCGATTTTGTAAATGTCCTACCTCCTAAATACTAGATTCTTGCACTGTGCCAATGACAGATCTTTTTTTAATTCATTTGTGGAATGTGGGTGTCACTGTCTGGCCAGCATTTCTTGTCCATCCCTAGTTTCTGTTGAGAAGGTGGTGGTGAGCTGCCTTCTTGAACTGCTGCAGTCCTCCTGCTGTGGGTTGGCCTATGATGTCATCAGGGAAGGAATTCCAGATTTTGACCCAGTGTTACCCCTCTTGACCCTTCTGCATCTCTCTCCTCGCACCTTAAAATGACCTCCTTTTGCATTGTAATCAGTCTGAGGCTCAGTGAAGCAAATATTTTTCCTTTGGAGAATGAGACCGGGGCAGTGCTAATAGGAAGGGAAGAAATGTCAGTTTATGAATAAATATTTTGTTTCTGTCTTCACACAAGAAACAAGACAAAGTGTGTCAATATGAAAGTCAAGGAGCAAAAGGAAGGGAGAAATATAATAATAATCACAAAAATGGAGGAAAAGTTTTGGGAAAATAGATCAGTTTGAGGGATGACAAGTCCTCCAGACCTGTAGATTTGCTGACCTGCATCTGAGGGTCCTTAAAGAAGGGGCTGTAGAGCTAGATCACGCATTGATTGTAATCATCCAAAATTTCATAGCTTCTGTCATGGTCCCAGCAGTTTGGAAAATGCAAATATAACACCATTGTTGATAGAGTCAGTAAACTATAGGCCATTTAGTGAAACAGACAATTATCTTCCAAACCCACAACAACTTCCATCTCGAAGGACAAGGGCAGCAGATATATGGGAACACCACCATCTCCAAGTTGCCCTCCAAGCCACTTGCTATCCTGACTTGGAAATATATCCTAATGGTATATCACAAGGGTATACATGAACATCAACTAGCCACAAAACGACATGACCCACTATCACTAGTATCCTTACATACAGATGAGGAAGGACACCACTTTGATTGGGACAACATATCCATCCTAGGACAAGCCAAACAGAGACATGCACGAGAATTCCGAGAAGCATGGCATTCCAACTGTTACTCCATCAACAAACACATTGATTTGGAGCTAATCTACAATCCTCCGAGAAAAAGAACAGGAAATGACATCACCAACCCAAGGAAACCTAAACAGATAAATAGAAAGTGGGACGTAACACCAGTGCTTCATCGGAGGCTCACTGATGATGTTACCTAGAATGGTGATGAAACATCTGAAAACTAACCTTCCAGCTCAGTGAGCAAACTCACATCCAGTACCTCAACCTGAGCTACAAATCTTCTCAAAACTCGCTAGGGTATGTGTCTCTGAAAGGAGTGGTATTTTACCAGTGCACATGTCCTGAAGGGTATGTTACAAGGGTATATGTCTAGGATAGTATGGTTTACTACAAAGGTGCACGTCTCTGGAGGAATTGATATACTATAAGCATTCGTGTCCATTGAGGAAATGGCATATTACACACAGCATGTATGTATTGGAGACAGTGGTGTATTACAAGGATGTGTGCCTTTGGAAGGAGCAGTATACTACAAGGTTATGTTTCCTGTGAGGAGTATATATTGTAAGGGTACTCCTCTGGAAGGAGTTGAACATTAGAACTGGTGACTGGGTGAGTTGTGAACACACAAGTGTACGTGTCTCTGGACTGAGTGTATTACTTCACGTTTGCCAAAGCGATTGCTCCACTTTGCGGGTAGATACCTAATGAACTAGGGAACCAGGCAAAAAACAGCAAGCTGGAGCTCTGATGCAATGATCTTCAGTTTAATGCATGTGCCTCATGCTATTGAGCTAGCAGCATGGAGCAGGAGAATGTGTGGCCTGAGAGTTGGCGCAGGACGGGGAGGGCTTTAGCTTCCTGGAGCATTGGGACCCAATGTGGGGGTGAGTTGGATCTGTCGAGGGTGGTTGAGATTTACCAGAAGACAAGTTTTCAAAGTTCTCATGGGATAGTTTGGTTCTGCTCTTGTGGAGCTGGGTGCACAATAACTCGACAATTGGATAGGGTCAGGAGGTACCATTAAAAAGGAGGAACAAGGTGCTATGAAGAATTGTGAGTGACAGCTAGCCAGGTATCTGGGAAGAGCAGGTTATTAGGTTGCAAGAAAGGCAGTAAGGTCTCAATTTACATTTCCTGTCATGTACGTGATTACATGAAGTAGACTAAATAGTTTTGGTGAGCTGAAGTTGTAACTAATGCTTTGGAAATATGATGCTGAGGTGGTAATGAAGACCTCCCTGAGAAAGGGCAGCACAGAATATCCAATCTTCCTGGATAAAACGAGTTGAAGAAAGGTAGTGACTTGGGAATTAGGACTAGGTGGCTTGGCCCTCGAGCCTCCTCTAGCATTGAACTAAATCACAGTCGACCATTGACTCCAACCTGACTTTTCCTGCATTTTCCCAATATTACTGAATATTTTTATATCTAGACATATTTTGATCTCTGATTTGAATCGACTTAATGACTAAAATAAAGAATTCCAAGCATGCACCAAACTCTGAGCGAAGAGATTCCACCTCATCCCAGCCCTAAATGACCCACCCCTTGTCCTGAGACTGTCAGATAGGGAGAGATGCCTTCCCCGATCTGCTTGGTTGAGCTCAATGCTCAATGTACATTGGATGATGAGCAAATTTACCTCCAAAATCCCCAAATCACCCTCCTGCCAGTTAGCAGCTATTAGCAGCAAAAACGGGAGAGAAACAACTTAAGTGGAGTTTGGAGAATTGGGGGTGCACTGGTGCAGCTGAGGGCTATGGGTTGTGTGTGCCTGGGTGCCATTGCTGAGAGTGAAGGGCCAGGGGAAGAGATTTGGAGGCCGGTATTGGTGAATTTTAAGCGGGGTAAAGAGTTGGTAAGTTGACGGTAGCTGTAAGAGAGAGTCAGGGCAGAGGAGGGCTTGTAAGGCATGTTAGAGGGGAGCTGTAAAGAGTAAATATCAGTTTTGAACCAATCAACAAAGAAATGCTCATTTAGTTAGAATCTCAGAGAGTTTCAAATCACTGAGGTAACAAAGTCCTTGTTGAACCTCTCGGTCAAGGCTTCATTGGCTCAGGTGCTTAAATTGACTTTGGAAAAGGATTAGGCTGTAGCCAGAGGGAATGGAATTAATTAGTTGCTAATTTCAGTGAGGTGAGAACAGCTCTGGCCCAGATGAATTGGAATCTAAGGTTGGCAGACAAAACTGCAACATGCTTTCAAGGGCTGCCCTTCAGGTGAAGATGGGTGAGCTACCACCAAGAACTCCCACTGAGAGGGGAATGAGAAAGAAAGAAATCCAGAGTTTCCTGAATGATAAAAGAGATGGAGAAGCAATAAACTAAATGAAGTAATTAAAAAAGTGGACACATTAGATGTCAGCTTGATAAGTATCAGTGAGAGTAAGATATGAGAATTCTGAGAGAAAGTGGAAAAAGAAGAGTTTGAGAGAAGACTGCCAACTAAAATGAAGTTGACCTCAAAAGTTTCCCAGAAGTTTATAAATTGTAAAAGCACAGTGAAAGAAAGTTAAGCCAGTTAGGAAGGTGTAAAAATGTACCAGAATGGTTGCAGATAGGAGAACTTTAATTAAAGTTGGGGGGTATTTCTGTTTAGTGAGGACATCTGATTCAGGTGCTAACAATCATATTGAAAGGACCTCTTCTCTTTGGTGGAAGGGTCACGAGTCAGAGGACATAAGATTATGGTGATTGACAAAAGAAGCGAAGGTGGTGTTAAAGAGAACTGGAATTTGGAACCTTTTATTATAAGGGTTTGTAGCTTTGAAGGGAGTGCACCATTACATGGAGACCTGTCATTTGGAGGGAGTGCAGCCGTAGAGATGCTCATGTTTATGCAACAGTGATTTATTACAATGGTGCGTGTGTCTCCGGGGAGTGGTACAATACAATTATCTATACCCTTTCAAGTGACTGAATTATACATTTGTAGGTTTCTGCAGGGAGTCCTTTAATATCAGCCTTTGTTTCTCTGCAGGGCATAGACTGCAGTATGAGGCTACTTATCTCAGGAGGGTTTCTGTGATATAAAGGTATGTGTATTGGAAGGGCGTGGTATTCTAGTATATGTGTTCTCAGAAGCAATGCTGTAATACCAGGTTCCATGTCTGTCTGCATGACTCTAGGTACCACATTTCAGTAAAGATGAGATCTGAAATGGTTTTGGAGAGGATTAGGGTGTATAACTAACTGAATTGTTTCAGCAGGGAGCCCGGATATGGTTGATAGGCCAAATGGCCTCCCTCTGTGATGTTACCATTTTATACTATTTAAATTTTAAAAATGACAAAGTTATGAGGAACATTAACTGGAAGAATTCTGTGGAAAGATTTGAAAGCTTTAGAGGTGCGACAGGATATAACTCACTTTCTGGGTAAGTCCCTTGGAGTGGACATCAAGAGGAGATACAGTCATTCAGAATCATGAGGAGTCAGACAATGAGATGGAGACACACTGCTTTTCTTTACAGAAGGCTGGGAACCAACGAAGAGCAGTTTTGAACAAGAGAGACAATTATGACATCTAGAAACTTTACTTTCATGCAGCAAGTAATTAGGATGTGGCATGTCCTGCCCAAGTGTGGTGGAGCATTACTTTTGGCTTGGATACAAAAATGTAAGAAATCAGAACAAATGAATTACTCTTGCAGAGAGCTGATCTAAGCTCAGTGGGGTGAATGGCCTCTTTCTGTTCTGTGTTAGAAATATCTTGGCTGCTCTCTTTGGAACAGAGGACATCATGGAGTTTTTCAAGATGTTAAGAGGTTTTGATAGTGTAGGGAGAAAAACTTGTGGATCACAATTTGAAATATGGTGAACGTAGTGTTAAAAATTCCCAATTACAAGTGTCGTAAGTCCCCTGTCAATGTAACAGTTTACCTTTAAGAGATATATTCATAATATCATTAGTCTGCTGTAGTGTGTGACTTACGTGTATAAATCTCTCAGACTGTACCTTACCCTGGACCACTTAAAACATGATGCTCTACTGGAAGCATACTGATCCGTTGCAATGTAACGGCTCATTGTTAGCCCGGACACTGATGTGCCCAAGAAATGCAATGTTTATACGTAATTGTTGCTATAAATGTCTGTTGAATCTTTCAATACCACAACATCCAATCCTTATTTGAAATGTTACGGGAGATGATGGAAGCATTGCAGCATCAGGCAAGTCACCTGGTTGGAGACAAATCCACATCCACAAGTGTTAGTGAAAGATAGGGAAGGGAAGAAACATGGAGGAATAACTGTTCTGATTAGATAGAACATTGAAGGGCCTCAGTACTTTATTCTGTTCTGTCAATCTCTACGGCTCTGAGGGAAGAGATTCAAGAGGGGTCATGGACAGAATCCATTTGGTTTCTGTTAAGAAACAAGAGGAAGTCACACTGAAGCCATGTCCCTGTAATGGTAATTAAATCATATTCACTTACCTCAGTTTGTACACTCCGATTACCATCTTTTTGCAGATGCTACTTGCATTCAGATAGGCTGCCTTTCATTCAGCTTTCATTTCATTATTCTCCATTACCATCCTGACTCTGGAGGAGTGCTATATTACAAGGTTAGATGTCCCTGTGGGTGTAGCATATTGAAAGAATGCATGCCTCTGGATAGAATGGTAAATGACATGAGCGTGTGTCTTTGGAGAAAGTGGAATATTACATTGTTACATTTTTCTATGCGGCTAGTATATGACAAGGACCACCAGACAGAGCAGAGTATAACAAGTGTAAATATCACCGGACAGAATAGTATTCCATGATTACATGTCACTGGACAGAGTCATATTTTAAATGGATATGGTTCTCTGAAGGGAGTGGTACAGTACATGGGCTCCTGTAGCTAGAAGGCAGGGTGAATGAAGAGACAAATGCCGCTCGAGGTAGTGATATGTTACAATGGTATGTTTGTGAAGGAATGGTATATCACAATGCTCCATGCCTCTGAAGAGGCTGGTGCACATTACAAGTGTATGCCTCCCTCAAAGGATGAGAAATTTCAAGGGACCATGAATCTGGAAGGGAAATAATACTATTAAGAGCTAAAAGGGGCCATGAAAGGATGCTGGAAGATAAAATTAAAATCCTTAGTTGTTTTTCGGGTATACTAAGGGTTATTTCAAAGGATTTGGAACATACGAGTTGGGAAGTCTAGCTGCAGTTGTACAAGATACTGGTGGTGAAAGTCATGGCCCCCTGGCGGGGTCTCTCAGTTCCGTGATCGGTCAATGAGCACTCACAATCGGTCTGGCTGTTTAAGGCTTTACTCTATTTCTTCATACGGCTGGGTACAGAGCATCCAGAAACACAGAAGTTGAGCACTTCTGTATTCGTTGGAGGAGCTGCACACACAACTTTATACAAAGACATTTTTATACTTTTCTTAAAGCCGGGTACATGGCGTGATCGCATAGTACATTCAAACAATTACCAATCAATACGTGACATTGCTTCATTGGCAGTTACTTGGTCCAATGATATTAACTGGTAAACAACTTATGTCACAACACTTAGATTACTTTTATCTCGCAACACAGTGCCGCAACAACTGCACCCGAAGGTCAGTTAGAACAGTTAGTACTTCCTTATCTTATCAAGTTACTTCTGTATTCTAAATGGGGCATTGTCTGCTAAGCTTTCTTTGTAATGGCCTGGGTTTAGTAATATGTGCAACTCTAGCAGAATTAGCAGTTAGCAGCCGAGAAGCCATTTTGTTGTGCTAACTTGCATCGAGAAGCCATCTTGTTGCTGAATAAGTTACCAAGAGCATTTGTCAGGCAGTTGCTCTCAGCTGCAACTAATCACGTAGGTGCAGGTCATGAGCCTCCATATCCTAGCCTAGCCTGTATTCAAGCTTCAGACTCATCTCCCCACTTGGGTCATTCCATGACCACACCATAGAGCGGGAGAGCATGGATTAGATCAGACGGAGCGGATAAATGCCAGAGCCTGCCATTACTCCTTCTCATCTTCCATGGAGGAGGCAGGGGTGGACAACTGGTTCTCCTCATCCTCATTGGGGGCACCAGCAGGACGGAGGAGGAGCAGCATTTTCTGAGGGGAACTGATATCACTAACAGAATTCATTAGTTTAGCAATAATACATTTAACGATAGCAATACCAACAAAAAGACAAAGTAGAATGATACCGAGATATATTGCTACATTGAGCAGCCAGTGGTACCATGAGCCAAAACGCCAATCTCCCCACCCAGTGCCCTCCGTCGTTTTGTTGACAAAGGTACGGATGTTATCTACATATTTGGTAATGTTCTCGGTGAGGTCGACAACACCCATCATACATTTGCCTTTTACTAGAGTGCAAACCCCGCCCTCTTTGGCGAGTAGGCAATCAAGGGCATAGCGATTTTGCTGGGAGAACAGGCGCAGTTCTGAGAGCATGCTCTTAACCCCTTCCAAGGCTAAGGCTGTCTCGTTGCCCAAGACGGAGAGGCCACAGATAAAGTAATTCCGGTTTTGGTGGCTGATGATCCCTGCAGTCCCGCCCAGGGAAAGCACACCAAGGAATGTGTAGCCCAAGGTATCGCCTTTACTGCCCACCTAAAGTTTTGGCCCCCTGCCAATTTGCGCAAAATTCAGGGGAGACTGCGCGCTTGGTAAGGAGACCCCAGCCCCATTTCCAAGTAGCGGGACTCGGGGCAGTGGTCGGGAAGAGTGTCCCTACTGCCACGGCATGAGGGGTGTCTGTCTCATTTAAGACTAGAAAATTTGTGGCCTTGCTTCGGCTAAAAAAAGTAATATCCAGGTTCGGTATAGAAAACGGCAGAGCAATATTCCATCTCCTTCCCGTTACTGCTGAACCCCATATAAACTAGTGGATTATTTTCCCCAGCTACACCCTTGAAAGGGCCAGCGTTCTGGTTGGTGCGGTTCCAGAATGCAAAGCATAGAACATAGAAAAGTACAGCACAGTACAGGCCCTTCGGCCCACGATGTTATGCCGTGGAATAATCCTTATCCAAAAATAACCTAACCTACATTCCCCTCAATTCACTGCTGTCCATGTGCATGTCCAGCAGTCGCTTAAATGTCACTAATGACTCTGCTTCCACGACTACCACTGGTAAACTATTCCATGCGCTCACAACTCACTGCGTGAAGAACCTCCCTCTGACGTCTCCTCAATACCTTCCTCCTAACACCTTAAAACTATGACCCCTCGTGGCAGTCAATCCTGCCCTGGGGAAAAGTCTCTGGCTATCGACTCTATCAATGCCTCTCATTACCTTGTACATCTCGATCAGGTCACCTCTCTCCCTCCTCCTCTCCAGAGAGAAAAGTCCAAGCTCAGTCAACCTCTCCTCGTAAGACAAGCCCTCTAGTCCAGGCAGCATCCTGGTAAACCTCCTTTGCACCCTCTCCAAAGCCTCCACATCTTTCCTGTAATAGGGTGACCAGAACTGGACACAATATTTCAAGTGTGCTCTCACCAGGGTTTTGTAGAGCTGCAGCATAACTTCGCGGCTCTTAAACTCGATCCCCCTGTTAATGAAAGCCAAAACACCATATGCTTTCTTAATAACCTTATCCACCTGGCAGTCGGTCTTGTTGGCGGTTTTAAATCCAGGTGGCTGCTGTTGCCGGTACCGCAAAAGATCGTGACACCTTTACCGACAGGGACACACTCCTCCTGCTGGCAGGCGCACGTGACATGGGATCCTGTAATGGAGCAGGAACGATTTACGCATTTAACTAAGGTGCACATGATGTGTTCAGTGACAACGACCTTGGCGCATCCCCATCCAGTACCATTATAGTAATTTGGTTAGGATATTCCAGACCTATTGAAAGAGGTACGCATACAGGTGATGGAGGGGGCAAGGTAGTAGCCAACGGAGACGTTACACGGTGGCGCCCCTTCAGAGGATTTTCGCACTCCGCCATTAGGTCGCACAAGGGGGAAAGGGGTCAAGGAGTCCTTGGCATACGTGAGGGCATAGCAGACCACCTCATCCCGGCTGAACATTTTATTGTGAGCTTGAAAAAACAAATTACTAGTGAAATACCGACTTCTCCCTTTTGCAGCGTGCAGATTCAGACATCTTTAGTTAGGGGCAAGGCTTACCAGAGCCTCCCATAGTACAGCTGAAATCAAACTGGCATAAAACACCTTGACAGGATAAAGACCATTGAGACTTGTCCTGCAAACAAACTATCCGATCTTCTTGATGCAGTTGGCCATTGTGACAGGAATTCTTGGTAACGTTCCATGCATTGAAGGAATCAGTCTCTTGGCACACAAGGATATCTTTTCGGCATAAATGGTACATAGTTTCTGTTTGCTCAGGATCACACTGGTAAATAGTCCCTTCTTGAGCACTAATACTGATGATGCCAAGTCTACATAACAGTGTAAGTTCGATCTTCAACATAACAGTCGTCCTGCAGCAAGGGTTAGGATACCAAAAACAGAAGAAATATTACTGTTCGAAACTTGCAGTTTTGGTTGTATCAGAAAAGTTTGGTTTGTTACCAACAGATTCTGGTTCCTTTCCTGGTTCCTCATCGTCTCCATCTCCATCATCTCCCCCCTTGTAAGGGGCTCGACCGATGACCTTACAATGATGGAGGTGAACCCAGGCGGAGCGCCCAGCGACCTTAACAGCAGTAGGGGTGGTGAGGAGAACCTGGAAGGGCCCTTCACACCGAGGTTGGGGGCCATGGTGTATCCAATTCTTGATGAGAACGACGGAGCTGGGTTCAACAGCCAGAACAGCGTCGAGGGAGAGGAGCTTCTCATAAGCAGCACGGACCTGGGAGTGAAGACCTCACAAAATTTTAGTCAAGGAAAGAACATAGGAGGACATGCCTTCAGTCATGTGATGGAAATGAATAAGGGAAGAGGCATCATTCCAGAGCGTGCAGAAAGCTCGACCGTAAACGATTTCGGCTGGGGATAAGCAAGTTTTGCCCACGGGATTGCAACGCAGGTGAAACAGTACCGGGGCAACAACTGGACCCAAGAGACATCAGTCTCAGAAATCAATTTAGCAAGTTTAGTTTTGAAAGTCTGGTTTCAATGCTCTACGAGCCCCGCAGCCTGAGGGCGATACACACAATGAAGTTGGCAGCAGATCCCAAAATGAGTGCATATTTCATCATTGATATTCTCAATAAAGTGGGAGCCATTGTCAGAGGACAGGCAAAAGGAATACCAAAATGGAGAATAATTTCTTTGAGCAAAATATTTACAACAGTCTTGGCAGTAGCATTAGAAGTAGGATAAGCCTCAAACCATTTGGAAAAAAACATCAACAATTACCAGAACATACTTATAATGCTGACATCTTTGCAACTTAATAAAGTCAAGCTGAGGGGTCTGGAAGGGCCCTTCAGGAAGGGTGTCTGCCCCATCGGGCAAGGCACACCCTTGCCTGGGTTATGTTCTTGGCAGGTGAGGCATCGAGTACTGACACTCTGGGCCATCTGCTGGAGGCAAGGGTGCCACTACTTGGCCAAGAGGAGGTCAGACATCGAGCGAGCACCACAATGAGTAGTATTATGCAAACAGTCAATGACCCATGAGGCAAGAGCATTAGACATACAAACTTGACCAGCCGGAATTGTCCAGAGTTTAGTAACAGGATTACAATAACAGCCGGCGTTGGACCACAGCAGCTTCTCAGAGTCAGAGGCTTCCCCCTGTAGGATAACAGCATCTTTAATGGTCGGCATTAACTTGTCAGAGGTCGACTCACTCTTGTCAGAGCTTTCAGTCTGGCTCATCATTTTAGGCACAATCATAAGATGGCCACGAGAGGCATCGTTGACGGCCTCATCAGCAGTACAGTTACCAATGTCAACAGGGGATTGGCCAGTAGTATGGGCAGTGCGCTTGTTAACAGAAACCTGTTTTGGGAGCAGGAGCACGGTTAAAAGGTCCAAAACGAGCTGGCGCTGAGAAATGGGGGTACCTGAAGAGGTCAAAAATCCTCTATTCTTCCAGAGCTGACCAAAATCATGGAAAACTCCGAAGGCCTGGCGGGAATCAGTGTAAATGTTCACGCGAAGGCCTGTCCCGAGGATGCAGGCATGGATCAGGACAAAAATTTCAGGCTGTTGGGCAGAAAAGGGAGTCTCAAAAGAAGCCGATGCCAGGACAGAGCCATGGTCATCGACTATCGCATAGCCCGCGAGGCGATTACCTGTATGGTCGAGAGAAGAGCTACCATCAATAAACATATTGATGTCAGGATCTGGGATAGGGCCATCAGAAAAATCTGGGTGAACGTGGATGTCCTCATTAATGAGGAGGAAACAATCATGATCTGGACTGGACAAAGGTGATGGGGGATGTGCAAGGAAATGGGCAGGATTAATAGTGGTACAGGACTTAAAGGTCAGCCGGGGGTTGTTGAGGAGGTAAATTTCATAACGGTTTTGGCGAGCGGCAGTCAGATGTTGAGTTTGCAATTGCCCTAACAGGGCAATTAACGCGTGAGAGCTGTAGACAACAATGTCTTGCTGGAGGGTGAGGTCCTGTGCGGACCGTAGGCTGAGATAAATCACGTTAAGGATCTGAGTACAACAGGGGTGTCCCAAGGCAACAGAGTCAAGTTTAGTAGAGAAATAGGCAACTGGACAGTGTTAGAACATATAGAACATACAGAACATATAGAACATTACAGCACAGTACAGGCCCTTCGGCCCTCGATGTTGTGCCGACCTGTCATACCAATCTGAAGCCCATCTAACCTACACTATTCCATGTATGTCCATATGCTTGTCCAATGATGACTTAAATGTACTTAAAGTTGGTGAACCTACTACCGTTGCAGGCAAAGCGTTCCATACCCTTACTACTCTCTGAGTAAAGAAACTACCTCTGACATCTGTCCTATATCTTTCATGCCTCAATTTGATCTCCAAGTAGTTGGGTGAGACCTGAGGAAGCACAGTCATCCAGAGTAGTGCAGTAAAGTTGGAAGGGTCTGTCATAAAGCTTCCCAAAGCTGGAGCTTGTGACAAGGCTTGCTTGAGATCGTTAAAGGCGTGTTTCACATCTGAGGGGAGTTCGAAGGTCCCTTTGTAGGAAGCGAAAGGGATCAACATCTTAACGAGGAGGGCCGCATTAGGGATCCATTGTCGACAGAAGTTGACCATGCCCAGCAATTGGGGAACCTGTTTCACAGTCTGTGGGACTGGAAAGTTGACAATAGGAGTAATATGTCTCTGTTCAAGGCAGCGCGAATCAGCCAACAGGATGAAACCTAGGATCTTCACTTGGCGTTGGGCAATTAAGACCTTGTTGGGGGGGACAACATAGCCCAGGTGTTCCAGATAGTTAAGGAGGAGGATGACATCGGAGCGGTTAGATTCTTTGTCTGGACTGGCAACAAGGAGGTCGTCCACATATTGAATTAATGTAGACCCACCGTTGAGGGTGAGGGAATGCAATTGTTTCTGTAAGACCTGAGAGAAGACGGTCGGAGAATGTACGAAGCCTTGAGGTAATTGAGTCCATGTCAACTGTTGGCCATTAAAAGTAAGGGCAAATAGATACTGACTGTCTTCATGGAGAGGTAGAGAAAAAAAAGCCTGTTGCTGGTTGACAACAGCAAAGACTTTAGCGTCTGATGGCATCAAGGCTAGAATATTAGCCAGATTTGGGACCAGGGCATAGAGAGGCAGTACAATAACGTTGATAGCTCTCAAGTCTTGAACCGGTCTATACTGGTCTGGCTTGCCAGATTTTGGGACAGCCATAATTGGAGTGTTACAGGGTGACTGGCAAGGGTCCAGGATGCCCTGGTGAAGAAAATCATTAATCAGAGTAGTGAGGCTTGGTATTGCCTGTTGTTTCAGCGGATATTGGAGGATTGACGGCATAGTAACATTTGGTTTCAAAAAGACTTGAATGGATTCCCACTTTGTAAGTCCAACGTGGGAGAATGTTTCAGCCCATACAGCAGGATGGACCAAGTCAAGGACATCCCGACTTTCACGGTGGAGGAGTGTGGCTCGATGAGAGGTAGGATTGGGATGATAGAGGACAGTCATCCCCCCGGGAGTGTCTGCAGATGATGGCAATGTGGATCAGCCTTGGTGATTTCACGGTGGACCAAAGGGCCCAGATCTTTAGCATGGTAAGGCGGATTGACTTTCCGAGTGATGTGAGGTGCCGAGGTACTTGCCTGTTTCCACAGGTGAGCAGGTATGTGACCGTAGTCTGCTTCACCCTTTGGCTTGGTAACCCAAGCCAGGATCTGTATAGTCCATTCAGTGCCAATGAAATCCCTGAAGAAACCTTCAAGGGAGTGGTCTTGGCCTGTCCGAACGTAGGCTAGGGTGACATGACTGCCAGAACTTTAAAGGCTAAGGTCAAGTGACCACCATTGGGGTTTAGTTGACACGTACAGTTGGTGTTCAGCTGAGACAGACTCAAGTTGGACACCATCAGGGGAACAGGCAAGTTTTACTTGAAAGGTGCACAGCAGATCTCATCCCAATAGATTGCATGATAATGCGGTGGTAATCACAAAGCGATGGTCCAGGGAATAGCCTTGGAAATAGACAGAAACCACATCAGAAATCGGATAACGGTGGGTCTTCCCTCGGAAGCCAGACAACGTTTGGGTCTTCTTAGAGATTGGAAGGTTCATGTTGAATGTCACCGAGGACATTGAGGCTCCCATGTCAATCAGAAAAGGATACCACCTATTTTTGACTTTGCACTGGGAAAAGGGATTATTTTGCGAAAAACTAGTGTGTCGTCCTCTGCCTCTCGCTTGTATTGGAAGGTGATTATTGGTGCGCCCCCCCCCCCCCCGGTTGTTTTGAGGGTAATTTCCATTTCCATATCCACCTCCTTGGCTCTCCCCGGTTGTCCCTTGGGGACAATCAGAAGCCCAATGGAGAGGGTGGCCACAAGTGAAGCAGCCTCGTGTCAGGCAGTCACAAGCCCAGTGGTATGGGTTACCACAATTGAAACAGCTCTGAGAGGGTTGTCTGGGAGGGACCCCTCAACCATGTCCACGACCGCGGCCCTGAAAAAGTGGAGGACCGATACTACAACGCATAGGTTGTTGTTGGGGAGTTTCCTCCTGGATGACAAATTCTGACTTCATGAGGGTCAGCGCCTTGTCCTCACCTGGATCTCCCACACAGCCTTAGCAGAACGATGGAGTTGATTGGGGTTAGTGTCAACCCGGTCCAAGTTATTTGTCTTAACTGCAGAGGCGACAGAGCGCGGCAGACAATTTAGTAACATAGAGGCATATTTAGTATCGGCAACACATAAATTCAAAGCCCAGTCGCCAGAATAGGACTCATAACATTCTCGGAAGCGTTCGAGGAAATTCTTGACAGACTCCTTACATTTAGGGCGAAGTTGGAGGATACGAGTAAGGTCAATAGGCATTGCCAGTATTGCAGATGCAGCAACAAGGATATCATCCTGTTGCTGCTGTTACTGAGCCACTGCATTATGATCAATACGTTTGGCGAAGCGGGCATATTCAGTGCGGGTAGGATCTGTTGGAGAAAGGCCCAAAGATCTGGGGCAGTCCCATCATAAACTTTGATCGTGGTGTTTGGGAAATCAACGAACTGTTGAAGAGCTTTGTGGCGATCTGGAGCAGTACTGAGAATGGACATAATTTCATGTGGCTTCCAGGGATAGTAAACACAGATAGTGGCACTTTGACCAGCAGCGCCAGCCCGTGGATTCAGCAGTTCCCTTATGGGGAACATACCTGGAGCGGACATCTCATCACCCAAGTCATCAGAAGAGGAAATTGGTGGAGTGTCGGATCGTTGGACAAGTTGTATCTAAGCATGGTGAGACTTCTTAGAAGATTTGTGAGATTTCAGCTTCTCTTGACCGCAAGTATTCCAGGCGACAGGGCCAGTAAACTGAGACGATGTTCAGGAGGCAGTGTAGCCGCGACAGCAGCATATGTCTGAGGGCGAACTGCAGCTGTCGAGGTAATGGGATTCTGAGGAGTATGAGGAGAAACGGTGGTGAAGGGGGCAAGGCCACGTGGAAGAACAACAGGGGCCGGCTGTGGGGGAAGGACAGAGATTTGGGGATTGGGTGGAGCAACAGTTTGATAAACAGGAGGTTGTATGACAGATGGAAGAGGGGTTAGTGGGGTTAGGGCGGGAGGCGTTTGATATGTCAATCCGGCGGGGACTGTAATCACGGGGGGGCATCACGTTTCACTTACGGGTTAGGTGGGGGTGGGGGAGGCGTTGCGAGGCACAGATAGGAACACCAATCATCCCAATCCGAATTTTCGTTGTCTCCCGCACCCAAACTAAAGCCAACCATCGAATTACACAACTCCTTTTGTTGGTCACCAGTGACTTTTCTTTTTGTTTCTGTTGACATTTGACTCGAGCACATTCGTTTTTGAGGACTTCAATTGATTTCATGGTACCATTATCAGTCAGTTCAATTCCCAATTTGGTAGCAGAATCCTGCCATGAATTCAGGACTGATTCTTTGTACCTTTAATCACAAAATTGTGGCCACAGTGCAATCAATTCTTTTGTTTTTGAGCCCATGTTTCGTTGCGAAATCTATTGCTGGGCTGATTTAACCAATTGATTATTTTTGGGGCCACCAAATGGTTCATCACCTAATTTCTTATTTAAGGCACCAGAAAGTTTGCGCAGGCCTTCAGACTTTTCCGGATACTTTTCACATAGTTTCACCAATGAAGAAAACGGGTCTTCCAACTCATCTATTTTAGTACTCATCTTAAGCAATCTTCCTTTATAATCTCGACCTACAACTTTCACCGATCAACAACCCATCAACGAACAACAAACTAATGACTTCTACAAAACATTTGCAATATTCTAGAACCCTGACAGTCTCCTTATACTATATCGTGATACTTCCATGTTTCGTCTTTCACAGAATAATTTGGAAATCAATTTTAGACAATGCCAACTTGACCGAATTTGAGTCCCTGACTCATTTAAAGTCTTCAATACTCAGATCCCCGACCTGTCTATTTCCTCTCTCAATTCAAAACGTTTAGAGTCCCGACTCTATTCCGGATCCCCGATCCGTAGGTCCCCGACCTTTAAGTGGAGTCCATGACTCCCTTCTAATCTTTGCACAATAAACCCCTACCAAGACCGATCCTTTTCAGGCTGAACTTGGACGATGGGCAGTGAAGAGTCGAGTCAACCATGACTTGAGTGAGAGGAAAACTAAACGGAGAAAATACTCATGTCTGGCCAGCCGATTCCTCTATACTCAATAGTGGAGGACTCAAGTCTCTTACACTACTGTCCACAATCCATCCGTACCAAGTCACGGCAGCAGATGAAAATCTTGACCCCCAGTGGGGTCGGTTGGTTCCACGATCGGTCAATGAGCACTCACAATCGGTCTGGCTGTTTAAGGCTTTATTCTTTATTTCTTCATATGGCCGGGTACAGAGCATCCAGAAACACAGAAGTTGAGCACTTCCGTATTTGTTGGAGGAGCTGCACACACAACTTAATACAAAGACATTTTTATACTTTTCTTAAAGCAGGGTACATGATGTGATCGCATAGTACATTTAAACAATTACCAATCAATACGTGATATTGCTTTATTGGCAGTTACCTGGCCCAATGATATTAACTGGTAAACAGCTTATGTCACAATGCTTAGGTTACTTTTATCTCGCAACACAGTGCCGCAACATCTGCACCCGAAGGTCAGTTAGAACAGTTAGTACTTCCTTATCATATCAAGTTACTTCTGTATTCTAAAGAGCTCATTGTCTGCTAATCTTTCTTTGCAATGGTCTGGGTTTAGTAATACATGCGTCTCCAGCAGAATTAGCAGTTAGCAGCCGAGAAGCCATTTTGTTGTGCTAACTTGCATCGAGAAGCCATCTTGTTGCTGAATAAGTTACCAAGAGCATTTGTCAGGCAGTTGCTCTCAGCTGCAACTAATCACGTAGGCGCAGGTCATGAGCCTCCATATCCTAGCCTAGCCTGTATTCAAGTTTCAGACTCTCAGTGGGACAGCATCTTGAGTACAGTGAGCACTTACGAACCCCTAATTTACGGATATTATTTCATTACAAGCAGTTCACAGAGCGTTTAATAAAATGATCCACAATATGGAGGGTTTGTCTTGTGAACAAAGGCTAAACAGATGGGACTCTATTCACTAGAGGTGAGAAGAGTGAGAGGTGATCTCATTGAAACGCATAGGATTCTTACGGGAATTAACATAGAACATTACAGCACAGTACAGGCCCTTCAGCCCTCGATGTTGTGCCGACCTGTCATACCGATCTGAAGCGCATCTAACCTACACTATTCCATGTACATCCATATGCTTATCCAATGATGACTTAAATGTACCTAAAGTTGGCAAATCTACTACCGAATTGACAGCGTAAATGATGAAAAGCTGTTTCCCCTCTTAGTGAGACCAGAGAACATAGTCTCAAAATAAAGAGATCCTGATTTAAGACTGAGATGAGGAAGAATTTCTTCTCTCAGAGGCTTGTGAATGCTTTGGAACCCCTTGCCGCAGAGAGCCGTAGGGCAGGGTCCTTGTGTATAATTAAGGCTGAGATTGATAGATTCTTGATCAATAGAGGAATCAAGGGTTATGGGGAAAGAGCAGGAAGGCGGACATGAGGAGTGGCACATTGACTGTGATCTTACAGAATGGGAAGCAGGCTTGAGGGGCCGAACAGCCTATTCTAGTGCCTATTTCTTATGGTCTAAAAAGATAATGAAGGAAAGTGTAAGGCCCATTAAGGGGCACAGTGGTACATTGTGGATGGAGCCAGAGGATGTAGGTAGACTTCTAAATGAATACCAAGTGCTGGAGTTCACAAGTGAGAGGGACAGATATGGGAATAGAAATCAGCGAGAAGGCAATTGATACAATTACAGTAATTGGCACCGACAGAGAGGAGGTTCTGAGTGCTCTCAGCACCTTTAAAGTAGATAAGTCACCAGGGCTGGGTGAAATGTATCCCAGGTTGTTGAGTGAGGCAAGGGAGGAACTAGCAGGGGGCTGGCAATAATTTTCAGTTCCTCTGTGGCCACAAAAGAGGTGTTGGAGGACTGGAGGACAGCCAATGTGATGTGGAAACCATTGGAAGCAGTTCTGAGGAACAGAATGAATCTGTATTTGGAGAGAGACAGGGATTAATCAAGAACAGTCATCATGGTTTTGTTAAGGGGGAGATCTTGTCTGACCAACTGGATTGACTTTTTCAAAGAGGTGACCAGGTGACAGGTGAGCAGTTGAGGGCAACGCTTTGATGTTGTCTATTCGTCCTTCAGCAAGGCTTTTGGTAAGGTCCCACATGGGAGACTGATAGCAAAGTGCATGTAGGATCCAAGGACATTTGGCAAATTGGATCCACAATTTGCTGAGTGTACGGAAACAGAGGGTGATGGATGAGGAGTGTTTTTCCAACTGCAAGTCTATGTCTGGGGGTCCCATAGGATTCAGTGTTGGGGTCTTTGCTGTCTGTGGTTGACATAAATGATTCATCAGTAAATTCACAGATGATACAAAAATTGGTGTTGTGCTAAGTAATGGGGAGGCAAGCTTTAGATTACAGGAGGATATAGATGGGCTGAACAATGGCAAACGGAATTCAATCGGGATGAAGAGGTGGTGATGTACTTGGGCTGGTCACACAGCGCAAAGGAATACATAATGGACAGTAAGACCCTTGGAAGCACCAAGGATCAGAGGGACCTTGGTGTGCATATACACTGGCCTCTTACAATATCAGGACATGCAGATAAAGGGGATATTTGTCTTCATTAGCAAAGACACAGATTTTAAGAGCAGGAAGGCTATCATGAAACTGTATAGAACATTGGTTATGCCATAGCTAGACTACAATGTGCAGTTCTGTAATGACATTAGAGGAGGGATGTGATAGCACTGGAGAGGGTGCAAAGGAGATATACTGGTACGTTGGTGATAATGGGAACTGCAGATGCTGGAGAATCCAAGATAATGAAATGTGAGGCTGGATGAACACAGCAGGCCCAGCAGCATCTCAGGAGCACAAAAGCTTACGTTTCGGGCCTAGACCCTTCATCAGAGAGGGTCTCTGATGAAGGGTCTAGGCCCGAAACGTAAGCTTTTGTGCTCCTGAGATGCTGCTGGGCCTGCTGTGTTCATCCAGCCTCATATTTCATTATACTGGTACGTTGCCTGGTGAGGAGAGTTCAGTTATAAAAAGAGATTGGATGGACTGGAGCTGTTTTCCTTCGAGCAATGGAGGTTGAGAGGGACATGATTGAGATGTGTATAATTATGAGGGGCATAAATAGGGTAGACAGGAAGAAACATTTCCCCTTGGCAAAGGGATCAATGACCTTGGGGGATAGATTTAAGGGAAGGAGCAGAATGTTCAGTGGTGTTGTGAGGAAAAACCTTTTTATCCAGAGGGTGGTGGGAATCTGGAACACACTGCCATTAAGGGTGACAGAGCCAATTACCCTCATAACATTGAGGAGGTGTTTAGATGTGAACTTGAGATGCCAAGGCGGCCTTGGGTCAAGTGCTGGGAAATGAGATTGGAATAGTTAGGTGATAATGGGAACTGCAGATGCTGGAGAATCCAAGATAACAAAGTGTGGAGCAGGATGAATACAGCAGGCCAAGCAGCATCTCAGGAGCACATAAGCTGACGTTTCGGGCCTAGACCCTTCTTCAGAGAGGGGGATGGGGAGAGGGAACTGGAATAAATAGGGAGAGAGGGGGAGGCGGACCCAAGATGGAGAGAAAACAAGATAGGTGGAGAGGAGAGTATAGGTGAGGAGGTAGGGAGGGGATAGGTCAGTAGAGAAGATGGACAGGTCAAGGAGGCGGGATGACGTGGTAGGTAGGAAATGGAGGTGCAGCTTGAGATGGAAGGAACGGATTGGTGAGAGGAAGAACAGGTTAGGGAAGCAGAGACAGGCTGGGCTGGTTTTGGGATGCAGTGGGGGGAGGGGACGAGCTGGGCTGTTTTTGTGATGCAGTGAGGGGAGGGGAAGAACTGGGCTGGTTTTGGGATGCAGTAGGGGAAGGGGAGATCTTGAAGCTTGTGAAGTCCACATTGATACCATTGGGCTGCAGGGTTCCCAAGCGGAATATGAGTTGCTGTTCCTGCAACCTTCAGGTGGCATCATTGTGGCACTGCAGGAGGCCCATGATGGACATGTCGTCTGAGGAATGGGAGGGGGCGTTGAAATGGTTCGCGACTGGGAGGTGCAGTTGTTTGTTGCGAACCGAGCGGAGGTTCTGCAAAGCGGTCCCCAAGCCTCCGCTTGGTTTCCCTAATATAGAGGAAGCTACACTGGGTGCAATGGATACAATATACCACTTTGGCAGATGTGCAGGTGAACATCTGCTTGATGCGGAAGGTAATCTTGGGTCTGGGACAGGGGTGAGGGAGGAGGTGTGGGGGCAAGTGTAGCACTTCCTGCGGTTGCAGGGGAAGGTGCCGGGTGTGGTGGGGTTGGAGGCGAGTGTGGAGCGGACAAGGGAGTCACGGAGAGAGTGGTCTCTCCGGAAGGCAGACAAGGGTGGGGATGGAAAAATAGCTTGGGTGGTGGGGTCGGATTGTAGATGGCGAAAGTGTCTTAGGATGATGCGTTGTATCCGGAGGTTGGTGGGGTGGTATGTGAGAACAAGGGGGATCCTCTGGGGGCGGTTGTGGCGGGGACGGGGTGTGAGGGATGTGTTGCGGGAAATGCGGGAGACTTGGTCAAGGGCGTTCTCAACCACTGCAGGGGGAAAGTTGCGGTCCTTGAAGAATGTGGACATCTGGGATGTGCGGGAGTGGAATGCCTCATCGTGGGAGCAGATGCGGCGGAGGCGGAGGAATTGGGAATAGGGGATGGAATTTTTGCAGGAGGGTGGGTGGGAGAAAGTGTATTCTAGGTAGCTGTGGGAGTCAGTGCGCTTGAAATGGACATCAGTTTCTAGTTGGTTACCTGGGATGGAGACTGAGAGGTCCAGGAAGGTGAGGGATGTGTTGGAGATGGCCCAGGTGAACTTGAGGTTGGGGTGGAAGGTGTTGGTGAAGTGGATGAACTGTTCGAGCTCCTCTGGGGAGCAAGAGGCGACGCCGATATATTCATCAATGTAACGGAGGAAGAGGTGGGGTTTGGGTCCTGTGTAGATGCGGAAGAGGGACTGTTCCACATAACCTACAAAGAGGCAGGCATAGCTTGGGCCCATGCGGGTACCCATGGCCACCCCCTTTGTCTGTAGGAAGTGGGAAGAATCGAAAGAGAAGCTGTTGAAGGTGAGGACGAGTTCGTCTAGGCGGATGAGGGTGTGGGTGGAGGGGAATTGTTCGGGCCTGCGGGACAGGAAGAAGTGGAGTGCCTTGAGACCATCTGCATGATGAATACAGGTGTATAGGGACTGGATGTTTATGGTGAAAATGAGGTGTTGGGGGCCAGGGAATTGGAAGTCCTGGAGGAGGTGGAGGGCGTGGGTGGTGTCACCGACGTAGGTGAGGAGTTCCTGGACCAAAGGGAGTCCAGATAGGTGGAGATGAGTTCGGTGCGTCAGGAACAGGCTGAGACAATGGGTCAGCAGGGCAGGCAGGTTTGTGGATTTTGGGAAGGAGATAGAAACGGGCTGTGCGGGGTCGGGGAACAAAGGTTGGAGGCTGTGGGTGGGAGGTCCCCTGAAGTGATGAGGTCATGGATGGTGTTGGAGATGATGGTTTGGTGCTCGGGGGTGGGGTCATGATCAAGGGGGCGGTAGGAGGTGGTGTCGGAGAGTTGGCGTTTGGCCTCGGCGATTTAGAGGTCAGTGCTTCACACTACCATTGTGCCACCCTTGTCTGTGGGTTTGATGGTGAGGTTGGGGTTGGAGTGGAGGGAGTGGAGGGAGCGGGGGGCTGCCTGTTCTGCAGGGGTGAGGTTGGAGTGGGAGAGAGTGGTGGAGAGGTTGAGGCGGTTGATGTCTCGACGGCAGTTGGAGATGACGAGGTCAAGGGAGGGTGGGCGGCCTGGGGGTGAAGAAGTCGTCAAGGGAGGGTAGGAGGCCTGGGGTCAACAAACTCACTGGCTCCTGCCACCCACAAGAGGATTCCTGCACCTCTCAAATCCCGATCCTGTCCTTGCCCCTCCCCCACCATGTATCCGCCGCCATTGACCATGAGGACACGGCTGGTGACCCCACCGATGACGTCACATCGGCCACCGCTGGGCACACCCCTTCCGTGACCGCGTACACGACCGCTGCTGCAGTCACCGCCTCCACTTCCGGAACCAACATCACACAAATCACCCTCACCGTCACTGCTGCCGCCCACTCCGCTCCGCCCACAGCCGACGCCGACGGAACCCCGCCCACAGCCGATGCCGCCGACGGAACTCCGCCCACAGCCGACGCCCACGGAACCCCGCCCGCAACCTCCACGGCCAGCAACCCCAGAGTAGACTGCCATACTGAGCCCTGCCGCATCTTCACCATCCCCGCAGACCTCCCACTGACTGAGGACGAACGGTTTAGTCCGAAGCAAGGGGCTCACCTTTGCCCCCCTCCACCCACACATCAATGAATACCAGTCACGTTTGGACATCGAGCAGTTTTTCCGCTGTCTTCGCCTCCACGCTTACTTCTTTAATCGGGAGCCTAACCCTCCCTCTACTGACCCCTTCACCCACCTCCAATATAAGTCCTCCTCCTGGACACCACCCCCAGGCCTCTTACCCTCCCTTGACCTCTCCATCTCCAACTGCCATCGAGACAACAACCGCCTCAACCTCTCCACCCCTCTCACCCAATCCAACCTCTCCCCCGCAGAACAGGCAGCCCTCCGTTTCCTCCACTCCAACCCCAACCTCACCGTCAAACCCGCAGACAAAGGTGGCACAATGGTAGTGTGACACACTGACCTCTACATCGCCGAGGCCAAACGCCAACTCTCCGACACCACCTCCTACCATCCCCTTGATCATGACCCCACCCCCGAGCACCAAACCATCATCTCCAACACCATCCATGACCTCATCACTTCACGGGACCTCCCACCCACAGCCTCCAACCTCATTGTTCCCCAACCCCGCACAGCCCGTTTCTATCTCCTTCCCAAAATCCACAAACCTGCCTGTCCTGGTCGACCCATTGTCTCACCCTGTTCCTGCCGCACCGAACTCATCTCCACCTATCTGGACTCCATTTTCTCTCCTTTGGTCCAGGAACGCCCCACCTACGCCCGTGACACCACCAACGCCCTCGACCTCCTCCAGAACTTCCAATTCCCTGGCCCCCAACACCTCATTTTCACCATAAACGTCCAGTCCCTATACACCTCTATTCCTCATGCAGATGGCCTCAATGCCCTCCGCTTCTTCCTGTCCCGCAGGCCCGACCAATCCCCCTCCACCCAAACCCTCATCCGCCTAGCTGAACTCGTCCTCACCCTCAACAACTTCTCTTTCGATTCCTCCCACTTCCTACAGACAAAAAGGGGTGGCCATGGGTACCTGCATGGGCCCAAGCTATGCCTGCCTCTTTGTAGGTTATGTGGAACAGTCCCTCTTCCGCATCTACACAGGACCCAAACCCCACCTCTTCCTCCATTACATGGATGATTGTATCGGCGCTGCCTCTTGCTCCCCAGAGGAGCTCGAACAGTTCATCCACTTCACCAACACCTTCCACCCCAACCTCAAGTTCACCTGGGCCATCTCCAACACATCCCTCACCTTCCTGGACCTCTCAGTCTCCATCTCAGGTAACCAGCTAGAAACTGATGTCCATTTCAAGCCCACTGACTCCCACAGCTACCTAGCATACACCTCCTCCTACCCACCCTCCTGCAAAAATTCCATCCCCTATTCCCAATTCCTCCGCCTCCGCCGCATCTGCTCCCAGGATGAGGCATTCCACTCCCGCACATCCCAGATGTCCACATTCTTCAAGGACCGCAACTTTCCCCCTGCAGTGGTTGAGAACGCCCTTGACCAAGTCTCCCACATTTCCCGCAACACATCCCTCACACCCCGCCCCCGCCACAACCGCCCCCAGAGCTTCCCCCTCGTTCTCACATACCACTCCACCAACCTCTGGATACAATGCATCATCCTCCGACACTTCCGCCATCTACAATCCAACCCCACCACCCAAGCCATTTATCCATCCCCACCCTTGTCTGCATTCCAGAGAGACCACTCTCTCCGTGACTCCCTTGTCCGCTCCACACTTGCCCCCAACCCCACCACACCCGGCACCTTCCCCTGCAACCGCAGGAAGTGCTACACTTGCCCCCACACCTCCTCCCTCACCCCCATCCCAGGCCCCAAGATTACCTTCCATATCAAGCAGATGTTCACCTGCATATCTGCCAATGTGGAATATTGTATCCATTGCACCCAGTGTGGCTTCTTCTACATTGAGGAAACCAAGCGGAGGCTTGGGGACCACTTTGCAGAACACCTCCGCTCGGTTCACAACAAACAACTGCACCTCCCAGTCGCGAACCATTTCAACGCCCCCTCCCATTCCTCAGACGACATGTCCATTATGTCCTGCAGTGCCACAATGGTGCCACCCGAAGGTTGCAGGAACAGCAACTCATATTCCTCTTGGGAACCCTGCAGCCCAATGGTATCAATGTGGACTTCATAAGCTTCAAAATCTCCCCTTCCCCCACTGCATCCCAAAACCAGCCCAGTTCTTCCCCTCCCCCCACTGCATCCCTAAACCAGCCCAGCCTGTCTCTGCTTCCCTAACCTGTTCTTCCTCTCACCCAACCCTTCCTTCCACCTCAAGCCACACCTCCATTTCCTACCTACCACCTCATCCTGCCTCCTTGACCTGTCCATCTTCCCTACTGACCTATCCCCTCCCTACCTCCTCACCTATACTCTCCTCTCCACCTATCTTGTTTTCTCTCCATCTTGTGTCCGCCTCCCCCTCTCTCCCTATTTATTCCAGTTCCCTCTTCCCATCTCCCTCTCTGATGAAGGGCCTAGGCCTGAAACGTCAGCTTTTGTGCTCCTGAGATGCTGCTTGGCCTGCTGTATTCATCCAGCTCCACACTTTGTTATCTTGGAATAGTTAGGTGGTTGTTTTGACCAGGATGTACACGATGGGCCAAAAGCATTTTTTCTGTGCTGTTCATCTCTATGGCATCAAAATCTCTGCCCTGAGGACTGCTGCAAGCAAGGTATAAAACTAGCAGACATTGAACTGACAACTGGGATTGCATTACTGACAGGTGTGACTATCTGGAAGGGCACAGGAAGAGTCGAGCAGAAATAAGCACAATTGGTTGGACCAGAAGTGAACTCAGAGAATACAGAGGCCAGAGACTCATGCACTGTCACAGCCCACTGTCTCCTTCTGCACTAATTGTGATTGAGACTAGTCTGGTAGAGAGAGTGTCCTGAGTCACACTAGACAATGCTGAATACAGAATTCACCACAATAGCAAAAACCATTGACTTACAAGATCGAAGTCTGACATAATAAAACAAAATTCTGAACAATAAAGAAGAAACAATCATATAAACATGAAGGAGTGATTTGACAAGGATAGTTCGGAAAATTAATAGCCAAAAGTTTCATGTAAAATGAGCATTGGAATTATTTCTTTACACGTTTGCCAAATTCTCTATCTATATATGCCCTCAAGGGCTCAGAACTCTACTGGAAATGTAGAACAAGCAGTAGCTAACTGGGAATTAAGGATGGCATTAGATTCAATGAAGAGACAGGCTACTAACGTTGCCATGGAGAGTTGTAATGCAGTAGATTGGGAAGGCTATGAAAATCAACAAAGGATGAAACAAGAAATTTAGAGAATAGAATGTGAGAATAAACTCACAAATGTAACAGATTTTAAAATCGTTTTGCAAGAATTTAAAGAAGAAAGATATTAGTGAAGATAAATGTCAGCTCATTAACGGTTGAGTCAAGAAAAATTATAATTGTGAACAAGGAAATTGTGGAGACATTAGACAAATATTTTAATTGAATATTTAAGTCTATTTTGGATCAGTCTGCATGACAGAAGCTGCAAATGTCATACCAATAATAATGTAGGTCCAATGAGTGTTTTAAGAGGAATTTTAAATTATTAATAAGGAAAATATTCTAGATTTGTTCAAAAGACACCAAGTCCCCAGGATCTCATGACCTGCAACATCAGCTTTTCAGAAAGGTGGCTGTGGATGTAGGAGCTTTGATTTCCCAGTGATTCAAGATGATTCACTGTGCATTAGGAGATCCCAAATGTTCAGAGCGAAAAAGAGGAGGGAATACAATGTGGTGAAGATTAGTGGGAAGCCTGTAAATACCAGCAGAGGATAACTGAAAGAAGTTAATGAACTTGGGGGTATGAAGACAAAATATACGGGTGAGGGCAGGAGTGAGAAAATAAAATATGAGGGTAAGCTAGCTGGTAATGTTAAAGAAGGTTACAAGAGTTTCTTTTAAAGATTTATTTAAAAAAAAGGTGAGAGAGTGGACTTTGTACTGCTGGAAAATCGGTTATGATGGGAAATAAAGAAATGGTGCAGGAACTGAATCGGTACTTTGCATCAGTTTACACAGTGAAAGAAACCGACAGCAAACCAGAACTTCAAGACAGTCGGGGGCAGAGGTGGGTGTAGTGGCCATCACTAAGGGAAGGTGCTGGGGAAGCTGAATGGTCTAGCTAAGGAGATTGTGGATCCATTGGTGGTTATCTTCCAAGAATCACTGAAATTGGGGAAGAGTCCCAAAGGACTAGAAAATAGCTAATGTAACACCCCTGTTTGAGAAGGGAGGGAGGCAGAAGACAGGAAACTAGAGGAGTATCCTGACCTCAGTCATTGATAAGATTTTAGACTCCATTAATGAAGGATGAAATTGCAGAGTACTTGGAAGTGTATGGCAAAGTAGGCTTGAGTCAGCATGGATTCATCATGGGGAGGTCATGTCTGACAAATCTGTTAGTCTTCTAACCAGCATGTAACTGCTGGCTACAAAGAAAAAACTGTAGACATGATCTCCAGAAGACCTTTGGCAAAGTGCATTATGGGAGGCTGCTCATCAAGATAAGAGCCCATGGTGTTAGGAGTAAGGTACTAACAAGGACAGAGGATTGGCTGACTGGCAGAGGCAAACAGTGGGTATAAAGGGGTCTTTTTCAGAATTACTGTCAGTGTCTAGTGGAGTTCCACAGGGGTAACAAAGCGTAGAGCTGGATGAACACAGCAGGCCAAGCAGCATCGCAGGAGCACAAAAGCTGACGTTTCGGGCCTAGATCCTTCACCAGAGAGAGGGGTCTGTGTTTAAGACAACAACTATTCACGTAGTACGTTGCCGTCAGTTTAAGGTTCTTGCAAATATCTGTAGCTCAGCTTGTGGGTGAGTTTGACTTGCTCGCCGAGGTGGCTTGTTTTTGCTCAGATGTTTCAACACCATACTAGGTAACATCATCAGTGGAGCCTCCGATGAAGCGATATTATTGTACTCCACTTGGAATTTATACTGTCCAGCCTGTTATGCTGAGTAATTTCATTTCCAGTTTTTTTTTTATGTATGTGTTTGTATATGGGGTCCAATTCCATTCGTTTGTTGATTGCATTATGAATTGAGAACCATGCCTCCAGAAATTCCTGTCTGTGTCTGTGTTTCTTGGGCTACTGTTGCTACACTTTTCCAATTGAACTGATAGCCTTCATTGTCCGAGTGCACTAATATTAGGGAAAGTTCATCGTGCTGTTTCACTGCTGGCTGATGCTTGTGTATCCTGATGGCTAGTTTCCTTCCTATACGTCTGGTGTAATGTTTGTGGCAGTCGTTGCATGGTATTTTGTAAACCACATTGGTTCTGCATGTTGTGGGAATGAGGTCTTCAATCCTTTTGATTATTTGTCGTAGAGTGGCTGTGGACTTGTGTGCCACCATGATTCCAAGTGCTTGCTGGAGTCTCATTGTCAGTTCTGGTATCTTCTCAATGTAGGGCAGTGTGGCCAGTGTGTTAGGGCGTACTGTGTTTTCTTGTCTGTTTAGTAGACACCTGCGGATGAAGTTGCAGGGCTATCCAATCATTGCAAAGATTTTGTACAGACTCTCTTCCTCCTTCCTATGTAGTTCTGGTGTATTGCAGTGAGTGGTGGCCCATTTAACAGCTTTGTTTGTGGGCATTGGGGTGGTTGCTCTGAAATTGAGGATTTCGCCAGTGTAGGTTGCTTTCCTGAATACTGAAGTTTGGAACTCCCCGTCGGTCATGTGTTCAACCTTGACATCCTGAAACAGATGCTGTTTGTGGTTTTCTTCTTCTTTCGTGAATTTAATCCCAGTGAATACATTGTTGATGAGGTGGTGGCCTCTTCTGGTTTGGTGCATTTAATGATGACAGCTGTTTCATCCACGTACTGGATCCACAGTTCTGGTTGAATGCCAGAGAGGGTCATGTGTTCTAGTCTTTGCATGACTGCCTCTGCGATGAGTCCTGAGATGGGTGACCCCTTTGGTGGACTGTTGATCTGTTTGTGCACTTGACCACTAAAGACGATGTGTATGGTGAGGCACAAGTCTAGTAGTTTGAGTGTGTTGTCACTGCTGATGGAGCTGCTGGTCTGCATTCCTGCTTCCTCTAGTTAATGTGGCCAGTGTTTCTTTGGCTAGTGGGATGTCAATTGACACACTTCTCACCGCATGTGTGAGACATCTGTGTGGCAGACGCAGTCTGAAGCCCAGTATGAGTGCCCATGCTGTGAATATCTTCAGATCAGAATCCTCCCAGATTGCAGCAAGCACCGTCTCACATCATGCTCTTAGTGAGATGATGTCAGGCCAGAAACTCTGCAATCAAATCCCTGTAAAAGCCAAACGAACTGCAGATGCTGTAAATCAGGAACAAAAACAAAGTTGCTGGAAAACATCAGCAAGTCTGGCAGCATTTGTGGTGGAGAAAACAGAGTTAATATTTCGGGTCCGGTCGTTAACTCTGTTTTCTCCTCCACACATGCTGCCAGACCTGCTGAGCTTTTCCAGCAACTTTGTTTTTGATTCAAAACCTTATGCTTGGAACAAGCAGCTGGAGCTTACCCATCATCTGCCCAGGGTAGTGGGCACCCATGTTGGTGCTGGTGAATATACTTACTGCATCCACTATCGTAAAGACGTCCACTCCTGCAATGTGTACTTGGTGTGGCATGCTTCTCATTGCAGCTCAGTTTGGTCTTGTGCCAGTCCAGGTTCCTGCAGCCTCTGAGCCCTCGTGTCCCGCGTCGAGCAGGATGAGGATTTGTCACTGACTGTGTGGCTCATGGTTCCTTTTCCACAGCACAATGGTTCAATATAAGTGGGCATGTCTCTGCAGAGTATAAAATGTGAGGCTGGATGAGGTTCATCCAGCCTCACATTTTATTATCTTGGAATCTCCAGCATCTGCAGTTCCCATTATCTCTCATGTCTCTGCAGAGAATGGTTCATTAACAGGCTACATGTCCCTGTAAGGAGTGACCTGTTATGGGGGCACAAATCTCTGCTGACAGTAGTGTATTTTTGGTGGTACAGACTCGGTGGGGTAAAGGTCAATTCTGTAATGTATGATTCCATATCCCTGTGAGGAGTGGTCTATCACAGGAGGTGTCATTCCCTTTGGAGTGAATGGTCTGTGACAAAGATGCAATCCTCTGTAGGGAGTGATCTATTACAGAGTGTGACTCTGTGCAAGGTGTGCTGTATTACTGTCACTTCAGGGTGTGGTCTATTAAAGAGGGAAAGGTGTCCCTGCAGGGTGTGGTCTATTACAGGGTGTGGCCTATTACAGCTGGGATGGTGTCTCTGAAGGTTGTGGTCTATTACAAGACGGCAGGTATCTGTGCAGGGCATGATCTATTACAGGGTGTGGTCTAATACAGGATGGAAGGTGTCCCTGCAGGGTGTAGTCTATTAGAGGGGGGAAGGTGTGAACCATTCTAGGGGGCAAGGTGTTCCTGCAGGGTGTGATCTATTAGAGGAGTGGTTGGTCTCCCGAAGGGTGTGATCTGTTAAAGGGTTCAAGGTGTTCCTGCAGGGTGTGATCTATTACAGGGTGTGATCTATTATAGGGTGTGGTCTATGACAGGGCAGGAAGGTGTCTCTGCCGGGTGTGATCTATTTCAGTGTGTGGTCTATTCAGGGGGGAAGGTGTCTCTGCAGGTTGTAGTCTATTACAGGAGGAAGCTGTCCTTGCAGGGTGTGTCCTATAACAGGGTGTGGTCAATTACAGGTTGGAAATGTGTCTCTGCAGGGTGTGGTCTATTACAGGAGGAAAGGTGTCCCTGCAGGGTGTGGTCTATTACAGGGGAGGGAAGGTGACTCTGAAGGGTGTGATCTGTTATGGGGGAAGGTATCCCTGTAAGGGGGGGGGGGGGGGGTTGTGGTGTCTCTGCAGGGTATGATCTGTCACAGGGTGTGGTCTAATACAGGGGGAAAGGTGTCCCTGCAGGGTGTGATCTATTTCAGGAGTGGATGGTCTCCCTGTAGCGTGTGATCTATTACAGGGGGGAAGGTGTCACTGCGAGGAAAGATCTATTACAGGGTGTGGCCTATTACAGCGGGGATGGTGTCTCTGAAGGTTGTGGTCTATTACAAGATGGCAGGTATCTGTGCAGGGCATGATCTATTACAGGGTGTGGTCTAATACAGGATGGAAGGTGTCCCTGCAGGGTGTAGTCTATTAGAGGGGGGAAGGTGTATCTGCCGGGTGTGAATCATTTTCGGGGGCAAGGTGTTCCTGCAGGGTGTGATCTATTACAGGGGGGAAGGTGTCCCTGCAGCATGTGATCTATTAGAGGGTGTGATCTATGACAGGGCGGGAAGGTATCTCTGCCGGGTGTGATCTATTTCAGTGTGTGGTCTATTCGGGGGGAAGGTGTCTCTGCAGGCTGTAGTCTATTACAGGAAGAAGCTGTCCTTGCTAGGTGTGTTCTATAACAGGGTATGGTCAATTACAGGTTGGAAATGTCTCTGCAGGGTGTGGTCTATTACAGGAGGGAAGGTGTCCCTGCAAGGTGTGGACTATTACAGCGGGGGAAACTGTCCCTGCAGGATGTGTACTATTACAGGGGTGAAGGTGTGCCTGCAGGGTGTGGTCTATTACAGGGTGGGGAGTTGTCCTTGCAGTGTTTGGTCAATTACAGTGAGGAAGGTGTCTCTGCAGTGTGTGTGATCTGTTACAGGAGGAAGGTGTACCTGCAGGTTGTAGTCTATTACAGGAGGGATGGTGTCTGTGCAGGGTGTGGTCTGTTACAGGGTGTAGCCTAATACAGGATGGAAGGTGACCCTGCAGGGTGTGGCCTATTAGAGGGGGTAGATACATCTGCCGGGTGTGAGCTATTATAGGAGTGGATGGTATCCCTGTAGGGTGTGATCTATTACGGAGGGAAGGTGTCCCTGTAGCATGTGATCTTACAGGGTGTGGTCTATTGACATTAGATGCCTTCCAAGGCAGAGATCGACAAATTCTTGATCTCACAAGGAATCAAGGGCAACGGGGAGAGTGCAGGGAAGTGGAGTTCAAATGCCTATCAGCCATGATTTAAATGGTGGAGTGGACTTGATGGGCCAAATGGCTTTACTTCCACTCCTATGTCTTATGGTGGTCTGTTACAGGGGTGGATGGTCTCCCTGTAGGGTGTGGTCTATTACAGGGGGAATGGTGTCCCTGCTGTGTGTGGTCTATTATAAGGGGGGAAGGTGTCCCTGCCGTGTGTGATGTATTAGAGGGGGGAAGGTATCTCTGCAGGGTGTGAGCTATTACAGGAGTGGATGGTCTCCCGGTAGGGTGTGGTCTATTACAGGGGCGATGGTGTTCCTGCCAGGTGTGATCTATTATAAGGGGGGACGGTGTCCCTGTCGGGCGTGATGTATTAGAGGAGGGAAGGTATCTCTGCAGGGTATGGTCTATTACAGGAGGGAAAGAGTCTCTGCAGGGTGTGACCTGTTGCAGGGGGGAAGGTTTCGCTGCAGGGTGTAACCTATCTCAGGCGGGAACATGTCCCTGCACGCTGTAGCCTATCACGGGGGGGAATGTGTCCCTGCAGCGTGTAGCCTATTACAAAGGTGTCTCTGCAGGGTGTGGTGTATTACAGGAGGGAAGGTATCTGTGCTGGGTCTGACCTACTACATGGAAGGAAGGGGTCCCTGCAGGGTGTGATCTATTACAGAGTGTGGTCTATTACAGGGGTGAAAGGCATTTCTGCAGGGTGTGGTCTATTAAAGGAGGGAAGGTACCTCTGCAGGGTGCGATCTATTACAGCGGGGGAAGGTGTCCCTACAGGGTGTGATGTAATACAGGGGGGAATGTTTCTCTGCAGGGTGTGGCCTCTTACAGAGGGTAGGGTGTCTCCACAGGGTGTGATCTATTCCGGGGGTCTGTCTCTCTGCCGGGTGTGGTCTGTTACAGGCAGTAGGTCTCTCTGCTGGGCGTGGTCTATTACGGAGGGGGAAGTGTCCCAGCAGTGTGTAGCCTCTTACAGGGGGAAGGTGTCCCTGCAGGGTGTGGTCTATTACGGAGGAAGAAGATGTCTCTGCAGGGTGTAGCTTATTTCAGGCGGGAAGGTTCCCTGCACGGTGTAGCCTATTGCGGGAGGGAAGTTGTCCCTGCAGAGTGTAGCCTATTATAGGGGGTAGGTGTCCCTGCAGGAAGTGGTCTGTTATGAAAATAAGTTGTCCCTGCTGTGTGTGGTCTATTATGGGCTGGAAGGTGTCGCTACAGGGTTTGGTCTATTACAGGGGGGAAGGTGTCTCTGCAGGGTGCAGTCTATTACAGGGGGGATAGGTGTCTCTGCAGGGTGTGGTCTGTTACATGCTCCTTTAGTGACAGATGAACTACAGGTATAAATGTCTATTTCATGACAGGCCTACTCAAAATATAATTGCCTTAAATGAGGGGTGCATTACTGGGATAAGTGTCTCTGCAGGGAGTGGTTGATCACAACTGTAATTGTTTCTGGTTTGAGGGGTCTGTGACAAGATTAATGACCTCTGGAGTGAGGGCTCTGCCACATGTATGTCTCTCTGGTGTGTGGTTTGTTGCACCTGTAATTTTGTCTGGATGAATGGTCTATAATAAGGATATGTACCTCTGTCTGGTGCGGTAGCCTGTATGACTATGTGAAACAGGAAAGAAATGGACTTGAATCACATACCATTGTAAAGAATAAGTGCTATGTTGGAAAGGTATATATCTTTGCAGGGTGTGATATTTCAAAGAGAGCTGCTTTGAGGCTAACGTTTCATTGCAAGTGCACTTGTTCGTGAGTTCAGGTAATCAGGTAGGATATGTTTCTCTGTCTGGAGTCTTATGGTCAAAGTATACACGTCCCTGGAATGAGTTGCTAACATTTTCCAAACCTTTGTGTTTGAAACCACACAGAACATTGTCCATTTTCTTTCATGCTTTGTCAACAGTTTTCATCAGGAGAGGTGAGGGTCACAGCCCTTGACATAAAGGCTGCATTTGAACGAACGTCACATCAAGGAACCTGAACAAAAGTGGAGACAGTGGGAATCATGGAAAGCACTGGCTGTAGTTATATCTTTCATGAAAAGGATTATAAGTTGTTGGAGGTCTGACATCTCAGCTGCAGGACATCTCTGCAAGAACTCATAAGGGGTGCTCTCTAGGCTCAACCATCTTCACCTGTTTCATTAATGACCTTCCCTCCATCAAAAAGGTCACAAGTGGGAATGTTCACTGATGACTGCACAATGTTCAGCACCATTCACGACTCCTTCGACACTGAAGCAGTCCGTGTCCAAGTACATCAAGGTCTGGACAACATCACTGTATGCTCGAAAAATTTGCTTGACAATGACTCTCCAATGAGAGGAGTACTAAACACTGTCCCTTCACTTTCAATGGCATTACCATCACTGAATGCCCCCGCTATCAACATCCTGGGGGTTATCATTTACCAGAAACTCAACTGAATTCACCACATAAATACAGTGGCACAGAAGTAGGTCAGAGGTTAGGAGTAATGCAGTGAGTAACTTTCTTCCTGACTACCCAAAGCCTGTCCATCATCTAAAAGGCACAAGTCAGGAGTGTGATGGAATACTCCCCACTTACTTGGATGGGTGCAGCTCCAACAACACTCAAGAAGCTTGACACCATCCAGGTACAAAGCAGCCCACTTGATTGGCACCACATCCACAAGTATCCACTCCCTCCGCATCTGCTCAGTAGCAGCAGTGTATACCATCTAAAAGATGCACTGTAGAAATTCACTAAAGAATCTTCAACAGCACCTTTTCATAACAGGACATGCTGTAAACTGTCAAACTGTCAATCATGGCCTTCATGTTATCCAGGGTGGTTGTGGTAATGCTGTATTCATGTGTTCCGGGTTAGTTCATGTCTCTTTTAAAGCTTGCACACTGTTTGGATCATGTCCAAATTTCATATCTTTTTTGAGAAGAGTGGGTGTGAGCGTATTATTTACAAGTGCTTGAGTATATAGACACTGAAGCCAAGAGTGTGCTGAGTGATGGAGTTCAGTAAGAAGGGGGAATGGTAAATTAATAAAATAAAAAAAATCATAAAGGTGTCCATCCTGGTAATGTGTCACAGCTGCAGCAAGTGAATGCCCTTGGATGCCACTGTACTCCATTGTAGCCATCTCTGTTATAAATGTCTGTGGTTTCAGGAGCTAGTCAAGCTACAAACATTGTGATACATCAGAGAGGGGGACCTTCCCTTAACACTTCATTGTAGGAGGCAGTTACACTCCTTAGGTTAGTGTCGCCTAATTTGACCAGTGGTTAAGGATAGGCAGTTGTGACTGGGGATTGAGTGACAACTTGCAGTTTGACTTGCAGCTTTTATAGGTGAGTGAAGGCAGTAGTGTGGATGAGCAGACTGACCTTGATACTAATCACCAGGAGTAACCCAAGCAGTGGAAGTTAAAAAGAATGTCATGATTGTAGGACAAGTGTATTGAGGTAAGTGATATTGTACTTAGTAGCTAATGGCATGCACGTAGATGGCTGTTTTGTCTTCCCCATGCCAGGGTTCAGGGGATCTGCTCAGGATCTACCCTCGCGCAGGCAGATTTGCTGATGCTGCAAGGGAGGAATTAAACTGCAATAGCAGGGTTGTGGGACCCTCAACAGCAGGGAGGCAAGTGCAAGGCTGGAAGGAGGTAGAGTAATCGGAAATTGCAAGTTGAAGATACAGATCAGGCTTAAACAGGACAAGGAGCAAGGAAAGCCTTTTGGAATAAATTGCATCTATTACAATGCAAGAGGGCTGACAGGTAAGGCCGATGAATTTGGCGTGGATAGGTGCATGCGTCTGTGATAATACAGCCATTACGTGACTAAGAAACATGGCTAAGGGAGGGACAGGACTGGCAGCTTAATGTAGTATCAGAGATAATGGGAACTGCAGATGCTTCCAGCCTCACATTTTATTATCTTGGCAGCTTAATGTGCCAGGATACAGGTGCTTTAGGTGGGACAGAGGTGGAGGAAGGAGAGGGGGAGTTGCATATGTGATTACAGGGAGTGTCAGAGATGGAATAACTGAAGGGGCATCCAGTGAGACTTTGTGGGTGGAACTAAGAAATAAAAAGGGGATGATGATGTTATTGGGGTTGACTATAGGCCCCCAAATAGTCAACAGGAATTAGAGGAACAAACATGCAGGAGGAATAGAGTTGCCACAGTGCGAGATTTTAATTTTCCTAATATAGATTGGGACTGCAATGGGCTTCAATGGGGTGGCATATGCTAAATGTATTCAGGAAAATTTCGTTAAGCAGTACATAGAGGGTCCTGCTTGGGAAGGAGCAAAACTCAACCTACTCTTGGGAAAAGGGACCAGTGACCATAGTTCCATTCATTTTAAAATAGCTTTGGAGAGAGACAAAACTGGTCCACAGGTTCAAGTTCTAAACTGGGGCAAAGTGAATTTTGATGGAATTAGACAGGAGCTTGCAGGTGTTGATTGGAGTAGTTTGCAGGCAAAGGGACAGCTGGCAAGTGGGAGGCCTTTAAAAGTGTGACAGCTAGAGTTCAACGTCTCTATGTTCCTGGGAAGGTAAAGGGCAAGTTTAGTAGGAGTAGGGAACCCTGGATGACAAGAGAAATTGAGGGTTTGACCAGAAAAAAGAAGGCATGGCTCAGGAACAGGCAGCTGGGATCAAGTGAATCCCTGGAGGTATATAGAGGATACAGGAGTTTACCGAACAAGGAAATCAGGAAGGCGAAAACGGGACATGAGATAGCTTTGTCCGAGAAGATTGGGGTGAATCCAAAGAAATTCTGTAAGTATAGTAAAGGAAAAGGAATAACTTGAGAGAGAATAAGTTTCCTCAAGGACTAAAGTGGCCAATTATGCGCAGAACTGCAGAAGATGGACAAGGTCCTCAATGAATATTTCTCCTCTGAGTTTACTGTAGAGAAAGACATGAAGACTTAGGAACTTGCGGAAGTTAGTGGCAATATCTTGGGAATAGTCCTTATTACAGTAGAGGAAGTGTTGGGAGTATTAGAATGTATGAAAGTGGATAAATCTCCTGGTTCTGACCAGATATATCCAAGAACCCTGCAAGATGCTAGAGAAAAAATTGCAGGGCCCCTGGCTGATATATTTGCATCATTGTTAGTCATGGGTAAGGCCCTGGAAGACTGTAGCGTAGCAAATATTGTGCCCTTATTCAAGAAGGGATGTAGAGAAAACTGTGGGAATTATAGACCGGTAAGTTACTTAGAAGTTTCTGAAGGATAAGATGTACATACATTTAGAAAGACAGGGCTTGATTAGGAGTAGTCAGCATGGCTTTGTGTGTGGGAGATCATGCCTCACAGATTTGTTAGAGTTCTTTGATGAAGTTGCCAGAAATGTTGATGAGGGCAGGGTGGTGGATGTAGTCTGTATGGATTTCAGTGAGGTCTTCAATAAGGTTCCAAATGTTAGGTTGCTCTGGAAAGTTAGATCACATGGAATCCAGAGAGAGCTGGCAAATTGGATACATGATTGGCTTGATGATAGGAAGAAGAGATTAATAGTGCAAGGATAAAAAACAAAGTTGTTGGAAAAGCTCAGCAGGTCTGGCAGAATCTGTGAAGAAAAGAAACAGAGTTAACATTTTGGGTCTGGTGACCCTCTCTCAGAACTCATAGTGGAAGGATGCTTGTCGGACTGGAGGCCTGTGACCGGTAGTGTGTCTCAGGGGTCGAGGCTGGACCCATTGCTGTTTGTTATCACTATCAATGATTTGGATGAGAATGTGGTTGACACTAAAATAGGCGGTATCGTAGACAGTGAGGAAGATTATCAGAAATTGCAGCAGGATCTTGATTAGCTGGGGAATTGGGCTGAGAAATGGCAAATGAAGTTTAATGTAGATAAGTATGAGATGTTGAATTTTGGAAAGTCTAATAAAGGTAGGAATTTCATGGTGAATTGAAAGGCCTGAAGTAGTGTAATAGAACAGAGGGACCTTGGAATTCAGGCACAGTTCTCTGAAAGTAGAGTCCCAGGTAGACAAGGCAGTGAAGAAGGCTTTTTGCACACTGGCCTTCATCAATCAGGCTGTTGACTATAGAGATAATGGGAACTGCAGATGCTGGAGATTCCAAGATAATAAAATGTGAGGCTGGATGAACACAGCAGGCCAAGCAGCATCTCAGGAGCACAAAAGCTGACGTTTCGGGCCTAGACCCTTCATCAGAGTTGACTATAGAGGTTGGGACATAAACTGGAAAGAGTGCAGAAGAAATTTACAAGGATGTTGCCAAGACTCAAGGGACTGAGTTATAGGGAGAGGTTGTTCACAATGTAAAATGGAAAAAAGGTTAGCAAAAATAGAGTCCACTACATGTAGAAGCAGGAGAATTTAAATAAGAATAATAAAATGCCAGGCAAACTAGAATACATTGTGTCTGTCTTCATGGAGAAAGATACTCGAAATCTCCCAGATACAATGGAGAATCTAGGGATGACTGGAGCAAATAATGTACCCAAAGGTATCAATTAAATATTTTAAAAGAAAACGGACTGGAGAAATTAATCGGATTACAATCTCTTGGATTGATTATCCCTCAAAGTGATGAAGGAGTTAGCTCTTGAGATGGTCAAAGCATAATGGCCTTCTTTCTAAGTTCTACAGATTCTGAAATAGTCCCAGCAGAATGGAAGGTGGCAAATATAACCCTGTTATTTGAGAAGAGGAGGAGAGAGAAAATTGGGAACTACAGATGTTTGCCTGATATCAGTAGTAGGGAAAATGATAGAATTTACAATAAAGGATGCAATAACCGGACTCTTAGAATATGGTGGGATTGGTCAGGGACTGCATGGACTTATGAAAGAGAAACCATGTTTAATAAACTTGTTGGAGATTTTTGAGGAAATATTTAGGTTGATTGTAGGTTAGGTGGACTGGCCATGCTAAATCGCCCCTTAGTGTCCAGGGATGTGCAGGTGAGGTGCATCAGTCATGGAAAATGTAGGCTTATGGGCATAGGGTGAGGGGTTGGGTGTAGGTGGGATGCTCTTTCGGAGGGTCAGTGCAGAGTTGATACCCAAACCCTCTTGCTATGGAAGAGAGCATGTCATTAGCTTTCCTCACTGCCTGCTGCACCCTCAGCAACTGTTCCACCATGACACCCAGATCTCGTTGCTTCTCACCTTTTCCTGAACTGGCACCATTCAGATAACAGGCTGCCTTCCTGTTTTTGTGACCACAGTTTATCCACATTATTTACTATTTATCCACATTATACTGCATCTGCCAAGTATTTGCCTTCATGAGGAGTATGGAGAGCGTAAACAGGGGAGATCTTTTTGCCAGGTTTGGGGAATCCAAGACTACAGGGCTGAGGTTTAGTGGGGGGAGGGGAGTGGAAAATTTAGAAGGGACCTAAGGGGAAACCTTTTCACTCACAGGGTGGTGCGTTTATGGATTGAGCTGCCAGAGGAAGTGTTGGAGGCTCGTACAATTACAACATTTAAAAGGCATCTAGATGGGTATATGAATAGGAAGGGTTTAGAAGGATTTGGGCCAAATGCTGGCAACTTGGGCTAGATTAATATAGGATATCTGGTCAATATAGATGAGTAGGACTGAAGGGTCTGTTTCCGTGCTGTATATCTCTATGACTCTATGAAAGGCTAGTAAATAAAATTATGACACAGGATTGAGGGGACAACATTGCATGAATTGAGGATTGATGAACAGACAAAACAACTGGGTCGTTTTCAGGTTGGCAAGCTGTGACTAGTAGGGTATTGCATGGATCAGTACTTAAGGCACCAGTTATTCATAACACTACATGTGTGATTTGGATATCAGGATCAAGTATAATGTTTCCAAGTTTTCAGTTAACACGAAGAAATGGACATGAGAGTCATGCGGAGGAGACAAAGGTGTTCAAGGGGATGTAGGGAGCCTAAGTGTGTGGGCCAGAATTTGACAGATGGAATGCAATATGAAGAAATGTGAGGTGATGCACTTCAATAGGAGACAGAAATGGTGAGAGACTGCTAAATGTTGAAGTTCAGGGGATTTCAGTGTCCCTGTTCATGAAGCACTGTAAGTTAACATTCAGCAACAGAAAACAACCTGGTATGTTGATATTTACACAACAGGATTTGAATATAGGAATAAATATGTCTTAGTACAATTATATTGAATGTTGGTGAGACCATCTCTGGAGTAATGTATAATTTTGATCTCCTTAGCTATAGGAAGACAGAGGACAAATGCAGTGAAGTTTCACTAAGCTAACTCCTGGATAGAGGGATAGTCCTTTGAGGAAAGATGAAATTGACTAGACATAAATTATATGGAATTTAGAAGAATGAGAAGTGATTTCATTCAATCAAACAAAATTCTTACAGTAGATAAAGAGAAGAAACACCAAGTAACGCAGGGATAGCGCAGGAAAATGGAGTTGAATTAGATCAGATGACAAAACAGGCTGGAAGGCCTGCTCCTCTTCATTATGTACTCATGTTCACTGTGATATCGACCTGTTCTGCCCTCTGGCAGGCTACTAAACACCTACAATTAATTATAGCTAAACCGAGTCACATACCGATGTATTGTTCTTTCAAATCATTAGCAGTATTCTAACACATACTTTTCCTAATTAAGCAGATATCCTAATAAGCAGCTAGTGAATATACTTTAGATAGAAACTTACTGACTTCTCCTAACCAGTCCTTTACTAATCTATCTATTGCTATCAGGTTTATTTGGTCATCTCCCTCATTGACATTCTTAATGTTGTTAATTCTAAGGTTAGGCATGGAATCTTCTGCCCGATTTTTGCATGATACTGAGACAATCCTGGCTAACTCTTTGTACAGTACAGAAAGCTGGAGTTAATTTATCCTAAACAAGTCTCCAAACAACTCACCCTTTGCTGTCATGATGCTTGTGGCTAGTTCCCAGCTATTAATTGTCTTGATGGATTTTGTATCCGTTTCTGTGATCTTCATTCCTTCTGAGCATTATGGGTGTGTTCTATTCCATCCTGACTGATCATTGTAGAGTCATTCTGCCTCTGAGTATGAGACTCAATCTACTAGCGTAAGATGATGGCTGGTCTGTGGTCTAATTTCATTTACCTGTTTTGGGCCAATTTCCCTTGTTGTCCTTAATGAATATTGGTCCATCTCAGATTTAAATCACAAATAGCAGTGGCTGTTTCGCTCCACAAGGATGCTACACTATTCACTGCAATTTATTTCAACTATTTTATTAATGTCTTCACCCATAACCCTTGACTTCCTTGTTGATCAAACCCCCAGTTCAGCCTTAAGCCTTCAATGAGCTGGCCTTTCCAAGTCGGAAAGAATAAAGAGACAAAAAGCTTGACATCATCACAGATGGAAGCTCCCTACTTTGTTACACCGTACACCCTGTTTCTAGACTCCCTATGAAAGGAAGCATTCTGTCAGGCTCCCACCAGATCTTGTACAATCACCTTTAATTCTTCTGCACTCCAGTGGTTAAGGATACAATCTGCTCTTCATAAGACAAGCTTCTTCATCCCAGAAATCAGCGGAATCAACATTCCCAAGTATCTGGTTATGATATTCCACGTGAGACCTCATCAAAACCCTGTCCAGTTGCAGCAAGACTTCCTCAATTTAGTGCTCCATTCCTCTTGCAACAGAGGCCAGTATTCAGCATTCTGTTTTTGGCCTCATCACTTGCTGCACTAAAGTGAACAAGCTCACATTTTGCCACATTGTACCCCATTTGTCAAACTTTTATCCATTTATTTTTGACCAATCTTTGCAGACTTTTGTATCATCCTCACAACTTGGTTTCCTGCCTATCTTTGTGTCATCTCCAGATTTGGCTACAATACAGTGGGGCCCTTCATCCAAGTCATTACTGTAGAACATAAACAGTTTAGGTCTCAGGCTGACACTTGCTCGTTACATGATGCCAACCTAAAAATGACCAGTTTATCTTGACTCTTTTTCATAAAAGTTGGCCAATTCTCTATTGATGCCAATATATCACTGCCAGCTCCATGAGCTCTTGGAACTAGTATGCGAGATGTCATACAAACTTGCCTGACTCAAGATTTTGACAAGGACTGTTTCAGAACTCCCACTCGAGACAGTGGCAGATGCAATCGTTTTTTTCTTTTATATCGTGCTTATGTTCTAACTTCTCCTACATTTTTGTTGTCACATTTTCCTTGTGTCTATATTGAGCTGGACGATCAGCCATGATTGTAACGAATAATGAAGCAGGCTCAAAGGGCAAATGGCCTCCTCCTGGTCCTATCTTCTATGTTTTTATGATACATGTGCACACAATATGCAACTTGCTATTTCATGATAGTGTAAAGCCACATTCACTATCTGCAGGTGGAGACTGAACACACTGACAAAGGGGATATAATGGGAGGGGAGAACATCTTTGAAAACAGAAACAACATCTGCTAAAGAGGCATAGTCAGGTCCCAACCAGGGAAGATGATGATTGGTGTGTGGTTAGTAAGCGTTTCTCAACAATAATCCAGAGTAAGGACATGACAGTGAATTATCAGCCCCATGTAACACTTGTCTTGTGGCACATGGGAAACCATGGATACTTGTGGCCCGGCCATAGTTTGTCAAATGTGCGTTGTGGAAGCACTGCAAACTCATTTGCAAGGAGGGATTCTAGTTGTCTCACTTGACTGGACAGCCATTGCAGATGAGATTGGCCCAATGTCACGGGGTTCAGTCTCCATTCCAGCTAGGTTGGATTTGGAACCTGCCTCCTTGCTCTACCTGTGGTGGAGATGCAGCAGTGTGGGTCAGACTCTGCCTTTAAACAAGGGCATTCTATCTGAGTGCATCACGGCCTGGTACAGCCACTGCAGTGCCCAGGACTGTAAGAAACGACAATAAGTTGTGTGCCCAGTCCCAACCATCACAGAAGCCAACCTCCCATCTATGGACTTCTTTACACTTCTTGTTGCCATGGAAAGGCTGCCAGCATCGCCAAAAGCCCCTCCCACCTGGGCCATGCTCACTTACAACTGCGTCTGTTAGGCAGAATAGATAGAAGTGTGCACGCATCACCAGGCTCAAGAACAGCTTCTTCCCTGCTGTTATAAGACTGCTGAATGGACCTGTCTAACCTCAAATAACGTTGATCTTGCTAATGTTGGTCTTGCTTCACACACCTCCTGTGCGGCCTTGTATGCTTTGCTCTGTCTAAGCACACTATGATCTGTGTGTCCTTGTTTGCTCTGATCTGCCTGTACTGATAGCAAAACAAAGCTTTTAACTCTACTTAGATACATATGACTATAATAAATCAAACTTAAAAATTCAAGGAGGAGAAATAATCTACTTTCGCTGGATAGTGGCATCTTTAAGAAGCGTCAAAACCTGGAGCAGGAGTAAACCATTCAACCCTTTAAGCTTGCTCTGTCATCAATGTGATAATTGGTGGTTCCCTATTTTAGCACCATATTCCTGTTTTCTGTCCTTGCACCTTTAAAATCTAAAATCTTATCTCTCTCTTTTTTGAATATATTCAATATGTTGGCCTCCACAGCCTTCTGTGGGAGAGAATTTCACAGGCAGACCACCCTCTGAGTGAAGAAATGCTTCCTCATCTCAGTCCTAAATGGTCTACCCCGTATCCCCATGAGACTGTGTCCCCTAGTTCTACATTCCCCAACCAGGGGAAACCTCCTCACTGCCTCGGGTCTGTCCATCCCTGTTAGAATTTTATATTTTTCCATCAGATCCCCTCCCATCCTTCTCAACTCAAGTGAATCCAGGCTCAGTCGAACTAATCACCCCTTGTAGGACAGTCCTGCCATCCTTGCTACCAGCCCAGTGAACCTCCAAAGTACTCCCTCTATGGCAGGTATATCCTCCCTTAGAAAGGGACACCAAAACTGCATATTGGTGTGGTGTTACCAAGACCCTGTATTAACTGCACTGGGGCATCCCTTTTACTGGGAAAAGGTCACAATTTTAACCTAAGATGTAGTCACCTACAAGATCATGGACCAAAGGCTGAAAAGTGGAAATTAGCTAGATGACTATTTCTTGACTGGTGTGTTTATGGTGCCAAATAAACTGGTTTTGTGCTGTAATTGTCTCTAATCAATTGAATTCCAAGAGGTTTTGTTTTGTATTGGAGTGCAAATCCACACAGCTGTTTAGTTTTGATTAATTGCCTGGCTCCTTCTTAGCCATTCCTGTGATGTACTGTTATGCTTGTGGCTATGTTAGCCCATAAATTATACACCACTGAGGGTCAGTTCTTGTTGAGACACATATCTGGAAGTTTATTAACAACCAACTGTTTGTACTATTATGATATCTCAAAATTACATCCTTGGATGATTATGAAGCATAGATGACTGCCTATCTAACTGCTTGTTAACAGACAGCCTGACTCTAACTGAATGAATGTTTGCTGGTCTGCCTGGCCATACAGCGCGTAAGACAGAATCCTGTTATACTAGATCATTATGAATTGTGATGTTATCTGTCTTAAAGGCATAATGCATTTCTGACCTGTAGTATGAGACTTCTTCCAAACAAAAAAACACACACTTTGTCCCAATTTTTAACACATTGTTTGTTTTTAATTTTGGGTGATGTTTATGTTCTGAAAAGTATTCTACCAGACATTTCCTTTTCTATTTCAAGCTCCTTGCAAATTCAAATAGCTGTATTTGAGCTAATAGGTTTTGGCAATGTTTAATTCCTCTCTTCCCCCAAACAGAACTCTCTTGACATTGCCTGGGCTACTTTTTCATTAGCTTCTGCTCATACAGAAATTTGATTAGCGCCTTTAAGCATCAGGTTAGATTTCCCTCTGAGAGCTGTAAGTACCAACTTGTATCTTATCAATTCCAATCTCCAATGCAACGATATCATGGCTTGCTGCTTTATAGTAAAGACAGATGAGCTTACAATTATAGCAAGATAATTTCCATTTCTTTCTTTCTCAAACGCTTTGCCCCAGAAGATAACAAACAGCTTGAATGAGCTAAGGCCATAACTTGAAAAGTAAAAACGATGAACAGAGATCTCAGTGTCCATGTACAGAGATCCTTGAAAGTTGCCACCCAGGTTGATAGGATTGTTAAGAAGGCATACGGTGTGTTAGGTTTTATTGGTAGAGGAATTGAGTTTCGGAGCCATGAGATCATGTTGCAGCTATACAAAACTCTGGTGCGGCCGCACTTGGAATATTACGTACAGTTCTGGTCACCGCATTATAGGAAGGATGTGGAAGCATTGGAAAGGGTGCAGAGGAGATTTACCAGTATGTTGCCTGGTATGGAGGGAAGGTCTTGAGGAAAGGCTGAGGGACTTGAGGCCATTTTCGTTAGAGAGAAGGTTAAGAGGTGATTTAATAGAGACATACAAAATGATCAGTGGATTAGATAGGCTCTCACTGTCCACCTTCTTCCTCAGATGGTGATGGCTAGCATGAGGAAACATAGCTTTAAATGGAGGAGTGATAAGCATAAGACAGAAGTCAGAGGTAGGTTCTTTACTCAGTAGTAAGGGTATGGAATGCCCTGCCTGCAACAGTGGTAGACTTGGCAACTTTAAGGGCATTTAAATGGTCATTGGATAAACATATAGATGATAACGGAATAGTGTAGGTTAGATGGGCTTCAGATTGGTTTCACAGGCCAGGGAAACATCAAGGGCCGAAGGGCCTGGACCTATGACCTATGTTCTATTTAACCCAAACTGCCCTGATGCTGTGACATTTGATGTCTGCAGATGAGTAAAATGGGAATCTGTCACATGCTGTCATAATCTCACTAGATTAGTCATCCAGGGGACCAGACTATTGTTCTGTAATACAACTTTCAGTCCCACCACAGCAGGTGAGGGAATTTTAATTTTGCTAATGTGAATCTCACCTCAGTAACAGGAACAATGAAGTTATACTCAATTGCCTTAAACACTCACCTGGGTTTTGGGAAGGAAATCTGCAGTCCTTATCAGGTCTGGCCTAAACGTGACTCCAGATCCACAGCCCTGTAGAAATAATTGAATTCCCACAGTGCAGAAAGAGGCTATTTGGCCCATCAGGTCTGCACTGATCCTCTGAAGAAGGTCCACCCCCAACTGCATTTCCCATGGCAAATCTACTGTAACCTGCACACCTTTAGACTGTGTGAGGGAAACTGGAATACCCAGAGGAAACCCATGCAGTCACATACACAATGTGCAAACTTCATACAGACTGCCACCCAAGGCTAGACTTGAACTGGGGCCCTTGGCATTGTGAGGCTGCAGCACTAACCACTGAGCCACCATGCAGCCCATTGTATGATTGTCAGAATGAACAGTAGGACCCAGGGATATATTGAGGTTCAAAGGGACTTTGGTGTGCATGTACATAGGTCCCTTAAGGTATCAAGAAAGGCAGATAAAGTAGTTAGGAAGGGATATAGGATACTTAGAACATAGAACAGTAAAGCTCAGTGCAGGCCCTTCAGCCCAAAACATTGTGCCAAGCTTTTACCCTAATCTTAAGATCTATCTAACCTCCACCCCTACCTTATACTATCATCCATATGCCTATCTAATAGCAGCTTAACTGCCCCTAGTGTGGCCAACTCCACTACACTCTCTGGCAATGCATTCCATGTCCCAACCACTCTCTGAGTAAAGTACCTACCAAGTTTTGAGAAGATTTGTAGCTCAGGTCAAGGTTCTGGATGTGAGTTTACTTGCTGAGCTGGAAGGTTCATTTTCAGACATTTCATCACCGTTCTAGGTAACATCATCAGCAAGCCTCCAACAAAGCACTGGTGTTATGTCCTGCTTTCTATTTATCTGTTTAGGTTTCCTTGGGTTGGTGATGTCATTTCCCATGTTGGTGATATCATTTCCTGTTCTTTTTCTCAGGGGATGATCCCCTGAGTAAAAGAACAGGAAATGACATCACCAACATGGGAAATGACATCACCAACCCAAGGAAACCTAAACAGATAATTAGAAAGCAGGACATAACACCAGTGCTTCGTTGGAGGCTTGCTGATGATGTTACCTTGAATAGTGATGAAACATCTGGAGACAAACCTTCAAGCTCAGTGAACCAGCTTACATCTGGAACAAAATAAAGACTCACTCTCTTGTGGGCTGAGAGGAGGAGAGTGCTGTGTTGGCGGTGAAAGGAAGATGTTGGGTTGGCTGTGCACCCTTGCAGCCAGTGGATCTTAATGCTGGCTTTGGCCTAATGCTGGTTCAGGGGAGCAGCCAACCTGCAATGATGGCTGCGGCAAGTCCTTGTGCCCTGGGTTGGGGGTCTGGAACACCATCCGTGTTTCCGTAAAGAAGGTGGATGAAGGTGCACCTGTGGACTGCACCCTCTTTGTGAAGAGGGTCCTGTTGGACTGTTGTGCGTTCGCTGCTGCGGACATTTACTGCCTGCAGGATTTCCCCGCAGGAGGTTTTTACGATGTGACCTTCAGGAGTGCCAAGCTTTGTGAGCGCTTCCTGGAGGCTTTCAAGGAGAAAGGAGGTGAGGGCCCCATCTCTGTATTGACCGCTGTCCTGCTGTTTGTGATGCCAGCGCAGAGGAGCTGTATGGTGACTGTACACATGTACAACCCGCATGTGCCAGCAGTTGATGTCCTGACCTTCCTTGGAAGGTATGTGAAGGTGGAAGGGGACCTACCTGACATCATGGACCCCTTTGGCATCTGGACCAGTAAGAGGCAGGTCAAGGTGACGCTGAGGATGGGCGTGGACGGGAATGTCGTACACCCACCGTCCAGCTTCGCGATCAGCAGGAGCAAGGGCTACCTGACCTATGCAGGGCAACCTAAAGTCTGCCATGCCTGTGGTAGGTCAGGTCACGTGGTGGCCGACTGCAAAGCCACCATCTGCAGGGAGGAGGGACACCTTGCAAAGGATTGCCCACAAGAGAAAAGCTGCAACCTTTGCGGGGAAGCGGGCCACCTCTATAGGGTGTGCCTGCAGCGGGGGACCACCTACGCCCAGGTCGCCAGCAGGGGCAATGTGGGGCCAGCCCCCCGGGAGGAGAGGAAGGCACCAGGCCCCAGCAAGGGCCCCACTAACGTGCAGGATGTCCTAGCCCTGCAGGACGGACCCGAGGCCAGCAAAGAGCCCCTGCAGGCTCCACTCCCCACCCCCCACTCCCCCGACCCCCGACAACCCAGAGTCGATAGAGGCGGCGACAGGCGACCCAGGGGAGTGGACAATGGTCTGGAAAGTGAGGAGGAAGGTGTATCGGCGGGCCCAGGAACCGCAACCATCAGGCGGGAAGAGGCAGCTATGGGGGGGGGACTATAAGAGCTCCTCTGACGAGGGGGATTCGGAGATGGCCTGCCCGAAGCAGAAGTTAAAGATCTCAAGGGAGAAGGAAAGCGGCACCACGCTTCCAGGTGACGGGAGGCGTCCCGAGGCTCCCTCCGACACCCAGTCACGTGCCGCTGAGGCATTGGAGGGCTCCCCGGAACTTCCAAGCGGGAAGGAGGAAACAGCGCGTCCCCAGCCTGACCCAGAGCCAGACTCTCCTGCCTCCGTACCCCCGACGGGGGGATGCCACCCAGAAGGCAGCACGGACGGTTTCCTCAGCCCAGAGAGCGTCCAGCAGTTAGCCTGGGCAATGGGCATGAAGGGACAGATGGAGGGGCTGGACCTTGGACTTGGGGGGAGGGGGGGGGTGGTACTGCGGTCACTGCCCACAATGGGGGTAATGAGTTGCGAGCATTAATGTGCGCAGTGTCAAGTCCACCGCAAGATGTGTATCCACGTTGGCCTACCTGACCACCATCAAGGCAGACCTCCTGTTTCTGCAGGAGTGCGGGATACCGCACCTCGGCAGGTACGGGAAATGGTCCGGTGCCTGGACCTGTGGGCCTTCGATCTGGTCGGGGGGGTGGTAACGACTGTTGCTCCTCGGGCCTGGCTATTCTGCTGCGGGGGCGCGACTTCACCATCTCTTGTTCAGGAGGTGGTGGGGGGGGGGGCGCCTCCTAGTGGCTGACGTCACCTACAGGAACGCTCCCCTGAGGCTGATCAACGTGCACGCCCCAGCAGTACAGAGTGAGCGGTTGGCCATCCTGCAGCAGCTTCCACCCCTGCTGGCTACGTCCAGGCTGGTCATACTGGGCGGAGACTCCAACTGCATCATCGATGCAGATGGAAGATCCGGTGTGGGGACAGCGGGTGGGGGGAGTCAACTTGACGTCACGTCCAGATTCCTGATGGGCACGGTGAAGGACGCCAAGCTGCCCGACGTCTTCAGCACCCCTGCAGATGGAGCGCAGCGGAGGTACACCTGGTCGCAGCCAGATGGGTGTATTCGTTCAAGGATCCTGTTTGTGTCACGGGCATTCTCGGTCAGGTCCACCGGCATCGAGCCTGTGTTCTTCTCTGACCACTGCCTCCTGTTGGCCGACTGTCACTTACAGGACGACCAGCCAGCTGGCAAGGGGAAGTGGAAGCTCAACACGACCCCGTTGACCCCGTAGAACGTCGTGGAACTTAAGAGGGAGTACGCCGGTTGGAGAACTGTGAAACCCCTCTTTTAGTCCCCGGGCGACTGGTGGGAGATGGTGAAGGAGAACGTCAAGAGGTTCTTTGTCCTCAAGGGTGTTTGGAAGGCGAGAGAGAGGCAGGGAAAGCTGTCGCGACTCCAGAAAAGGATGCAGAACCTGCACCTTCTGCAGTTGATGGGGTTCGATGTCACGAAGGACCTCCGCGAGGTGAGGGGCCAGCAAACCTTGCTCTTCACCGTGGAGGCCTCCAGGATAATCTTCCGGTCCAGGGTCCGCACCATGGAGCAGGACGAGACGTGCTCGTGTTTCTTCTTTCAGAAGGTGCACCAAGAGCTCTGTGCTTAGCCGGCTGAAGGAGGATGACGGCTTGGTCACGTCGTCTTGGCCCAACATTTTGAGGATCAGCAGATCCTTCTATGCCGGGCTGTACGACACGAAGCCCACGGACAGCACGGCCTCCGAGTTGTTCTTGTCGTCTATCACGGAGGTCTTAGACGACGGCATGAGGGAGTGGCTGGACCGGCCGATATCCCTGGACGAGCTGACCAGAGCCCTCAAGTCCTTGGAGAGGAATAAGACTCCCGGGAGCGACGGCTTACCAGTCGAGCTGTATTCTTCTCTGTGGGACCTGATCGGCCAGGACCTGCTGGAGATGTATGATAGTGCACTTCGGGCAGGGGAAATGTGCAAGTCCATGAGGAAGGGCATCATCACCCTCGTTTACAAGAGGAAGGGGGAGAGGGAAGAAATTAAGAATTGGCATCCCATTTCACTATTGAACGTGGACTACAAAATCCTGGCTAAGGTCATAGCCAACCAGGTCAGGTCTGTCCTGGAGTCAGTGATTCGCCCTGACCAAACCTGTGCTGTGCCGGGCAGGAAGATCACCTGAGAGCCTCGCGCTCATCACGGATATGATTGCCTACGTACAGGACAGGTGCGTGAACACCTGCCTCGTCAGCCTGGACCAGGAGAAGGCCTTCGACAAGGTCTCTCGTGCTTACATGAGGGATGTCCTCTTCAAATTGGGGTTCGGGGAGGGCATCCGCAATTGGATCCGGCTGCTGTACACCAACATCGTTAGCGCAGTCTCGATCAATGGGTGGGCATCGGACAGTTTTCCTGTCCGATCTGGAGTCGGGCAGGGCTGCCCGCTCTTTCCTGTCTTGTTTGTGTGCTGTGTGGAGTCCTTGGCCGCATCCATCAGGAAGGACGTGAGCCTGAAGGGCGTGACTATCCCAGGCAGCGGAGGCCTTCAGGTCAAGACCTCCCTGTACATGGACGATGTTGCCGTCTTCTGCACCGATCGTTGGTCGGTGAGTAGACTATTGGACATCTGCGGCCAGTTTGAACTGGCCTTGGGTGCCAAAGTCAATAGGGGTAAGAGCAAGGTCCTGTTCTTTGGGAACTGGGACGACCGCTCCTTCATCCCCTTCACCGTCAGGACAGACTACCTGAAGGTGCTGGGTGTTTGGTTTGGTGGAGCTGGGGCGTGCATTAAGACTTAGGAGGAGCGTATCACCAAATTGAAGCAGAAGCTGGGCAGGTGGATGCTCCAGTCTGTCTCCATCGCGGGTAAGAACCTGGTTGTCAGGTGCGAGGGGCTTTCGGTACTGTTGTATGTGGCGCAGGCCTGGCCTATTCCCTGGACCTGCGCTGCTGCGGTCACCCGGGCCATCTTCCACTTCATTTGGGGGTCGAGGATAGACCGGGTCCGCAGGGACACCGTGTACAAAGGCCTGGAAAATGGGGGGAAAGGACGTAACGAATGCCACCCTCGCCCTGACGGCTACCTTTTGTGTGCGGCCACATCAAGCGGTGCGTAGATCCTCGGTACGCAAACACCAAGTGTCACTACTTACTGAGGTTCTGCCTGTCCCCGGTGTTGCGAAGGATGGGCCTGGCCTCATTGCCACAGAATGCTCCGAGTAGTTGGACCGTTCTGTACCACCTGTCCTTCGTGGAGAAATTTTTGAAAGGAAACACGTTTGACCACAAGGCCGTCAGGCAGTGGTCAGCACATAGTATCCTCACGACCCTTCGGGAAAAGGAGAGGGTGGATCCCATCGTGTGGTTCCCCATGCAGACTGCCAAAGTCGTTTGGCAGAATGCCTCCTCGCCAGAACTTTCAAACGAGCACAAGAACATTGCTTGGCTGGCGGTGAGAGGGGCTCTGCCAGTGAGATCCTTCATGCATGCCCGGAATCTCTGCGCCACCGCATGCTGCCCTCGAGGTGGCTGCGGGGGGACGAGACTGTCCGTCACCTCCTTCTGGAGTGTGCCTATGCGCAGGAGGTCTGGAGGGGGATGCAGTGGTATTTGTCGAGGTTCGTCCCGAGCAGCTCCATGACACGGGACTCCGTGCTCTACGGGCTGTTTCCCGGGACGCACGCAGAGACCAACATCGACTGTGCCTAGAGGACTACCAATGCGGTGAAAAACGCTCTTTGATTTGCCCGCAACTTGCTGGTCTGCCAGCTGAAAGAACTGACCCCGACCGAGTGTTGCAGACTGGCGCACTCCAAGGTCCAGGGCTACGTGCTGCAGGACGCACTAAAGCTTGGGGCAGTCACCGCCAAGGCGCAGTGGGGAAAGACCATGGTATGAAACCCCTTGTCCAGATTAGAAAAAAGGGCCCTATCTGGTAACTGGGCTCTGCTGGCGCCTTCCCCAACTGGTCAGGGGGCCAACAGGGACTGTGCTGTGTGACAACTGCCGGGGTGTTTTCTTTGCTTTGTCTTTTTATTTCTTCTTTGTGTTTTTTCCTTTTAGTTGGTGTATGTACCCCCTGGGTAACACGGAGCGGCTTGCATGACTGGGTAGGTGTATAAATGTTTTATTTTTTGTACATCTTACGAATAAAGTATATCTTTTCAAATAAAAAAAAAGTGACGACACGTCTGAAAATAAAGTACCTACCTCTGACGTCTCCCTTCCGCTCACTTTTTAAAACTATGCCCCCTTGTAATAGCTACCTCCACCCCAGGAAAGAAGCCTCTGGCTATCCACTCTATTTATATCGCTGATCATTTTGTACGCCTCTATCAAGTCACTTGTCTTTATTAGCCAAGATATAGGCTTTAAGAGCAGGGAAGTTGCGCTGGAACTGTATAAAACATTGGTTAGGCTGCAGCTAGAGCATTGTGTGCAATTCTGGAATTCACATTATAGGAGGGGCATGATAACACTGGAGAGGGTGCAGCGGAGATCTACCAGGATGTTGCCTGGGCTGGAGAGATTCAGTCATCATTAGAGATTGGATAGACAGGGGTTGTTTTCCTGAAGCAGAGAAGATTGAGAGGGAACATGTTAGAATTATGAGGAGGGCATAGCTAAGGAAGCCAGGAACAAACTTTTCCCCTGTATAGAGGGATCAATGACTTGGGGCATAAATTTAAGATAAGGTTGAGTGAAGATGTGAGGAAAACTGTTTTCACCAAGGGGTGATAGGAATCTGGAACTCGCCGCCTTTAAGGGTGGCATAGACAGAAACCCTCATCATCGAATTAATATTTAGATGTGCACTTACATTGCTAAGGCACTCAAGGCTATGGGCCAAGTGCTGGAAAATGGGATTAGAATAGTTTGGTGGTTTTTAACTGGCATGGACATGGTGGACCAAAGGGCCTTTTTTCTGTGCTGTAGATGTTCATGACTCTTAACTACCCTTTGAAATGGCCTAGCATGACCCTCAGTTTAAGGGTGACTTGTGATGGGCAGCAAATATTGTTCTTCCCCACAATCCATGAAAGAATTAAGATTAATAAAAGCCATAAATTAGCTGCTTAATTGCTTACTACGGTGTGCGGCTCTGTTTTAAAGAAAACATGGAAAAATGCATTTGACTCCACCCAGGTGTCCAATATGTCCAACCGTTCTGTCAATTTAGAAACTTAAAGTTTAATTACGGCCTGTATGTAAACCTACACTTGAGCATTTCAAAAGCTCTGAATTAATATTGAGATAAAAGCTCAGCAGGAAGGGTTAATTTTTCTATATGTCAAGAGCTGGGGGAGACCTTTCCGATGTGAGTATTTCCTAACCCTGAATCATTTTTATTCATAAGAAAACTTTGTGATCTCAGATGAACTGAGCACCCTGTAAAACGTTTTCCTAATTCTTGATGGCTTTTTAAAACTTGCATTTTGTTTTTATTGTTCTTTAGAGATCAAAAGCAACTGTTCATTATGAATCCAACCAACTGGAAAGATAAACATAATACGACATTGATTAGATTACGTTGCAATTGTTGCCAATCTTTGTTGTCATTTTGTTTTTGTAGAAGAGGTTTCCAACATTGAGATTATTTCAGTTCCAGAAATTCTTGAAAGGTTCCAGATTACAATTCACAAGTTTAAACATTTGAAGAAGTTCAAAACTGCCAATTTTATATGTGACAGCCTTGAGTCTTGGCTGTGTTTTTTTCTTTAATTAATTCTTGGGATCTGAACCAAACATTTGCTTCCTGTTCCTAATTGTCTTTGAGGAGGCAGTGCTGAGCTGCTGCTTTGAACTGCTTCAAGCCGCAGGTAGTTACAGTCACAATAGTTTTGATTTGATTTATTATTGTCACATGGGTTTACGTACAATGCAAAGTTTTTGTTTTGCATGCATTATAGGCAGATCGTAAGTGCAGTAGGATACTAGAACAGAATGGAAAAACAATTTTACTGGGGTAGAGAATGCGCACGAGGTGTGAGGTCAGCATCAAATTTAAAATTTTGAGAAGTCCATTCAGAAGTCTAATAACATCAGAGAAGAAACTGTTCTTGAGTTTGCTGGTATGTATCTTTAAGCTTTTGTATCTTCTGCCTGACAGAGGATGTTGAAAGAGATTATAATTGGGTTGGGAGGGATCTTTGATTATATTGGCTGCATTCTCGAGGCAGTGAGAAATCCCATGTCTTTGCAGTTGCGAGGTACAACTGTGTTGCTTAAGAGTCCACAGCTAACTATGTTGCTGCAGTTACATGGAGACTAGAGTTCTTTTCCCTGAAAGAAAGTGGGGAATTAACACAATTTTTCTGACAAAGAGTAGTTTTATGGTTATCATTATCAACATAGGCCTTTAGTTTGAGATTTATTAATTGACTAAATTTGAATTCCACGTGCTGCTGTAGTGGGATTTGAACGTGTCCCTAAAACACAAGTCAGGATTAATAGCTCAGTAACCACATCCATGCCTGGATCAAAAGGCAGCCATGTATTCTATCATGTGAAGCACGGTTTCACTGTAACCTGTGGAAATTGTGTTTTCACAATTTAATGGATGAGTTAACCTTACATACTTTCAATTTAATTCTAGCCAATACTAACTAAGCTAAAGACAGAAAAATAGTTTGTGCTTCAAGGATAAGTCTTATCATTTTCCGTGTTTTTTTTTATCTTCAGAGGGTTTTCCTATAAGAAAACTAAAGGAAAATTAACTTATGCAGTTAAATAAAATTCTTGCCTCAGGAAAACACAAGAAGGGGAGACAATGGCCAAGTGGTATTATCGCTGGACTGTTAATCCAGAGACACAGATAATGTTCTGGGGACCCAGGTTCAAATCCTGCCATGGCAGATGGTGGCATTTGAATTCAATAAATAGCTGGAATTAAGAATCTAATGATGACCATGAATTCATCGCAGATTGTTGGGGAAAAATCCATCTGGTTCACTAATGTCCTCTACATGTGACTCCAGACCCACAGCAATGTAGTAGATTCTTAACTACCCTCTGAGCAATTAAGGATTGGCAATAGATGATGCCTATCCAGCGACACCCTCATCCTGTGAATGAGTATAGGAAAAAAGAAGAATTAACAAATGTGTAGCTTCCTATAGCTCATGTGTTCTGAATTTATGGTTCTGCTTCAAAGGGTGCTGTAACAATGGAGGAGACAGTGATAGAATTTTTCCAGAATCTCCTATCTTTTGTTCTTTTGTAATTGTCTTCAATCAATTATCAATCGCTGAGCTCCCAGGTGTTCTGAAGAAGAGTCCTCTCAAAATATTTACTGTGTCTCTCTCAGCAGAAACGCTGCCAGACCTGTTGAGTTTGTTCAACATTTTCTGTTTCGCAGTTAGATCTTCCCCATCTGCAGTACTTTGTTTTGATATCAACTCCTGATGTTCACTGCTAAATCTCAATTGGAAAACACAGCCAGTAAAGGTACATCTTCCAACTGCAGGTAAAAATAAAAGCATGAGTGAGTTCTTTTTCAAAAGAAAAGCCTCATATTCAATTAAAACGAAGTGTTTTGAAAAGTTCAAATTGGATTAGTGCCAGCCAACTTCAAGGCTATGTGGCTGAAGCTTACCTCTTAGAAAACAAAGTCTTTGGTACCTCTCACAGTTGGAATCTGAAAGTCAGATTGAAATAAATTCCACTTCAGCGTTTTTAATTTTAAGATGTCATTCAGCTTTTATATTCAAATTCTGGATACACAATCTCAAATTGAAATGAACAAACTGAGCAGTCATATCCACGCTTCCAATCTTCTTTGTACACGTGAGCACTGATGGCTGTAACAAGTTACGGACTCATGTACCAAATAATTATGTTTTATTTCTAGGTGTTGGGCCCTGAGGGATCCTACTTTCTATGGATTCCCAAGATATGACTCCAGCTTCACCCAGAGGTCCATGTCTGGACAGATGGAGCCCTTCAGGGTACTTCTTCCAGCCCACATGGGAGCGAACGTACAGTTACCAGCTGGTGAGCCCAGCTGACAAAGAAGACCACATCCCGTTGAAGGGTAGAGGTTTTGGGCACTGAGACATTAGCGGACCCCCAGGTCCTGGCGAAGAGCATTGTGATGAGCCGCTGGTCCTGGATATTCTGCTGTTTTGCCTGAAACCTCATTGACAGGGCAGTGCCGAAGACCCTCTCCTGCTTGGCTGCACTTAGAAAGACTACCCCAACAACTCTCACTGCGATCGGTGCTGCAGGGGAAGGTGGCATCCCTCCTCCTCGGGCTGCTTAATGCAGGCCCTGCCACCCTGGAAGGACTGTTGTTGTAGTCCCCTTCTCCTCTATACTGACTTCTTGGAGAGGGGAGTTACTAATCAATGATGCCTTACTTAGACCCTCCTCTGCAGCATGACTCAGTCACCCAGCCTGGTTTTGGGAGCTAGATTTCACACACCACTCCCCCATCCCATCTCCCCTCTTGATGTGGGACATCTGGCAATGGTCTTTGGAGCTGATGACCCTGGTTCTGTTGGCAGTTCAGTTACCAGACCACTGAAGCACGGCATAGGTCAACAGATTGAGGGACCGTGGGAGATCCCATGCATGCCCCAAGACACAGGAGCCAGGAGTGTTTGGGATTGATGAGGTGGGAGCACAAAGACTATATCGCTGTGGCCCGTCATCCTGTGTCCCACCATCTCATACCTCCCCCGAGCAACACCATTCCCTGGAGCCCCCACCCATCTATGCCACAGTGGTGTGCTCAGTGCGCCACCACTCCCTCTCCAACTCCTTCAAATCCCTTTTCTTCCACTCACTTCTGATGGCCGCTTTTCCCTAAGCCCCCTTTGTCCATCTGGTGGACTGGCAGAGGCAACATCTTCAACTCGACCTCACGCGGCTTCTTTGGACCAGGAGAAGGTGGAAAATCCCATGTTTGCTGCACGTCACTCCTGACATCCAAAAAGCACTCTAGCATTCAAGCTAGTTCCTGTCTTATTGGCTTACCTACCAAATCATAGTGAGCCCAGCACTCGTACCTCCCCCTTACAATCTACTTCCCTAAGCTGGTCTTTTCGCATTCATTGCTTTAACTATTTCTATCAACATGGACTGCCTCTATGACACTGGAAGCCAAGGTGGCTCAGTGGTTAGTACTGCTCCCTCACAGCACCGGGGACCCGGGTTCGATTCCAACCTTGGGCGACTGTCTGTGTGGAGTTTGCACATTCTCCCTGTGTCCACAGAAGTTTCTTCCGGCTGCTCCGGTTTCCTCCCACAGTCTAAAGACAGAATCACAGAGACGCACAGCATGGAAACAGACTCTTCAGCCCATCTCATCCACAGCAAGCCGATTTCTTAGATTAATGCAGTCCAATTGCCAGCATTTGGCCCTTATCCCTGTAAACCCTTCCTGAGTATGGCATAGGTCAATAACTGTGCAGGTTAAGTGGATTGGCCAGGCTAAATTGCTCTTCAGTGTCTAGGGATGTGCGGGATTAGGTTTGTTAGCCATGAGGAATGTAGAGTTATAGGGATGGGTTTGGGTGGGATGCTTTTTGGAAGAATGGTGCAGACTCAGTAGGGTGAATGACCACTTTTCACACTGTAGGGATTCAATGAAACGGCTTGCAGTTGTACATTGCTTTGATCGTTGTGGTTCATGCACTGGACAACCTACACTGATAGATTGAAAAAAGTCGAAAGGACAGCTGTAAATCAGGAACAAAACCATAAGTTGCTGGAAAAGTTCAGCAGGTCTGGCAGCATCTGTGAAGGAAAAATTAATCAGTTAACATTTTGGGCCTGGTGACCCTTCCTCAGTTCCTCAGACGTAAACTCTGACTTTTTTTCTTCACAGATGCTGCTGAGCTTTTCCTTCACTGATAGCTGCCTTCTCAATTATATAATTAGTTACCAGTTCATTCATGGTTTCTCCTTTAAATTTGACTGATCCACTCTAATCAGCTGAAAACAGGTCCGGCCATAGGCACCAATTTGTAAACCGTCCTTTTGTTTCAGGATCATTTAAACCAAGGAATTATTGCAGATAAATCAACACTCCTCTCAAAAGTGGGTATATGTAATCGGCTCATTGTTTGCTGAAAGCCGCTGGAGAGGATGGTTGAGGTTACATTGAGATAGAACGGGGGGAGAGAAGGAAATCATTTCACCGATTTGGCAGTTTGAAGAATAAGTGATTTTGAAAATAATTGCTGTGAATGCCCAACGAGTGAATACATGATATCAGGATGCGCAAATATATTTGCAATATGTATCACCACCCAAAGAAACTGGTATCTATTGAATGCAGCTTACAATCATACATTCTGTTAGTTTTCTCCTTCAGAATTTTGATTTTTGCTCTCATGATTATAATCATATGTTTCTTATGTTCAGTCTTCTATATGCATTTTGCAGAGAATGGATCGGGATTTCTCCAGTTGTTCTCTTTCCAGATGCTGCTGTGACCTGCTGCATTTCTCCAGCAATTCTGTTCTTGTTTATCCATTACGTCTAATCAAGGTTTTCCCAAACTCTTAATGCACTTACATTTTGAGCTCCTGCAAACCTAGCCAGAAACTTGTCCATCTCTCTTTACACTTCCACTAATTTTCCTATTGTTTGAAGTCCCATGTAGTCATCTTTCCAGATAAAGATGATCAGACAGTGAATGCGAACGTTACGTCCTATCTAGGTTGGACAGTCTCTAAGGTGTGATGGAACAGAAATGGCAGTCATTTGCCTCTATCTGTTTCTTTCCAATGGCCTTTGGTTTGGCTTCATTGCTTAATTGCAGCTCAGCCACTGTAATGTTCAAACAGGCAATTCTTCAGTCATTTAGTTTCTTTGCAGGACATTCCAGTTGACCTACAAATTACATCAATTTGCATCACATTTTCCTGGAGGGAGTGGTACATTACAGGGGTTGTGTCTCTTGTGGGTGGTCTATATTACAAGGGTACATGTCTCTGAAGGGAGTGATATTACAAGGGTACATGTCTCTGGAGGGAGTGGTATATTACAAGGATACATGTCTCTGCAGGGAGTGTTGTATTACAAGGGTACGTGTGTCTGGAGAGGGTAGTATATTGCAAGGGTAAATGTCTCCAGAGGCAGTGACATATTAGAAGTGTCATGTCTCTAGAGAGAGACTGGTGGTAGTGGATATGGAAAGGTATGTGAGAATTGTGAGCAGGACCTGATTTTTTGCATTATGGTCTTTGCAATCCCTTGTCGAGTTTTCCTTGACTCTCTCACTCCATTCGAGTATATGATCTTGGCAACGATTATTGCCAACTGTGTTGTACTGGCCCTGGAGCAGCACCTCCCCAACGGAGACAAGACACCTATGGCCAAGAGTCTGGTGAGTCCACTGCCATGGATTGAGGGGAAGAAGAATGGGAAAGACCTGGGAGGAGAGTGGAAGAAGGCAGGATGAGGGGCAAGTGGAGGAAGTGAGATAAAAGAGATGGGGATGATGGGTAGGAGGAGGTGTGGATGAATGGGTTGAGGTGACAGATTGAGATAGTAGCAGCAGGAGAGTGGAGACGGCAATCCTGGTGAACTGGGTGTGAAACTAGGGTAGGGTGGAGTGGCTGGGATGGGAGTGAAGTCTCGGGGAGCTGGAATGGACAAGGGTCAGGAATGTGGGAGCGCGGGGTGAGTGACCAAGGTGGAGTTAGAATCTGAGATTTGATGGGAGTTGTAGCTGGGTGATTCTGTAATGATTCCTGTGAGAATGGGGGTAGGGTGAAGTGTGGGGCTGGGATAGTGATGAGGTGTTGATGTGTTGGACTCAGAATCATTCTTTTCCAACTGGTTTCCTCAGTGATGCCAGAATTGAGTTGAAATTTTTTGCTCTGAAGATGTAAATAGTTAAAGACGACCGTCCTCATTTTGAGTCTGTTTTTTTATTTCATCCTCTCTCTCCCTCCCCCTCCCCCTCCCCCTCCCTCTCCCTCCATTTCTCCTCCAGGAGCAAACTGAGCCCTATTTCATTGGAATCTTCTGTTTTGAGGCTGGGATTAAAATAGTTGCTCTGGGATTTGTCTTCCATAAAGGATCGTACCTTCGCAATGGCTGGAATGTGATGGATTTCATAGTAGTTCTGAGTGGGTGAGTGATTGCATACAACTTCATGCTCCCAGGCAACATCAGCCCCAGCTTCAAGCTGCTCCTATTGCATGTCCGGCATGCGCCCTCTCCCCCCCCCCCCCCGCCCCCCCATCCCCCTTCCTGTCATCTCTCCCCTCTCCTTGTGGTTTCCTCTTGTTGCCTCTCCTTCCACCCCCCATCCACAGCCCTCTAGCCGTCCCCAGTGCTTCCCCAACCAGCTCCCCTGCCAACAGCCCTTTTTCTCTCCATCCCCCACAGTTCTCCTTCCCCCACCCCCCCACCCACCCCACAACCATTCCCTCTGTTTCACTGACCTCCCAGTACCAGTGCCCCTTAAATTGATTGGAGCCGTGCCTGTGGAGCGGTCGTCTGCATCCCTGCCCTCTGCTGAGTTTGAGATGATGCTATGTTGTTTGGGTTGTTCCTGATGACCTTTATACTCATCACGACAAGTGGAGGTATGTGAATGAACCTCATCACCGTTGAGAAGAGCACTTTCAGACCATCCCGTGGTGTAAGTAAGGTACAAGTAGAAAACAATTCCAGTAGGAGCACGGTCAGAGATTCTAGTCTGGCCTGGAAATAACTTTCAAAACTGTGTCATGAGTCTTAGACTTTCCACCATCTCTGTTTGCCAAAGTTAACGATCTCACATTTTCCTGCAATAAATTCCATCTGTCAAGTCTTTGCCCACCTCACTTTATCTATAACCTTTGCAGATTCCTTACACCCTCATTTAGTTTGCCCTCTTGTTTATTTTGTATTGTCAGTAAACTTGAATAGATTTCACTCTGTCCTTCTAACCCATTCATATAAATGGTAAATAATTGAGTCCTTGGGACTGGTCCTTGTGGCACTCCACTAGTTACGCCATTCTAGTCTGTAGAAGACCCATTAACCCCAACCCTGTCTTCTGTGTGTTCACCAATTCTCAATCAATGGCCTTGTGGTATCGTTGCTAGGACCTCTCAATCTGGAAATCCAGGTAATGTTTTGGGGACCCGGGTTCAAATCCTGCTAAAGAAGACGGTAGAATTTGAATTAAATCAAAAACCTGTAAGACTAATGATAACCATGAAACGATTCCCAATTATTGGGGAAAAACTTATCTGGTTCACTAATGTCCTTTTAGGGAAGAAAACTGTCATCCTCACCTGGTCTGGACCACATGGTACTCCAGACCACACAATAATGTGGTTGACTCTTAAGTGCCCTTTGGATGAATAATAAATTCTGGCCTAACCAGAGACACCCTCATCTCATGAATGAATTAAAAAAAAAAATCCAAACTAATGCACGTGTGCAGCTGCAGCTCCTGGAAGCCTGAGTTTCGGAGTTGGAGTGCTGTCTGGTGACGCTGTTGAGCATTTGCAAGGCAGAGAGTGCCATGGATAGCATGTATAGAGAGATGGTCACCTGCAGAATCAGACTCCACAGGCAGGATGGGAATGGGTGACCATCAGGCAGAGCAGGAGGGGCTAAGTGCAGGAATCGCCTGTGGTTATCCCCCTGCCAAACAGGTTTACCATTTTGGATACTGTTGAGGAGAATGAGCTCTCAGGATAACAGCAGCAGCCAAATTCATGGAACCACAATTAGCTCTATTGCAGAGGGAGGAAGAGATGCAATAGTTATAGGGGATTCAATCGTAAGGGGAATCGGTAGACGTCTGTTGGCTGCAAAGGAGAGTCCAGGATGGTGTGCTGCGTCCCTGGTACTAGGGTCCTGGATGCCATAGAGCAGTTGCAGGACATTCTGGAGGGGGAGAGTGAATAGCCAGTGGTTGTGGTACATGTTGATATTATCAACATAGGTTTAAAAAAAGGGAGCAGGTCCTAAAAGAATACAGCTAACTAGGAAGAAGTTGAAATGTAGGACCTCAAAGGTAGTTATCTCAGAATTGCTACTAGTACCATGAGCTAGTCAGAGTAGAAACAGCAGGAAATAAAGGATGAGCTCGTGACTGAAAAAATGGAGTGAAGGGGAGGGTTTCAGATTCGTGGGGCATTGGGACTGGTTCTGAGAGGTGTGGGACATGTACACAAACTGGGGCAGGACCGGGATGGATATCCCTTGCAGGGATACTTGGTAGAGTGGTTGCAGAGAGTTTAACCTAGTGTAATGGGGGATGGGAACCAGAGAAGTAGGGCAGTAGAGGCAGGAATTGAGAGAGAGGTGGAAACCAGGGCGAACATGACTAAGAAGAGGCAGGGAAATGCTGTTGATGAGGGCAGGGGAGGTCGTCTGAAATGCATGTGTTTCAATACAAGAAGTATAATTGGCAAGGTAAATGAACTCGGAGCATTGGTTAGTACTTGGATTTATGACCCTTTATGATTCCAGAGACATGGCTGAAAGAGGGACGGGACCGGCAGCTGAATATCCCAGGATTTACATGTTCCAAGTGTGATAGAAAGGGATGTAAAAGGGGTTGGGAAGTTGCATTACTGGTAAAGGAATATCTCACCGCTGTATTGAGGGAGGATACATCAGACGACCCGTGCAGTGAGGCAATATGGGTAAAACTCAGGAATAGGAAAGGTGAAATCACAGTGCGGAGGGTATACTACAGGCCGCCCAGTACCCAACGGGAGATGGGGGAGAGAAAATGTAGGCAGATTTTAGAAAGATGGAAAACAGCAGGGTTGTTGTGGATAACAAAGTGTGGAGCTGGAGGAACGCAGCAGGCCAGGCACCCGAGACATCAGTTTTCCTGCTCTGCTGATGCTGCCTGGCCTGCTATGTTCCTCCAGCCCCATGCTTCATTATCTCTGATCCCAGTACCTGCAGTTCTTGCTGTCTGTGTTGTTGTGGTGGGTGATTTTAACTTCTCCTGTATTGACTAGGACTTATTTCGTGCTAGGGGCTTGGATAGAGCAGAATTTGTAAGGGCCATTCAGGAGGGTTTCTTGAACTGGATCTAGTTTTGGGAAATGACCCCGGCCAGGTGAGTGACGTTTTAGTGGGAGAGCATTTTGGGAGTAGTGACCATAATACCATGAGTTTTAAATTACTAATGAATGGGGATATCAGCAGTCCTCGGATGAAGGTGTTAAATTGAAGGTGTTAAACTGCAACAATTTTAGGCAGGAACTGAAGAGTGTTAATTGGAGCTGCCTGTTTGAAGGTAAATCCACATCAGATACGTGGGAGTATTTCAAATGGCAGTTGATTAGAGATCAGGAGAGGCATGTTCCTGTGAGAATGAAGGAGAGATATGGCAATTTACATGAACCTTGAATGATAGGGATAACAAAGAACAAAGAAACCTACAGCACAGGAACAGTGTCTTTGGCCCTCCAAGCCTGCGCCGATCAAGATCCTCTGTCTAACCTGTCATCTATTTTCTATCGGTCTGTGTCCATTTGCTCCCTGCCCATCCATGTACCTGTCCAAATATATCTTAAAAGACGCTAATGTGCCTGCGTCTACAACCTCCACTGGCAACGCATTCCAGGCACCCGGCACCCACCACCCTCTGTCTAAAGAACTTTCCACATATATCTCCCTAAAACTTTCCTCCTCTCACTTTGAACTCATGACCCCTAGTAATTGAGTCCCCCACTCTGGGGGGGGGTAAAAGCTTTTTGCTATCCACCCTGTCTATACCCCTCATGATTTTGTAGACCTCAATCAGGCTCCCCCTCAATCTCCATCTTTCTGTTGAAAATATTTCTAATCTACTCAACCTCTCTTCATAGCTAGCACCCTCCATACCAGGCAACATCCTGGTGAACCTCCTCTGCACCCTCTCCAAAGCATCCACATCCTTTTGGTAATGTGACGACCAGAACTGTTCACAGTACTCCAAATGTGGCCGAACCAAAGTCCTATACAACTGCAACATGACCTGCCAACTGTTGTATTCAATACCCTGCCCAATGAAGGAAAGCATGCCATATGCCTTTTTGACCACCCTATTGACCTGCGTTGTCACCTTCAGGGAACAATGGACCTGAACACCCAGATCTCTCTGTTCATCAATTTCCCCTAGGACTTTTCCATTTACTGTATAGTTCGCCCTTGAATTTGATCTTCCAAAATGCATCACCTCGCATTTGCCCAGATTGAACTCCATCTGCCATTTATCTGCCCAACCCTCCAGTCTATCTATATTCTGCTGTAATCTCTGACAGTCCCCTTCACTATCAGCTACTCCACCAATCTTAGTGTCATCAGCAAACTTGCTGATCAGACCACCTACACCTTCCTCCAAATCATTTACGTATATCACAAACAACAGTGGTCCCAGCACAGATCCCTGTGGAACACCACTGGTCACAGGTCTCCAATTTGAGAAACTCCCTTCTACTACTACCCTCTGTCTCCTGTTGCCTAGCTAGTTTTTTTAGCTATCTAGCTAGCACACCCTGGATCCCATGTGACTTCACTTGCTCCATCAGCCTGCCATGGAGAACCTTATCAAATGCCTTACTGAAGTCCATGTATATGACATCTACAGCCTTTGCCTCATCAATCAACTTTGTCACGTCCTCAAAGAATTCTATTAATTTGGTAAGACATGACCTTCTCTGCACAAAACCATGTTGCCTATCACTGATAAGCCCATTTTCTTCCAAATGGGAATAGATCCTATCCCTCAGTATCTTCTCCAGTAGCTTCCCTACCACTGACGTCAGGCTCACCGGTTGATAATTACCTGGATTATCCTTGCTGCCCTTCAACATGATCTGCCAACTCTTGTGGTCAATACCCCGTCTGATGAAGGAAAGCATGCCGTATGCCGCCTTGATCACTCTATTGAAATTAAAAGAGAATTAGAAGGGCTAAAACAGGTCATGAAAAGTCTTGAGAAAACAGGATTAAGGAGAATCCCAGGGTTTTTTATACATATTTAAAAAACGAGAGGGTAGCCAGGGAACGGGTTAGCCCACTCAAGGACAAAGAAAGGAGTGGAGCCAGAAGAGGTAGGGGAGGTCCTAAACAAATACTTTATGCCTGTATTCACCAAAGAGAAAGAAATGGTGGAGTATGATCTCGGGGAAGGGAGTGTCGTGTTTCTTAGCCAAGTTGCTATTAAAAAGGAAGAGGAGTTGTGCGACTTAAAAAGTATTAAAGTAGATAAGCCCGTGGGTCCTGATGGGAATCTATTCCAGAATATGGAGGGAGGCAAGAGAATGAATTTGATGCAGCATTGACAGCCATTTTCGTATCCTCTTTGGCTACAGGTGAGGCTCCAGAGGACTGAGAATAGCTAATATTGTCCCTCTACTGAAGAAGGGTAGCAGGGATAATCCAGGAAGTCACAGGCCTGTGAGTCTCATGTCAGTGGTAGGGAAATTATTAGAAAACATTCTCAGGGACAAGATCTGTATGCATTTAGAAGCAAATGGACTTATTAGTGATAGACAGCATGGTTTTGTGCAAAGAAGATCATGCCTCAATTTGGCCAAATTTTTTGAGGAGGTGACAAAGATTTGAGGGAAAAGTGATTGATGTTGTCTACATGAAATTTAGTGAAGCCTTTGACAAGGTTCCTCATGGCAGACTGGCACAAAAGATGGATTCATATGGTATCAGGATGAGCTGGCAAAATGGATACACAACTGGCTTGGCCATAGAAATCAGAGGGTAGCAGTGAAGGATGCTTTCTGGGATGGAAGGCTGTGACTCATGGTATTCCACAGGGATCAGTGCTAGGGCATCTCATGTTTGTGACCTACATAAATGATGTGCAGGAAAATGTAGCTGGTCTAATTAGCAAGTTTGTGGACGATACAAAGATTGTTGGAGTTGCAGATAATGAGGAGGATCATCAGAGGATACAGCAGGATGTAGATCAGTTTGAGGTATGGGCAGAAAAATGGCAGACATAGTTTAATTTGGACAAATGTGAGGTGATGCATTTTGGAAGGTCAAGTACAGGTGGAAATAATACAGTGAATGGCATAACCCTTGGGAGTATTGATACACAAAGGGAAGGTGCATTGAGTATAAGGATAGACAAGTTATGCTGCAGCATTGTAGAACTTTAGTTAGGCCACAATTGGAATATTGTGTACAGTTCTGGTCACTACATTACGAGAAGTATGTGGATAATTTGGAGAGGTTAGAGAAAGGGTTTACCAGAATGTTGCCTGGTATGGGGGATTTTAGCTCTGAAGAAACATTGGATAGACTAGGTTTGTTTTCACTGAAACGCAGCAGGTTGAGGGGTGAAGTCTTAGAAGTTTATAAGATTGTGAACAGCATAGATAGAGTGGAAAGTATGAGGCTTTTTCCCAGGGTGGAGGGGTCAATTACTAGGGGACACAAGTTTAAGGTGTAAAGGGAGAAGTTAAAAAGAGATGTGCAGTGATGAGGAGGTGCCACTATTGAACAGGGATGGATAAGGTCAGAAATTGTACAATGCCAGGTTATAGTCCAACAATTTTATTTGAAAACACAAGCTTTAGCAGCCTCAGTCCTACTTCAGGTATTAGTGAGAGAGGTGATATTAGACACAGAATTTATAAGTAAAAGGTCAAAAGATTGAAACACTGAGGATTTACTCAACAAACCTTGGATGCTGTTAAATCTTTAAGTTAGAAGGTTTTAATTGATTAATATGTATATGTAAATCCTCAAATTCCTTTCAAGTCACGGTCCTGAGAGAACTAAAGGTTTTACCAGTGTAAAGAAGAGGTGTCATTTTAGGTCAGACACTGCATGTTAGGTGTGAGGACTTGCTTGTGTTTTAGTTCGGAGTCAGGCTGGTTTTGTTTTTAAAGTAGAAATTTATGAAACGCCACATTGACTGTCTATAAATTGTGTGTTTTTTTGAACAAAATCTGCAAGTACAAATTCACCCCGTAGATTTACTGGTTTTATTTCTAACGTACGATTTGTAAGACGTTGCTGATTTCATTTCTAAATTAGGAACTCTCACACTCACTCACTCACACACCCCCTACACACACACACATGCATGCGCACGCGCACACACTTTCTCTGCTCTCCGCTACATGTGCGCACACGCACACGCATGCGCGCGCACACAGTCTCTCTCTCTCTCTCTCTCTCTCTCTCTCTCTCTCTCTCTCTCTCTCTCTCTCTCTCTCTCTCTCTTCGCCCCCCCCCCCCCGCCCCCTACACGCACTTTGGATGGGGTGGATTTGTACTTACCGATACATTGCATTTTGTTGAAAAAGCAAACAATTTTCGACAGTCAATCTGGTGTTTTATAAATTCCTACTTTAGGAACAAAACTAGTTTGACTCCAAACCAAAACACAAACTGATTCCAAACAAGGTCTCACACCTAACATGTAGTGTCTAACCTAAAATGTCACCTCTTCTTTACACTGACAAAATCCTTAGTTCTTTCAGAACATGGGCTTGACACTAATTCGGGGATTTACATATGTTTATTAATCAATTAAAACCTTCTGACTGAAGATTTAATTGCATCTTAGGTTTGTTTAGTACATCCTCATCAATGATGTCAGCCTTTGATCTTTTACTTATAAATTCTGTGTTGATACTACCTCTCTCACTAACACCTGAAGAAGGAGTGAGTCTCCAAAAATTTGTATTTTCAAATAAACCTGTTGGACCGTAACCTGGTGTCGTGTGATTTCTAAAAAAGATGTGTCAGGGACGTTTTCACACAAACGGTGGTGAGTGCCTGGAATGTACTGCCAGAGGAAGTGGTGGAAGCAGACACAACAGCAGCTTTCAAGAAGCACCTGGACAAACACACGAATGGGAAAGAGAATAGAGGGATACGGGTCCTGTAAGTAAATATGGAAAGGCAAAATGTGTCAGTACAGGCTTGAGGAGCCAAAGGGCCTGTTCATGTGCTGTATTGTTCTTTATGCTAATATGTTCCCTGTGACACAAAGCTGGGTGGCTAGGTAATCTGTGATGAAGATGCTCGAGAGCCTGTGGAATTCTGTCACAGAAGGCATTTGAAACTGAAATAGAAAATGTTTTCAAAAGCAGCTAGATATAGTTCTTAAGGCTACAGGAATCAAAGGGAATGGGGATGTGGCAGGAAGCGGCTGGATGATCAACCATGATCCTTGCGAATGGCAGAACAGGCTTGGGGGGCCAAACAGCCTATTCCTATGATAAAGAAATAACGAAGTGTTGAGCTGGATGAACACAGCAGGCCAAGCAGCATCAGAGGAGAAGGAAGGCTGGCATTTTGGGCCTGTTTCTTCTTTAGATTCTCCAACGTCTGCAGTTCCTACCATCTCTGACCCTATTCCGTATTCCTATTTTTAATGTTTCCAGGTTGAGTGAGTGGACAAATGCAACGCAAATGAAGGATAATATGGATAAATGTGAGTTTGCAAAAATGGGAAGGCAGATTATTACACGAATGGTGATAGATTGGGAATGGGGAGGGGCAATGAGACCTGGGTGTTCCTGTACACCAGTCACTGAAAGTAAGCATGCAGGTGCAGCAGTTGGTGAGAAAGGTAAATGGCATGTTGGCCTTCATAGTGAGAGGATTGGAGGACAGGAGCAGGGGGATGTCTTGCTGAAACTGTACAGGGCCTCGGTTAGACCCACACGTGGAGGACTGTGTGCACTCTTTACCTCCTTATCTGAGAAAGGACATTTTGTCTGTGGAGGAAGGGCAACAACCATTTATCAGATTGATTCTGGAGTCAATGCATGAGGAGAGACTTGATAGATTAGAGCTATAATCCTTAGAGTTGAGAAGAATGAGGAGAAATCACATTGAAACCTCTAAAATGACAACAGGAATAGACAGGGTAAATGCAGGAAAGATGTTCTTGATGACTGGGGAGTCTAGAACCAGGAGTGACAGTTTAATGGCACAGGGTATTATTTGTGATAGTTTAATGCCACTTGGGACAAGTGCACTGATAATAATATTCCACTATTCCACAAGTCAATGCAAAATATATAAAATCCCAATTAAACCTACAAGCTGACCCACTTCCCTGCCTGACTACTATTCTAGACAAAAACAAGGTTTCATTAGTAACAGAAAATAACTCCAGTTACTGTAACACAATTAACTCGAACAAATGGCAAAGAAAAGAACAGATTTCTTTTCTACCACTGAGCAACTTAAACTATACCTCTTCAAAAATCCTAAATGCATACACACGTAAAAGATGCAGATATTATGAGGTGAAAGAAAAAATAGTGAAAACAGAAGGTAGATTTAACTCCAAAAGTCCAGATCCCGATGGTGAGTTAAGTTGCCTCATATAGTTTCTTTTGTTTTTTTTCTTACTCAGATGACCTCCTGTTCTCTATAAAGTGAAGGCTGTTGGCTAGGTAGTTGGTCTGTTAGACCTAGGACTCTTACGGTCAGAATTCTTCATTTTAAGCATTCCTGGTTTTCCTGCCTAATCCCAACACAGGATAGGGAGAGAGATGGATGGATGTTTTCAGTTTGTAGGCTCTAAATATTTCTAATGCTCTTGCACTTATATCTTTGGTTGAGTTACAGTTTGTCACAATCAGTGAACTGTCGTCAGGCAGAAATTCTTTACACAAAAGATACAATGCCACACAGTCTCAAATTGTGCCTGTCACTGCTTTAAAATGATCTTATTGTACAGTTAAAAATATGAAGCTGTCTTTTCAAGTTGTAAAACTTGTACTCCTCTTACAGCAGTCCAACTTCCATTTCAGTTTATTGTTTCAAAAAATGAAAAATGTCTCCTCCAGTTTTAACAACATTTGTGAAGGATTAGCATTGGTCAGAAAATCCCTAAATCTTGGTGCCGGAGACACTTGTGCATCTGTTGCATCCAAATGTGCTTGCAGATAGGGACTACTGTCATGTCTCATTGTGACCCTCCCTCAGCGCAGACCCTCTGACTGAATGCAATACCCCTCAGTGCAGACCCTCCAACTGTACTTCCTTGATGCAGACCTTCCAACCGTGCTGTCTTGGCACTGACTGTCTGACTGTGCGTAATGCTCTCTCAGTGCATACCCTCCACTGTGAGAACCGCTCCCTTAGTGCTGTAGTGGGGATGTCAGCCTGGACTATGTTCTTGAGTCTGAGATAGAACTAGAACCCCTGAATTTGACCCAAAATTAAGGACGATAGCCCTGAAATGAGGCCTGCAAATGATTGGATAGTGTGCAGTGAGCGTCCAGTTTACAACACCGTGTCTTTGAAGTTGGAACAGACAGAAAACTTCAAACAGCCCCTTCCTAAATGCTTGATAGCAGAGGCCTCTCTTGCCTGATGGTGGTAGTGAGATGCCGATAAGGGTGCCATCTCACTGGTGCCACTGTTTCCCTGAGCTCTGAGCAGAGGCTGTGATTTCCTCCATGAACCAAAAACTTTTTGGGTCCTAGCTGGGACCTCAGCATGTGTCTGCACACACTTTCAACCCTGAAATTTCAAACACCACGGCACAATCAGCGTGTTGATGAATTTCAAAGCCCGAACGCCACCCATCTGATAGGCTGCATGCCAGACTCATTTTGCTGTCATGTACAATTATCCTAAATTAGCTTTCAATATAGAGCAGGACTCTCGGAACCAGCAGCCACCAGCGATCTCTTTAGGCCAAGTACAACAGCTTACTGAGTACAGAGAATAAATCAATGGGAGCATTTCTTGCCAGCAGCTCTCTCTATTGGACCATGGGATAATCTGCACCAGTGCCTGAGAGGATTCAGAGAGCCTCCATTGAAAAAGCCAGCCTCACCTTCTGTTCTGACCAGCTGGTAGAAAACCACAAAGCAACTGGGTATCAAAACATTAAAATGTGAGGCTGGATGAATACAGCAGGCCAAGCAGCATCTCAGGAGCACAAAAGCTGACGTTTCGGGCCTAGACCCTTCATCAGAGAGGGGGATGGGGAGAGGGAACTGGAATAAATAGGGAGAGAGGGGGAGGCGGACCGAAGGTGGAGAGAGTATAGGTGGGGAGGTAGGGAGGGGATAGGTCAGTCCAGGGAAGACGGACAGGTCAAGGAGGTGGGATGAGGTTAGTAGGTAGCTGGGGGTGCGGCTTGGGGTGGGAGGAAGGGATGGGTGAGAGGAAGAACCGGTTAGGGAGGCAGAGACAGGTTGGACTGGTTTTGGGATGCAGTGGGTGGGGGGGGAAGAGCTGGGCTGGTTGTGTGGTGCAGTGGGGGGAGGGGACGAACTGGGCTGGTTTAGGGATGCAGTAGGGGAAGGGGAGATTTTGAAACTGGTGAAGTCCACACTGATACCATATGGCTGCAGGGTTCCCAGGCGGAATATGAGTTGCTGTTCCTGCAACCTTCGGGTGGCATCATTGTGGCAGTGTAGGAGGCCCATGATGGACATGTCATCTAGAGAATGGGAGGGGGAGTGGAAATGGTTTGCGACTGGGAGGTGCAGTTGTTTGTTGCGAACTGAGCGGAGGTGTTCTGCTAAGCGGTCCCCAAGCCTCCGCTTGGTTTCCCCAATGTAGAGGAAGCCGTACCGGGTACAGTGGATGCAGTATACCACATTGGCAGATGTGCAGGTGAACCTCTGCTTAATGTGGAATGTCATCTTGGGGCCTGGGATAGGGGTGAGGGAGGAGGTGTGGGGACAAGTGTAGCATTTCCTGCGGTTGCAGGGGAAGGTGCCGGGTTTGGTGGGGTTGGAGGGAAGTGTGGAGTGAACAAGGGAGTCACGGAGAGAGTGGTCTCTCCGGAAAGCAGACAGGGGAGGGGATGGAAAAATGTCTTGGGTGGTGGGGTCGGATTGTAAATGGCGGAAGTGTCGGAGGATGATGCGTTGTATCCGGAGGTTGGTAGGGTGGTGTGTGAGAACGAGGGGTATCCTCTTAGGGCGGTTGTGGCGGGGGCGGGGTGTGAGGGATGTGTTGCGGGAAATATGGGAGACGCGGTCAAGGGCGTTCTCGATCACTGTGGGGGAAAAGTTGCGGTCCTTAAAGAACTTGGCCATCTCCAGCACATCCCTCACCTTCCTGGACCTCTCAGTCTCCATCTCAGACAACCAGCTTGTAACTGATGTCCATTTCAAGCCCACCGACTCCCACAGCTACCTAGAATACACCTCCTCCCACCCACCCTCCTGCAAAAATTCCATCCCATATTCCCAACTCCTCCGCCTCCGCCACATCTGCTCCCACGACAAGACATTCCACTCCCGCACATCCCAGAAAAAACTCCGACACTTCCGCCATTTACAATCCGACCCCACCACCCAAGACATTTTTCCATCCCCCTCCCCTGTCTGCTTTCCGGAGAGACCACTCTCTCCGTGACTCCCTTGTTCGCTCCACACTTCCCTCCAACCCCACCACACCCGGCACCTTCCCCTGCAACCGCAGGAAATGCTACACTTGTCCCCACACCTCCTCCCTCACCCCCATCCCAGGCCCCAAGATGACATTCCACATTAAGCAGAGGTTCACCTGCACATCTGCCAATGTGGTATACTGCATCCACTGTACCCGGTGCGGCGTCCTCTACATTGGGGAAACCAAGCGGAGGCTTGGGGACCGCTTTGCAGAACACCTCCGCTCAGTTCGCAACAAACAACTGCACCTCCCAGTCGCAAACCATTTCCACTCCCCCTCCCATTCTCTAGATGACATGTCCATCATGGGCCTCCTGCACTGCCACAATGATGCCACCCGAAGGTTGCAGGAACAGCAACTCATATTCCGCCTGGGAACCCTGCAGCCATATGGTATCAATGTGGACTTCACCAGTTTCAAAATCTCCCCTTCCCCTACTGCATCCCTAAACCAGCCCAGTTCGTCCCCTCCCCCCACTGCACCACACAACCAGCCCAGCTCTCCCCCCCCCCCCGCCACCCACTGCATCCCAAAACCAGTCCAACCTGTCTCTGCCTCCCTAACTGGTTCTTCCTCTCACCCATCCCTTCCTCCCACCCCAAGCCACACCCACAGCTACCTACTAACCTCATCCCACCTCCTTGACCTGTCCGTCTTCCCTGGACTGACCTATCCCCTCCCTACCTCCCCACCTATACTCTCTCCACCTATCTTCTTTACTCTCCATCTTCGGTCCGCCTCCCCTTCTCTCCCTATTTATTCCAGTTCCCTCTCCCCATCCCCCTCTCTGATGAAGGGTGTAGGCCCGAAACGTCAGCTTTTGTGCTCCTGAGATGCTGCTTGGCCTGCTGTGTTCATCCAGCCTCTCATTTTATTATCTTGGAATTCTCCAGCATCTGCAGTTCCCATTATCTCTGGGTATCAAAACATTATTCTTTAGCTTGCATCCACTGTACCCAGTGCGGCTTCCTCTACATTGGGGAAACCAAGCGGAGGCTTGGGGACCGCTTTGCAGAACACCTCCGCTCAGTTCGCAACAAACAACTGCACCTCCCAGTCGCAAACCATTTCCATTCCCCCTCCCATTCTCTTGATGACATGTCCATCATGGGCCTCCTGCACTGCCACAATGATGCCACCCGAAGGTTGCAGGAACAGCAACTCATATTCCGCCTGGGAACCCTGCAGCCATATGGTATCAATGTGGACTTCACCAGTTTCAAAATCTCCCCTCCCCCTACTGCATCCCTAAACCAGCCCAGTTCATCCCCTCCCCCCACTGCACCACACAACCAGCCCAGTTCTTCCCCCCCACCCACTGCATCCCAAAACCAGTCCAACCTGTCTCTGCCTCCCTAACCGGTTCTTCCTCTCACCCATCCCTTCCTCCCACCCCAAGCCACACCCCCAGCTACCTACTAACCTCATCCCACCTCCTTGACCTGTCCGTCTTCCCTGGACTGACCTATCCCCTCCCTACCTCCCCACCTACACCCTCTCCACCTATCTTCTTTACTCTCCATCTTCGGTCCGCCTCCCCCTCTCTCCCTATTTATTCCAGTTCCCTCCCCCCATCCCCCTCTCTGATGAAGGGTCTAGGCCCGAAACGTCAGCTTTTGTGCTCCTGAGATGCTGCTTGGCCTGCTGTGTTCATCCAGCCTCACATTTTATTATTCTTTAGCTTTTTTCACTGTGTGTGAACAGAATGCCTAAATGAACTTGGAACAATGAGTAGAGACCATCCTAGGTCAGGTGCCAAGAGTAGTTCAACATCAAAATCTCAGGACAGGGACAACAGGGTTAGATACAGAGTAATGCTCACTCTGCACTGTCCCCCATCAAACCCTCCCAGGACAGGGATAGCACAGGGTTAGATACAAAATAAAGCTCACTCTGCACTGTCCTCTATCAAACACTCCTGGACAGGGATAGCACAGGAGATTTACTCTGTATCTAACCCCTTTCCACTATCCTTACAGTGACCTCACCCACCACAGGATGCCACATGGACACTCATTTCAATTATTGATGAGTTGATTGTGTTCCTCTTCTATACAGTTCTTTACCTCTGTCCTTATGCCTGTCACCTTGTATGTTTTTACTCATTGCGTCCCTCTGATCTTCTTCCTGTCTGTGTCTCCATCTTTCTCCTTTTCTCCCTTTTATCTTTCGCAGTCTTATTTTGCTTTGTTTGTAAAGCCTTGCTTGCTGAGCCCCACTCTGTTGCACTTTCTCTCTGTCTGTATTAGTTTCTCACTTTCCTTTTGCCTCTCCCATTACACCTATTTCACCTCGCTTTCATTTAACGTGACCCTGTTCAAGTTGGCAGACAGACAGCACTGTTCACAAGATCAGTCTGAGTATTATTGATGGCTGACTTTGGCTATTCAGCCAGATTTCCCCCCTCCTTGATTCCAAAGGGCTAAGGCTTTTATATTAAGTTGTTCATCTGCTGGTAAGGCTAATAGAACTGGCTGGCACGGTGGCTCAGTGGTTAGCACTGCTGCCTCACAGCACCAGGGATCTTGGTTCGATTCCAGCCTCAGGCGACTGTCTGGGTGGAGTTTGCACATTCTCCCCGTATCTGATTAGACCCAGCCTGAAATGTCAGCTTTTGTGCTCCTGAGATGCTGCTTGGCCTGCTGTGTTCATCCAGCTTCACACTTTGTTATCTTGGATTCCCCAGCATCTGCAGTTCCCATTATCTCTCCACTGTGTCTGTGTAGGTTTCCTCTGGGTGCTCTGGTTTCCTTCCACAGTCCAAAGGTGTGAAGGCTAGGTGGACTGCCCGTACTAAATTGCCCACACTGTTCAGGGATGTGTAGCTTAGGTGGGTTATAGGGGATTGGTCTGGGTGGGATCCTCCGAGGGTAGGTGTAGACTTGTTGGGCCAAAGGGCCTGTTTCCCATCTGTAGGGATTCAGTGGTAACAGGGAGGGGACACTGTGGTGAGTTATATTATTCCAACACCCATAGCTGCGGAGAGATCATTACCCCAACACCCATTACTGAGAGAGGTATCATTACCTCAACCCCCAGTGCTGTGGAAGGCATCATGTTCCCAGCCATCCTGCAGAGGTAGATAATGAGGTATATGTTTTGTTACCGAGGGAGAGTGGCCAAACCAATCTGATAATTAAACCAAAACACAAGCCCCAATGTGTTATGACGGGAGTAGAGGCTCCCTTGTAATAATTACCCCCAAAACACCCAGAGAAGCGTACCTTACCCCTTGTAATCTGTTAAAAGTAGTTAAAAGAAAGAAAATCCCTGATCTCCACTTTACATGTAACTAGAAACAATTTAAAAACCAAATGAATTGTGGATGATGTAAATCAGGAGCAAAAACAGAAGTTGCTGGACCCTTCCTCAAGGTTATTGTATAACCAGTTCTGAGGGTCACTGGACCCGAAATATTAGCTCTGTTTTTTCCTGTACAGATGCTGTCAGACCTGCTGAGCTTTTCCAGCAACTTTGTTTTTGTACAAGAAACAATTTATTTATTTAACTCTAACAATGAACAAATTAATAGAGTTACTAACAAACCGAACAATTCCCCTCTACTAACTACTCCCTAACTGGTCTAAATTCTTTGGAATACTATTCAAATAAACATAAGTCCCACTCATGTAAACTAAGTTAATAAGACAGCAATAAATTAAAACTTAATCTCTCCACAATCACATGGAATTTGTCTTCCAGAAAGTTCCATATTCTCCATTGATTATCTGGCAGAAACCTCTCCTCTTCCTGCTGTTCTCTGTAATTTTTTTCTGTGAGGGCTTTGAACTAAAGATGCTGTGGAATGTTTGATGGGGCTTTTTAGAGAGCTTAATAATTTTTTGTGAAAGCCAGGTTTATGTCTCAGATGGCAATCTTGCTTTCACTGCACATGGCAGCTAGCTCTGCTTGAGTTTCCAAATGCCCTCATCTTTATACCCGTAATGACATAATAGTATTTTTTATGTAGGATTGGTTTGATTTGATTGGATTAGATTATGTACAGTGTGGAAACAGGCCCTTCGGCCAAACAAGTCCACACCGCCCCTTGAAGCATCCCACCCAGACCCATCCCCCTATAACCCACACACCTCTGAACACTACGGGCAATTTAGCATGGCCGATCCACCTAGCCTGTACATTTGTGAGAGGACTGTGGGAGGAAACTTGGAGCACCCGGAGAAAACCCACGTAGACACGGGGAGAATGTGCAACTCCACACAGACAGTCACCCGAAGCTGGAATCAAATCCGGGTCTCTGGATCTGTGAGGCTGCAGTGCTAACCACTGAGACACCGTGCTGCCCCAAACGTTGTCAATAGAATCAGATTTTAAATTTAATAAGTTTTTCGTAACTAAGGGCTTGGTTCAAATTGATTGGCTAAAATTCAAAACTGTTGTCTTTGTTTCAAAAATAATGCTGCTTGGCTGTTCGATCCAAAACATTTCAATATGGGCACTGTCTGCGCATAGTACTTATAAACTTCCAAGTACAGACAAAACACAAGCTCTTAAAGGGACCATGGCACTGATACCCACAATCATTTTTGCCAACAATTTCTAATTTTCTGCCTTCCAATTTATGAAGATTCTACATAACTTCCTAACAGTTTAACACTTACAATAGTGGGAGATGTCGTTTGTCTTTGGAGAATTTGAAATTTAGTGTAATCTCCAACCAGAACACTTTTTAAAATCAATTAAACTCACACCTATATCTGTGCAAGGTACCAATAATGCATTACTCATCATAATGGGAAATGTAATTAACCTCACACTCTGCACTCTCCTCCCACACCAGACTTTTTGCTTTGACAGGCAGCATTAAACCTCACAATGAACACTTTAGGAAATTCCTACAATCTACATGAGCATCTTCCATTTATATAACCGTTTGAACCTCAGGGATCTCCCCACAATGCTGAACAAGCGCATACCCATCTCACCAGTTGATACACTGAGACCAGCTCACAAAGTATGGTTGAATTTGAAACAGATGTGTTATTATTATTATTATTTATTACTTTGTGGGGGACACGATCCTCACTGGTCGGGTCAGCATTAATTGCTTGTTCTGCAGAAGGTGATTGGATTGCCATCATGAACCACTTCAGTTCATGTCCCACAATGCTGTTAGGAAGAGAATCCCAGGATTCTCACCCAGTGACACTGGAGAAATGGCAGTATGGTTCTGAGCCAGGTTGGAGAGTGGCTTGAAAGGATGGTGGTGTTGCCATGTATCTGCTGCCCTTGTTCTTCTGGATGGAAGTGCTCTTGGATATGGAAGGTGTTGCAGATGGTTTTGTTCCCATTTATCTGCTGCCCTTGTTCTTCTGGATGGAAGTGCTCTTGGGTATGGAAGGTGTTGCTTAACGAGCCTTAATGAATCAGTCCAATGAGCCCCTGCTGACCGTGTTCCCAAACTTGCCAGTACTTGGCCCTTATCCCTGCAAACATTTCTTGTACATGCACTTATCCAAATGTCTTTTAGACAGTGTAACCCTACCTGTATCTGCCTCTTCTTCAGGTAGTTCGTTCCACACATGAACCACTCTCTGTGTACAAAAAAAAATTGCCCATTGAGTCCTTTCTAAAACTTTCTCCTAGCACCTTGAAAATATATTGTGGGAGTAGTGTCTGGCCACCCAGGAGCTTCTTTAAAATGGCAGAATGCATAAATGCAGAATGATTATGAAGGGAGAGCGGTCTCAGTGGGGGGAATTTAACTAACATGTAGATTGAGAAACATAAACTAGGGCACTGTAGCATGGTGCCTCTGTGGTTAGTCCTGCTGCCTCAAAGTTCTAGAGCTCACTTCCAGTCTGTAACAGTCTGTGTGGAACTTGCATGTTATCCCTGCGTGGGTTTCCGCTGGGTGCTCCAGTTCCCTCCCACAGTCCAAACATGCGTAGGTTAGGTGGATTAACTATGAGCAGTAGCTCCAGAGTGATGGGGAAAGGGTTTGGGTCTGGGAGGGGGTGTCAGTGCAGATGCAATAGGCCAAATTGGCTTCTTCCTGCAGTGTAAGGATTCTGTGCAAAAGGTGGCTGTTTTCAAGTGTGTACAGTCATCATTACAATAATTGACAAGGCTGTAGGCTGTCCAAAATCTGTAAATGATTGAGAAGTGAGATTTAGTAAAGTGTCTAATGAGGCTGGAACATTATCTGATGACTATCGTCATATGACAAAATGGGGCATTGTGTCTTAAAGAGAGAATCTCAACCTGGCTATGATTGAAGATTTCAAATTATCCAACTTGGATGGCATGAGACAGAGACAGCCCCTCAGACACACAAGGCTAATTAATCATGTGTAAAATGACAGACGATCGGTTCAAATTGTCCACTGAACAATTTAACGTGGTGCTGAATTGTTTTCCATTCAATTGATTCTTTTGTGGCCTGCGGGCATCACTGACTAGTCTTATATTTATTGCTCATTCCTAATTGCCCTGAAGGGCATGTTGTGGATACACCCACAGTGCAAGCAGTAGCTGAGGGACCTGCTCAGCCGTTTCAGAGAACGGCGCTGTGTCAAACACATTACTGTCTGCCTGGAGTCACATGTAGGCCATGCCTTGTTAGGAAAACAGAATTTCTTCCCTGAAGGACATTAATTAATCACACGAAGTTTTATGACAGCTTCCAGATTCTATTTAATAAAAATAACAACTTAAATTTAAATTCCAACAGCTGCTGTGCTAAGATTTGAACCGGAATCTCCAGGGCTCTAACCCTGTTTTACTTGTCCAATGACATTTTCACTGCTTTCCTGTCTCTTCTGAGTTTACCTGAAGTGGCACATTTGGTAGTTGTGGAGAGTTGTTATTGCCAAGATGCCATGTATCATAGAATCCCTACTGGTGTGGAAACAGGCCCAACAAGTCCACACCGAACCTCAGTGCATCCCACCCAGACTCATCGCCCTATAACCCACCTAAGCTACACGTCCTGAACACTACAGGCAATTTAACATGGCCAATCCACCTAACCTGCACATTTTTGGACTGTGGGAGGAAACTGGAGCAGCTGCAGGAAATCCACGCAGACACAGGGAGAATGTGCAAACTCCACACAGACACCTAAGGCCGGAATCGAACCTGGGTCCCTGGTGCTGTGAGGCAGCAGTGCTAACCACTGTGCCACCCTTGTGCCATGATCTTGTTGACTTTCTGTTATTGTTCTGTGGTGGATGTCATCATTGTGCTTACCATTCATTCATTTAAAAAAACCGCTTATTGCCCAAATCCTAATTGTCCCTTGATAAGTTGGTGGGGATCTGACTCCTGGAACCGCTGTAGTCAGTGTGCAGAAGGTAGACCCATAATGCCATTAGAGAGAGAATTCCAGGATTTTCACCCAGCAATGCTGCATGAAGTCTGCAGAATGGCATTATATTTCCAAATCAGGATGGTGAGGAGTTTAGTGGCTGGTTCCCCTCCATCACATGGATGGTGTTCCTACCTATCTGCTGCCCTTGTCCTTCTATGATTGTAGAGATTATATGTTTGCAAAGTGCTGTTTTGATTGTAATCTTTCATTTTTTGAAGACAACAATATTTTCCCTCAGTGTTAACTCTTCAAAAAATGAAGAGACTCAGAGACCTGCCCATTGACTCATGACTACTTCAATCTCTCAGTTCTGAACTCATCTTGCTGTTTATGCCCTACCCTCCTGTCTTTTGCACCCTCATCAGAAAATTAGGACCAGAATTGTACACAAATATGCTGTAACCAAGATTCAACGCAAGTTTCAAACTGAACGACTATGATTTTCGCATCTGCCTCTCTGTAGAAACAAATCTTGGTGCCCAGCAGTCATCTTTGTGGCCTTATTTACCAGCCTCTTTGCTTTTCTGCTGAGACTTTTATGGGTTTATGAAGACCTCAGGGATGGACCTTCAAGAGTTGAATCTTCACTGGGTTGGGAGAATGGGGATGGCCTGTGACTCTCACATGAAGTATATCTGAGTGATACCGTTTGAACACAGTGCATTGATCAAACAGACCCATTTTTTACCTGTCCAGTGTTGTTAACAGGCAGCTAGAATCTATTTATTTATAATCCATAGTCATTCTTGTTTATTGCAGAAACTAGGTCTGTGGTTTCTGTTAAACCTGTGTCAACAAGGGTATGTGAATGTTGTGAAATTTGATAACATCTGTAAGTTTTGTATTCCAGAAACAGTGGGGTTCAATTTCTAGTGTGCTGTCCCAGTGATAGTTTGAAGCTGTTGCTGGGACTGGATTTGAAACGGAGACGAACAGGATTTGGGAGTGGTTTTAGTTGTGGAAAATGCCAGATTGTGAACTGCATTTAACATGTGGCACTAGAAATGGCGAAGGATTTCCTGCAAGTGGCAGAGCTAACCATTTCTAATGACCTTTCAAACCCATTAGCAGGAAACCTGGAGGAGGCAGGAGGCAGAAATAATTGAGAAGCTGACACAGTTAGTGGGGAAACAGTGACTTAGTAAGTGTTGTTACTGGACTGTTAATCCAGAGACCCAGCTACATTCTGGGGACCTGGTTTCAAATCCCAGCACAGCAGATGGTGGATTTGCATTCAATAAAAATGTAAAAGTCTAATGACACTGTCAATTGTCAGGAAAAACCCATCTGGTTCACTAATGTCCTTCAGGGAACGAAACAGCCATCCTTACCTGGTCTGGACTACACATGACTCCAGACCCAGAGCAATGTGGTTGACTCATAAGTGCCCTCTAGGCAATTAGAGATGGGGCAATAGCTACACCTTCAGCCTGTGAATGAATTTAAAGAAAAGGCACTTTGAGGTTAGTCTTAATAGAAGAGGGACTGGGTACTCCAGGTGTTGAAACATTTGAATCACTCGACATTCAGTTCTGAAGCAGTTTGTGCATCAGGCGAAAATGGAGAAAGTAGAGATGAAGACAAAGAAAGAGCCAAGAAATGTAAGGAAAGGTGAGAGAAATTAAAATGATAGGTCTACAAAATCATGAGGGGTATAGACAGGGTGGATAGCAAAAAGCTTTTTCCCAGAGTGGGGGACTCAATTACTAGGGGTCATGAGTTCAAAGTGAGAGGAGGAAAATTTAAGGGAGTTATGCGTGGAAAGTTCTTTACACAGAGGGTGGTGGGCGCCTGGAATGCGTTGCCAGCAGAGGTGGGACATGCAGACACGTTAGCGTCTTTTAAGATATATTTGTACAGGTACATGGATGGGCAGGGAGCAAATGGACACAGACCACTAGAAAATAGATGACAGGCTAGACAGAGGATCTTGGTCGGCGCAGGCTTGGAGGGCCGAAAGGCCTGTTCCTGTGCTGTAGGTTTCTTTGTTTCTTTGATAGGAAATGGACATGAGAAAGCTAGAATTAGAATTGCAAAGACAAGAGAAAGCAAGGGAACATGAGTATCAGCTTAAAACAATGCAGTTTGAAGAGGACAGGATCAGATGCTGGTGAAGGCTCTAATGTGGAGAATATTAGTCCAAGTCTGACACCCACGTAGGAAATGATTAAGCTGGCACAGGCCCTACTAACATTTGGGGAGTAGGAAGGCATTTGAAGGTGGCTTGACAAATGAATTGAGAAAAGGAGGATTGGACACTGCTCATACAGAGCAAGTTGACAGGTACAGAATAGGAAATTCATGCTTCACTGTCAGGGGGAATTCTTCAGATAATGTGAAAAGAAACTGGTCAGTATATAAGCTAATTAAAGCCCAAGGCAGAGAGTTTTTTTTCTCTTTAAAAACTTACCTCGTGCAGTAGAGGCCCTCTTGTTTTTCAGCGGCAGCAGCACAAGCCAGAGTGTTGACAGGAAAGTAAAGTTGTGTTTTTTTTTCTCTCCAGTATATATATTTGGACAATTGCTTTACCCAAAACACTATTTAAGTAGTGTCTCCCATCCTCCTCGTCTAACCAAAAAGGAAGGTTCTGAGCGCCGATTTGGTAATGTTACTAGTTTTTTTTTCTTTCTTTAATCTGTTTGGGAATTCAGAACAGTGGGAATGGATGTTAGGGCAGTTGCATGCTCTTCCTGTAAAATGTGGAAGGTAAAGGTCACCACTTGTGTCCCCACTGACTTCATCTGTGGGAAGTGCACCCAACTCCAGCTCCTTGGAAACCGCATTAGGGAGCTGGAGCTGGATGAACTTTGGATCATTCGGGAGTCTGAGGTGGTGACAGAGAGGAGTTATAAGGAGGTGGTCACACCCAAGGTACAGGAAAAAGGTAGTTGGGTGAGTGCCAGGAAGGGGAATGGGAATTGGCAGACAGTGCAGGGATCCCCTGTGGCCATTCCCCTCAATAACAAGTATACCGTTTTGGATACTGTTGGAGGGGCGTACTTGCCAGGAGTAAGCCATGGGGTACAGGTCTCTGGCACAGAGTCTGTCCCTGTTGCTCAGAAGGGAAGGTTAGATTAGGAGAACATTAGTCACTGGGGACTCCAAAGTTAGGAGATTCTGTGGGAAATGAGAGACACTCACAGTTGGTGTGTTGCCTCCCAGGCGCCAGGGTCCGTGATGTCTCGGATAATGTTTTTGGGATCCTTAAGGGGGAGGGGGAGCAGCCCCAAGTCATGGTCGACATAGGCACCAATGACATAGGTAGGAAAAGGGATGGGGATAGAACATAGAACAGTACAGCACAGAACAGGCCCTTCAGCCCATGATTTTGTGCTGACCATTGATCCTCATGTATGCACCCTCAGATTTCTGTGACCATATGCATGTCCAGCAGTCTCTTAAATGTCCCCAATCACCTTGCTTCCACAACTGCTGCTGGCAACGCATTGCATGCTCTCACAACTCTCTGTGTAAAGAACCCGCCTCTGACATCCCCTCTATACTTTCCTACAATCAGCTTAAAACTATGACCCCTCGTATTAGCCTTTTCTGCCCTGGGAAATAGTCTCTGGCTATCAACTCTATCTATGCCTCTCATTATCTTGTATACCTCAATTAGGTCCCCTCTCCTCCTCCTTTTCTCCAACGAAAAGAGACCGAGCTCAGTCAACCTCTCTTCATAAGATAAGCCCTCCAGTCCAGGCAGCATCCTGGTAAACCTCCTCTGAACCCTCTCCAAAGCATCCACATCTTTCCTATAATAGGGCGACCAGAACTGGACGCAGTATTCCAAGTGCGGTCTAACCAAAGTTTTATAGAGCTGCAACAAGATCTCATGACTCTTAAACTCAATCCCCCTGTTAATGAAAGCCAAAACACTATATGCTTCCTTAACAACCCTGTCCACTTGGGTGGCCATTTTAAGGGATCTATGTATCTGCGCGCCAAGATCCCTCTGTTCCTCCACACTGCCAAGAATCCTATCCTTAATCCTGTATTCAGCTTTCAAATTCGACCTTCCAAAATGCATCACCTCGCATTTATCCAGGTTGAACTCCATCTGCCACCTCTCAGCCCATCTCTGCATCCTGTCAATGTCCCGCTGCAGCCGACAACAGCCCTCTATACTGTCAACGATACCTCCAACCTTCATGTCGTCTGCAAACTTGCTGACCCATCCTTCAATCCCCTCATCCAAGTCATTAGTAAAAATTACAAACAGTAGAGGCCCAAGGACAGAGCCCTGTGGAACACCACTCACCACTGACTTCCAGGCAGAATATTTTCCTTCTACTACCATTCGCTGTCTTCTGTTGGCCAGCCAATTCTGTATCCAGACAGCTAAGTTCCCCTGTATCCCATTCCTCCTGACCTTCTGAATGAGCCTACCATGGGGAACCTTATCAAATGCCTTGCTGAAGTCCATATACACCACATCCACAGCTCGACCCTCATCAACTTTTCTAGTCACATCCTCAAAGAACTCGATAAGGTTTGTGAGGCATGACCTACCCCCCTCAAAGCCGTGTTGACTGCATTTAATCAAGCCATGCTCTTCCAGATGGTCATAAATCCTATCCCTCAGAGTCCTTTCTAACACCTTGCAGACGACAGACGTGAGACTTACTGGTCTGTAATTGCCGGGGATTTCCCTATTTCCTTTCTTGAAGAGAGGAATTACATTTGCCTCTCTCCAGTCCTCAGGTACGACTCCATTGGAGAGCGAGGATGCAAAGATCTTCGCAAGTGGTGAAGCAATTGCATTTCTTGTTTCCCAAAGCAGCCAAGGACAAATCTGATCCGGGCCTGGCGACTTGTCAATCTTAATGTTTGACAAAATTTTCAGCACATCACCTTCCTCTATGTCTATCCATTCCAGCATGCACACGTGCTCTTCAAAGTTTTCATTCACTACAAAGTTCGTTTCTTTCATAAAGATAGAAGCAAAAAACTCATTTAGGGCTTCCCCCACCTCCTCAGACTCCACACACAAGCTCCCTATGCTATCCCTGATCGGCCCTACTCTTTTTTTGACCATTCTCTTATTCCTCACGTAAGTGTAAAATGCCTTTGTGTTCTCCCTAATCCGTTCTGCCAAGCCTTTCTCGTGCCCCCTCCTGGCTCTCCTCAGACCATTTTTGCGCTCTTTCCTCGCCTGCCTGTAATCCTCTAGAGCTGAGCTTGACCCTAGCTTCCTCCACCTTACGTAAGCTACCTTCTTCCTTTTGACGAGAAGCTCCACCGCTCTCGTCATCCAAGGTTCCTTTATCTTACCCCTTCTTGCCTGTCTCAGCGGGACATATTTATTCATCACTCGCAACAACTGTTCCTTAAACAGTCTCCACATGTCTATAGGGCCTTTACTATGGAATAATTGCTCCCAGTCCATGCTTCCTAACTCATGTCTAATCGCATCATAGTTTCCTCTTCCCCAATTAAATATCCTCCCATTTTGCCTAATCCTCTCCTTCTCTATAGCTATGTAGAATGTGAGGCAGTTATGGTCACTATCACCAAAATGCTCTCCCACCACAAGATCTGATACCTGCCCCGGCTCGTTTCCGAGCACCAAGTCTAGAATGGCTTCTCCCCTCGTCGGCCTGTCAACGTACTGAGTTAGGAAACCCTCCTGAACACACCTTACAGAAACAACTCCATTCAAATCTTCTGCTCGAAGGAGGTTCCAATCAATATTGGGAAAGTTAAAGTCACCCATTACAACAACCTTACTATGTCCTCACTTTTCCAAAATCTGCCGACCTATGCTTTCTTCAATCTCCCTGCTGCTATTGGGGGGCCTGTAGTAAACCCCTAACGAGGTGACTATTCCCTTGCTGTTCCTAATTTCCACCCACACTGACTCGGTAGGCAGATCTTCCTCGACAATGGAAGCTTCTGTAGCTGTGATACCCTCTCTGATTAGTAGTGCTACACCCCCTCCTCTTTTTCCCCCCTTCCTATTCTTTTTAAATGCTCTAAACCCTGGAACATCCAGCAACCATTCCTGCCCCTGAGAAACCCATGTCTCTGTTATGGCCACAACATCATAGCACCAGGTACTGATCCATGCTCTAAGTTCATCACTTTTATTCCTGATACTCCTTGCGTTAAAGCAAACACACTTTAACTGATCCCTTGGCTCCTTCCCAGGAAAATCCTTCCCACTAGCTGGTCTGCCTCTTGCTATTGCCTCACCTGCATCAACTCTCACCTCCGGTATACAGCTCAGGTTCCCACCCCCCTGCCATATTAGTTTAAACCCTCTCGAACTACTCGAGCAAATCTTCCACCCAGGACATTGGTCCCCTTCCAGTTCAGATGCAACCCGTCCTTCTTGGGAAGGTGGGACCTGTACCAGAAGGCATCCCAATTGTCTACATATCTGAAGCCCTCTGTCCTACACCAGCTGCGCAGCCACGTGTTAAGCTGTGCCCGCTCCCTGTTCCTCGCCTCGCTATCTCATGGCACCGGTAGTAAACTAGAGAACACTACTCTGTTTGTCCTGCTTTGCAGCTTCGGTCCTAACTCCCTGAAATCACTTTTTATATCCTCAATCCTTTTTCTGGCTATATCATTAGTGCCAATATGTAACACAATTTCTGGCTGTTCGCCCTCTCCTTTTAGAACCTTATACACCCGATTGGAGACGTCCCGGACCCTGGCACCAGGGAGGCAACATACCTTCTAGGAATCCCGATCCTGACCACAAAATCTCCTGTCGATTCCCCTAACTATCGAGTCCCCTACCACGAGTACTTTTCTATTCTGCCCCCTTCCCTTCTTTGCCACAGTGTCAGGCTCAGTGCCAGAGAACTGACTACTATGGCTTTCCTCTGGTAGGTCATCCCCCCCAGCAGTATCCAAAACGGTATACTTATTGCTGAGGGGAATGCCCACAGGGGATCTCTGCACTGTCTGTCTGTCCCCTTTCCTCCCCCTGACTGTAACCCATCTATCCTTGTCCTGAGCCTTAGGAGTGACCAACTCCCGGTAACTCCTCTCAATTACCCCCTTTGCCTCCCGAATGATCCATAGTTCATCCAGCTCCAGCTCCATTTCCCTAACACGGTTTTCAAGGAGCTGGAGTTGGGTGCACTTCCCGCAGATGTCTCCCACCTGCCACATTCTGCAGGAGGAGCAAGCAACTGCCCTAGCATCCATACCCCACTTATCTGAACACCCACTCAGTACTAAAGTAGAAAGCATAGTTCAAGTTAGAACATAGAACATAGAACATAGAACAGTACAGCACAGAACAGGCCCTTCAGCCCACAATGTTGTGCCGACCATTGATCCTCATGGATGCACCCTCAAATTTCTGTGACCATATGCATGTCCAGCAGTCTCTTAAATGACCCCAATGACCTTGCTTCCACAACTGCTGCTGGCAACGCATTCCATGCTCTCACAACTCTCTGCGTAAAGAACCTGCCTCTGACATCCCCTCTATACTTTCCACCAACCAGCTTAAAACTATGACCCCTCGTGCTAGCCATTTCTGCCCTGGGAAATAGTCTCTGGCTATCAACTCTATCTATGCCTCTCATTATCTTGTATACCTCAATTAGGTCCCCTCTCCTCCTCCTTTTCTCCAATGAAAAGAGACCGAGCTCAGTCAACCTCTCTTCATAAGATAAGCCCTCCAGTCCAGGCAGCATCCTGGTAAACCTCCTCTGAACCCTCTCCAAAGCATCCACATCTTTCCTATAATAGGGCGCCCAGAACTGGACGCAGTATTCCAAGTGCGGTCTAACCAAAGTTTTATAGAGCTGCAACAAGATCTCACGACTCTTAAACTCAATCCCCCTGTTAATGAAAGCCAAAACACCATATGCTTTCTTAACAACCCTGTCCACTTGGGTGGCCATTTTAAGGGATCTATGTATCTGCACACCAAGATCCCTCTGTTCCTCCACGCTGCCAAGAATCCTATCCTTAATCCTGTACTCAGCTTTCAAATTCGACCTTCCAAAATGCATCACCTCGCATTTATCCAGGTTGAACTCCATCTGCCACCTCTCAGCCCATCTCTGCATCCTGTCAATGTCCCGCTGCAGCCTACAACAGCCCTCTACACTGTCAACGACACCTCCGACCTTTGTGTCGTCTGCAAACTTGCTGACCCATCCTTCAATTCCCTCGTCCAAGTCATTAATAAAAATTACAAACAGTTGCTATAAAATTAATAACAAGCTTATATTCAATAGAGAAAGTTTAGAATGAACCTTACCTTATTAACTAGGTTAGAGGAGGAGGGCGGGTGGGAGACACTACAGTTGTAGAGTCTCGGGTTTAGCCGCCCTGCTGATATATATGGTCACTGCTTTCCTTCCCGGCTGCCCCTCTGGTCCTCGTCACTTCCTCCGCTGTTCCCGCTCCTTCTGTGAAAAAGGAAACACTGCTGCCCACTACCAGTAAGTAATTTTTAAAAACTGCCTTACCTTAGCTGCAGTCTTCCGGGTTCATCTTACCTCCGCTGCTGCTCGCCCTCAAAAAATGTAAGCAGAAATTTAAGAAGCTAGGGTGGAAGCTTAGAGCTGGAACAAACAGAGTTGTTATTGCTGGTTTGTTACCCATGGCACATGCTAGTGAGGCAAGGAATAGGGAGAGAGAGCAGTTGAACATGTGGCTATACAGGGATGGTGCAGGAGGGAAGGATTCAGATACCTGGATAATTGGGTCTTATTCTGGGGTAAGTGGGACCTCTACAAATAGGATGGTCTACACCTGAACCAGAGAGGTACCAATATCCTGGGGGGAAATTTGCTTTTCGGGAGGGTTTAAACTATTTCAGCAGGAGGATGGGAACATTTATTGTAGCTTCAGTGTACTGAAGGTTGAGAGTAGTGAGGCCATGATTAAGGTTTCAAGGTTGCAGGAGTGTACCAGCACGCAGGAAGGTGGTTTGAAGTGTGTCTACTTCAATGCCAGGAGCATCCGTAATAAGGTGGGTGAACTTGCAGCATGGATTTGTACCTGGGACTTCGATGTTGTGGCCATTTCGGAGATGTGGACAGAACAGGGACAGGAATGGTTGTTGCGGGTTCTGGGGTTTAGATATTTCAGTAAGATCAGGGAAAGTGGTTAAAGAGGGGGAGGTGTGGCATTGTTAGTTAAGGACAGTATTACGGTGTCAGAAAGGACGTATGATGAGGACTCGTCTACTGAGGTAGTATGGGCTGAGGCTAGGCACAGGAAAGGAGAGGTCACCCTGTTGGGAGTTTTCTATAGGCTGCTGAAAAGTTCCAGAGATGTAGAGGAAAGGATTGCAAAGATGATTCTGGATAGGAGCGGAAGTAACAGGGTAGTTATTATGGGGGACTTTAACTTTCCATATATTGACTGGAAACACTATAGTTCGAGTACGTTAGATGCGTCAGTTTTTGTCCAATGTGTGCAAGAGGGATTCCTAACACAGTATGTAGATAGGCCAGCAAGAGGCAAGGCCACATAGGATTTGGTACTGGATAATGATCCAGGCCAAGTGTTAGATTTGGAGGTAGGTGAGCACTTTGATGATAGTGACCACAATTCGGTTACATTTACTTTAGTGATGGAAAGGGATAGGTATATACCGCAGGGCAAGAGTTATAACTGGGGAAAAGGCAATTATAAGGCGATTTGAACTTTAAAGCTTTCAGGCGCATCATTATCAGTTTTGGTATAAAACAGTTGAAGTCAGTTGTGTATCAGCCAGAAATCCAGGGAGCTTTGGAGAGATGCCATCAGACTCAAAACCACGAGTAAGGTGTACTGACAGAAATACTCACAGGATTGGGTCAAATGTATAGATTCCTTTCAATGGCTACCAAGGATTTCCCAAATGAATCCACTGGATATAGTCCATTTGGATTGATTCATGAGATAATGGGTCCATTAAGATTGATGGGTGAAAAGTCCTTGAACCAAAAAGATGAATCAATGTTGGATGATGTGTCCATGTTTCTATAAAGACTCACCGGAGCATGTAGGATGGTACAAGATTGGTTGCAAGTTTCACAAGTGAAAAAAATGAGAAAATGGGCAGATGAACATTCAGCAACGAGAACAAATTTCAAGTGAAAGATGAAGTTTTGGTTTTGGTGCCTTTGCAAGGTAAAGGTAAATTGAAAGGTGAGTTATGTGGTCCAAACAACAGAGTGAAGAGGGTCTGTAAAGTGACTTAGCTGGTAAATACTCCTGATACTTGGAAGAACAATTGAGTATTTTAGATGAACACATTGCAAAGGTATCATCGTAGGGAATAGGATATGGAAGAACCAGGGTGTCAGCAGGTAAGAGTCACCTAGGATGACAGAAATGATAGGAGAAATTGAAGGAGAAATACAGTTCTCAAGGTGAATCTCCTACAATTTGACAAGCTAACACAGAAATACTGGGACAGTCAGACACCATTCTAATATTTAGAGACAGCACAATGGAATGGTTTTGTAAAACAACTGAGAATGTATAAGGTGATGTACCTGAATGCATTACATTAGCTAGACATCATGTGCGTGTAGGACAGTCAGGACAAAACAAAAAAAACTGAAAGCAAGGAACTGCAGTTACTGGAAATCTGAACCAAAAATCAGAAATAACTGGAGAAACTCAGCGGGTATAGCAGCATCTGTGAAGAGAGAAGCAGAGTTAATGTTTCAGGTCCAGTGCCCATTGAGTTCTGAAGGAGGGTCACTGAAATGTTGACCCTGATAAAACTACATCCCTGAACCCAGAGAAGTAATCTGTGGTGTGATGTCTAGGTTCAGTAATGGTCCTGGGAACAGGGGACTGATTTCCAGCGCACTACCCCAGTGCAGTGTAGCAAATGAACATAATGACACTGATCATTCATTAAAATAACACTGTTTGTGAATGTATTAGCATTCTAATTATTTATGCAGTAATTTCCTGTTTATTGAAGCAAGACCCAGCTGTTTATTAATGCAATAAGATCCATGTAATAGAATTCCAGTTGTTAACATAATAGAATCCTGATTATTAATGTAATAGGACTCTGATTATTTATGTAATAAGATCCAAATTATTGGTGCAGTCAGCACTGAAGTATTAATCTAACAGTGTCCTGGTTATTTATGTAGCAGCATTCTGAATATTAAAAATCATATGATTCTGATTCTGAATGTCATAAGAATCTCAACATGAATGTGATTGAATCCTAATTTTTGATCCAATTATTGATCAATTGGAATCCGTATTAAAGCATTATGGCCCTAATTCTTGAGGAAATAAGCTCGCTGCAAAATCAAACAGCCATCTTTTTCTTTGCTCCAACAATTCAGTCACTGACAGCAGTCCATTCCAAAAAGGTACAAGAATTAAAAGGGGGCTTTGCAGCAGTCAGAATTAGTCTGAGCTCCACAGCGCCCATTGTTCGTGTAAAGTTCATGCTTCCAAAATCACATGACTGAGCCCACTAGGGTTTGTGATCCCCTGGCTTGATCAGTCCTGTTTTGAGTTAATGTATTAGGATGAAAGAGATGCACAGTGATGGAGAAGCTTACGAGTCCCCTGCACCTGATGGATTTCACCCTTGGGGCTTTTAATCGAAGAGGTGGCATTGTTGGAACCTTCCAGAATTCCCTAGATTCTGAAAAGTTTGGAATATTGTCAATCTAATGTTCCTAATCAAGGAATGAAGGGGACAGAAAATAGGAAAGATGGTTAACCTGATACGTGAAATCAAAACCAGAAGAACTGTGAATACTGAAAATCAGAAACAAGAACAGAAATTGCTGGAAAAGCTCAGTGGGTCTGGCGGCACCTGTAGAGAGAAATCAGAATTAATGTTCCTGGTTGAGTCACCCTTCCTCAGAACTGAGCCTGAAAGGTGTTATTGGGGAAATGTTATCAATCATTAATTTTATTAATGACTTGGACGAGGGAATTGAAGGATGGGTCAGCAAGTTTGCAGACGACACAAAGGTCGGAGGTGTCGTTGACAGTGTAGAGGGCTGTTGTAGGCTGCAGCGGGACATTGACAGGATGCAGAGATGGGCTGAGAGGTGGCAGATGGAGTTCAACCTGGATAAATGCGAGGTGATGCATTTTGGAAGGTCGAATTTGAAAGCTGAGTACAGGATTAAGGATAGGATTCTTGGCAGCGTGGAGGAACAGAGGGATCTTGGTGTGCAGATACATAGATCCCTTAAAATGGCCACCCAAGTGGACAGGGTTGTTAAGAAAGCATATGGTGTTTTGGCTTTCATTAACAGGGGGATTGAGTTTAAGAGTCGTGAGATCTTGTTGCAGCTCTATAAAACTTTAGTTAGACCGCACTTGGAATACTGCGTGCAGTTCTGGGCGCCCTATTATAGGAAAGATGTGGATGCTTTGGAGAGGGTTCAGAGGAGGTTTACCAGGATGCTGCCTGGACTGGAGGGCTTATCTTATGAAGAGAGGTTGACTGAGCTCGGTCTCTTTTCATTGGAGAAAAGGAGGAGGAGAGGGGACCTAATTGAGGTATACAAGATAATGAGAGGCATAGATAGAGTTGATAGCCAGAGACTATTTCCCAGGGCAGAAATGGCTAGCACGAGGGGTCATAGTTTTAAGCTGGTTGGTGGAAAGTATAGAGGGGATGTCAGAGGCAGGTTCTTTACGCAGAGAGTTGTGAGAGCATGGAATGCGTTGCCAGCAGCAGTTGTGGAAGCAAGGTGATTGGGGTCATTTAAGAGACTGCTGGACATGTATATGGTCACAGAAATTTGAGGGTGCATACATGAGGATCAATGGTCGGCACAACATTGTGGGCTGAAGGGCCTGTTCTGTGCTGTACTGTTCTATGTTCTATGTTCTATGTTCTATCATTGGGCAACACAATGGCACAGTGGTTAGCACTGCTGCCTCACAGCCGCAGGGGCCCGGGTTAGAGTCCAGCCTTGGGCGACTGTCTGGGTGGAGTTTGCACGTTCTCCCTGTGTCTGTGGGGTTTCCTCCGGGTGCTCCAGTTTCCTCCCACTGTCCAAAGATGTGCAGGTTAGGGTGGATTGGCTGTGCTAAAATTGTCCATGGTATCCAGGGATGTGAAGGCTGGGTGGATTACATGTGGTAAGTGCAGAGTTGCAGGAATAGGGGTGGGCATAGCTGGTTGTGTGCGGGATGCTGTTCAAAGGGGTCAGTGTGGTCTTGATGGGCTGAATGACATTTTTCCACACTGCAAGGATTTTATGATTCGTCATTTAACGGGATATAGAAGCAGATTTGGAAAATCTCAGTTCAAACAGGTGGATTCAACATGACTTTGTGAAAGGGAGGTCATGTTTGATTAATTTATCTGAATTGTTTTTAATAGAGAGCAGAGTATAGATGTGGAGTACTTGGATTTCCAAAAGGCATTTGACAAGCTGTCACATCAGCTGTTACTGCACAAACTAAGAGCTCATCGTTTGGCAGTGAGAGTGCAGAGCAATTCATTAGAATTGTACCAGGAATGAGAAACTTCATTGATGAGGATAGATTGAAGGAGTTGAGGCTGTTCTCCCTGGAGAGATGAAAACCAGGAAGAGATCTGATAGGGGTTTTCAAAATCATGAGTGGATCGAGTTGATAGGGAGAAGCTGTTCCTGCTTGTAAAAGAATCAAGAATGAGAGGGCATAGATTTGAAGTGATGTGCAAACAAGTCAAGGGATTGTGAGAAGAAGGGATTAAGGATAGGATTCTTGGCAGCGTGGAGGAACAGAGGGATCTTGGTGTGCAGATACATAGATCCCTTAAAATGGCCACCCAAGTGGACAGGGTTGTTAAGAAAGCATATGGTGTTTTGGCTTTCATTAACAGGGGGATTGAGTTTAAGAGTCGTGAGATCTTGTTGCAGCTCTATAAAACTTTGGTTAGACCGCACTTGGAATACTGCGTGCAGTTCTGGGCGCCCTATTATAGGAAAGATGTGGATGCTTTGGAGAGGGTTCAGAGGAGGTTTACCAGGATGCTGCCTGGACTGGAAGGCTTATCTTATGAGGAGAGGTTGACTGAGCTCGGTCTCTTTTCATTGGAGAAAAGGAGGAGGAGAGGGGACCTAATTGAGGTATACAAGATAATGAGAGGCATAGATAGAGTTGATAGCCAGAGACTATTTCCCAGGGCAGAAATGGCTAGCACGAGGGGTCATAGTTTTAAGCTGGTTGGTGGAAAGTATAGAGGGGATGTCAGAGGCAGGTTCTTTACGCAGAGAGTTGTGAGAGCATGGAATGCGTTGCCAGCAGCAGTTGTGGAAGCAAGGTGATTGGGGTCATTTAAGAGACTGCTGGACATGTATATGGTTACAGAAATTTGAGGGTGCATACATGAGGATCAATGGTCGGCACAACATTGTGGGCTGAAGGGCCTGTTCTGTGCTGTACTGTTCTATGTTCTATGTTCTAAGAAACTTATTCTTACAATGTGCATGTAGAGTCTGGAATGTACTGCCTGGAAATGTGGTGAAGGCAGGCTCAGTTGAAGCATTCAAGAGGGGCACTGGATGGTTATTTGGATAGGAAAGGTATGCAGGGGTATGGAAAAAAGACAAGAGATTGGCACTGGACAATAGTTGTTGTCATGATGGGCCAAATAACCACCTTCTGCACCATAACAATTCTGTTCTTTTCTGGGTAATGTGGTGACATTGATAGAGGATGCATTAGTTAAAAGGATGAGACAAGTGGATCTTTTTTGAGTTGGCAAGCTGTTCCTAGTCGAATGCCAGAACTGGGGCCTCTGTTATTTTCAATTTAAGTCAGTTACTCTGTTGAAGAAACTAAATGTGCAGTGGCTAATTTAGCTGCTGCGACAACCACAGGTTGAAAAGCATGTTGTCCAGAGGCAATAAAGAGTCTGTGGAGGAATTTAGAGACTGAGCAACTGTGCAACTAATTCGTAGATGGAGTATAACATAAGAAAGTGGCAACTTGCATACTTTGGCAGGAAGATTTGTAAAAATGGTGTACTATGTAAATTCTGCCATGAACCATATTGGGATTTAGATCCATGAGCCCCAAAATTACATTGGACCTCTGAATTATTGGGCCAGTGATAATAAAATCCAGGAGCAAAAGTAGACCATTTGGCCCATCAAGTCTGGCCTGCTGTTCAATAAGATCTTGTCTGACCTGATCATCCTCAATTCCACTTTCCTGCCTTTCCCCCATCACTCCTGAACACATTCACGCTTAAAAATCTCAGCTTCGAATACACCTAACGGCCCAATCTCGACAGCGCACTATGGTAAAGAATTGCACAGATCACTACCCACAAAGAAAAATTCCTCTGCATCTGTTTCCAAACTAAGTGACCTCCTGCTCTGAGGTTATGTCCCCATTGTTAAACCATAAGTCCTAGTCCTATCCTCTCCTTAAGAGGAAACACCTTCTCCACATCTCAGTCAAGACTCCTCAGGATCCTATTTGTTTCTCTCAAATTAACTCTTACTCTTCTAAACTCCATGACTCTATCTGACAATCTTCACATTCCTGGCATTAGATTGGTAAACCTTCTCTGTCCAGCCCTGTCTCCTCATAGAACAGTGCAGATGACCCCAGCATCAGCGTGGTGAACATCTGGTGTACCCCCTCTTTGGCAAGTGCATCCTGTCTTCGGTAGAGACACTACAACTGTACCTAATACTCCAGGTGTGGTGTTACCAAACCCGGCATAACTGCAGTAAGACATCCCTACTTCTGAACTCCGTCCTCTTGTAATAAAGGCCAACATACCATTTGAAATAGAATCATAGAGATCTGCAGCACTGAAAACACCCTTCAGCCCATTGTGTCTGTGCCAGCCAGAAGCCACCATCTAACTACTCCAATGCCATTTCCCGGCACTTGGCCCAGAGCCTTTGCATGACAAGTACACAACTAAATAGCTCTTCGATATTTTCAGGGTTTCTGCTCTCCCACCCTTATAGGCAGTGAGTTCTCGATTCCCACCACCCTCCGGGTGAAAACAGCTTTTCCTCACATCTCCTCTAAACCTCCCGCCCTTAACCTTAAAGCTAAACCCCAGAGTAATTGACCTCTCCATTAAGAAGAAAAGTCTACTCGTGTCTACCCTGTCTATGCCCCTCATAATTTTATATATCTCAGTGATGACCACCATCAATCCCCTGTGCTCTAAGGAAAACAACCCCAGTCTTTCCAGTCTGTCTTCATCACTGAAAATCTCCAGCCCAGGCAACATCCTGGTAAATTTCCTCTGCACCGTCTTCAGCACTAACACATTCTTCCTATAATGTGGATTCCACAACTGCACAAAATACTCTCACTGTGGCCTAACCAATGTTTTGTATAGTTCCAGCAGAATCTCCCTGCTCTTAAACTCTATGCCTCAACTAATAAAGACAGTATACCCTATATCATTTCTTAACCACTTCATCCACCAGTCCTGATACATTAACGGACTGATGGATTTGCACACAAGGCCCGTTTGATCCTTGGTGCTTCCCAAGACCCTGCGTTTATGATTAATTCCCTTGCCCTATTTGTCCTGCCCAAGTGCATTACCTCACATTTCCAGAATTTCCTGTGATGAGGACTTGCAGGATGTTGTGACCCAGCAACCTGTAAACCATGCAGTTAGCCTTTGGGTCTTTGGCCATCAACCCATTGCCAAATGTGGCTGAACCAATGCAGATGTCATTGATTGAACAATGAGCATGACCCTCTGAATTGTGGCCATGCCGTGTCCAAATGTGCAAAGGATAGGTCTGAGACAGTGAAATGTGAAATCTTTCAGCCTTGTCTCCTGCCACAGCACTGCAAACGAATACAATGCGGGGCACAAGCTTGGTCAAAACGCAGTGCGATGTTCTCAGTCACGGTGGGAGCAATTTGCTGGTGATTGTGGAGTCCAGATATGTGAAGCTACCAGTAGTGCCTGGGGTCACATTGTCACAGCACATCCGAGGCCATGACAATTGTCTTTCTGATAGTGAGGGCTAAGCTTATCACTTGACTGGCTTGGCAGAACCCAGTGTTCATCAATATTGGAATGCTAGTGTAATGTCGTCAGCATAGCACAATTTACTTTCCTAACTGCTTTCTGTTCTTGCTTGCGACGATGTGCAAGGACACTCAGCTCCATTTGTACATCAACAGTTCCTCAATTGTCACTGTGTACATAATACCCTGCCATTCTGCTGGAAGTGTGCAACTTCACGTGTATCCATGTTGCACTGCATCTGCCATGTGTTTGCCCGCTCACTCAACTTGACTGAACCACCGTGAGCATCTCTACAACCTCCTCACCACTCTCACTCCCACCTAATTTTGTGTTATCAGCAAACTTGGAAATAATCCATCAGTCCCCTAATCCAATCAATAATCTGTGCTATGAATAGCTGCAGTTCAAGCACCAGTGTTCCCTGCTCTACTCCAATAATCGCCATCTATTACTCTGAAAATGGCTTGCTTAGCCCTACACTGTTTCCTGTTTACTAACAAATTCTCAGTCTATGCCAGCATATTACCAGCTATGCATTGATTTTGCGCACTATATCCTCATTGAGGATTTTGTGAAAGACGTTCTGTAGATCTAAATACAAAACGTCCACTGGGTTCTCCCTCATCTATGCTAGTAATAGCCTTGCAAAACTCTGATAGATTTATCGAATACAATTTTTCATTCATAAATCCATGTTGATTTTGTCAGTATTTGCTTAATGTCCCGTTGTTGCATTCTTTATAATTGATTTCAGCCTTTTCCTTACTGCTTTTGTTCAGATAATCAGTCTGTAATTTCTCATTTTCACCCCTCTGCCTACTGTTTGTTAAACAGTCAGGTTACATTTGCCACCCTCCAATCTGATGGCACTGTTCCAGGTTCTACAGAATTTTGGAAAATAAGAATCAGCGTAATCCATTGTTTATTGGCCACCTCCTTTAGTACCCTGGAATGTAGAGTTATCAGACCATAGAAATTTATCAGCTTTCATCCCATTAATTTCTCCAGCACTTTTGTTTATAACTGATATCTAGGCCCAAAACGTCAGCTTTCCTGCTGCTGTGATGCTGCTTTGCCTGCTGTGTTCATCCAACTCTACACCTTGTTATCTCAGATTCTCCAGCATCTGCAATTCCTACTATCTCTCTAACTTCTTCAATCCTTCCTTACCATTAGACCTTTGCTTCGTTAGCATTCCTGGGAAGTTATTTGTGTTCATTTCTTCCTTTAAAACTCATCTTTTGAGGAAAAGTTCAGCACTTTGGGCCGCCGCCCATTATAGCTTTGAAGAGTGAGAGATGATTTGATTGAAACGTAAGATATCCTGAGGGGATTTAATAGTGTAGACAATCAGAACATGTTTCTCTTGTGGACGTTTCCAGGGACAGATTTTAAAATGAGGGTGATAAAACAGTATGGAGCTGGAGGAACACAGCAGGCCAGGCATCATCGGACGGGCAGGAATAAAGAAGGGTTCCGACCCGAAACATCAACTTTACGGCTTCTCCGATGCTGCCTGGCCTGCTGTGTTCCTCCAGCTCCATGCTGTGTTATCTCTGACTGGAGCATTGGCAGTTCTTGCCATCTCTTTTAAACTGGGAGAATATTCTCTCTCAGGGTCTGTGGAATTCTGTTCCTCAGAGAGCAGTGGATTATTGAATATACCCAAGGCAGGGTTTTTAGTTTTCTGTTTAAAGAGTTTTGATTTTTATTCAGCAAAGGATACAAAAGTTCTGGGAGGCAGACAGTGAAATGGAGCTCAGACTACAGCTGGATCATTGATGATCTTACTGGAATGGCAGAACAGGATTGAGGGGCTGATGGTATACTGCTGTTGCTAGTTGTTGTAGGTGGCAAATTGCAGCATCTGAGGACATGACTATCAACAATTAAGAGGTCAGAATTAAGGGAGCATAGGGACTTAGGAAGGCTGTGATGCTAGAGACAATTGGAGAGGGAAGAGGCCATAGAGAATTAGAAATGAGTTTGGATTTTTAATGACAGAGAAGCAGAAGTAGGCCATTCAGTCTGTCTGCTGCAACATTCAGTGAGATAGTGGCTGTTTGGGGCAGCACGATGGCTCTCAGTGGTTAGCACTGTGGCCTCATGGCATCCGGATTCGATTCCATCTTTGGGAACTGTTTGTGTGGAGTTTGCTTGATTTCCCTGTGTCTGCGTGGGCCTGGGGATTTCTCCCCTTTCAGAGACAGTGAACCCCTTTGTAAATAGCATTGTTAAAATGACCTTGCAACACCATGTAGACAGCAGTGTTTCAAGCTGGCAGCTCACTACCACTACCTCCTGAACATGCCCACATTCCATAAAAGATGTCTAAAATGTATTCTCTTGCTATCTTAATTTCACACTCCTCCTTCCTGATTTCAAAGGCTTTATCATTGTGAAACCATATGAAAAATATTCATTAAAAATCATATCAACATCCTCCGTCTCCACTTACAGGTTACTGATGTGGCCCCTCTTGTTCCTTATCTATTAAAAATATCCTGGCATTTTCCATGATTGAAGTTGCCAGTGCATGAAACAGTGATAGCTTTTCACATTGCCCCAATCTTAGAGACAACGCATGGGAGCTCCTCCCATGCATTTAAAGTCATTGAATCATAGATTAATACAGCTTGGAAACAGGTGCTTCTGCCCAAACTGATACATGCTGACAATGGTGCCCACTTAGTTCCAATTGCCTGCATTTGGCCCATATCCCTGTAAACCCTTACCAACCTATCCAAATGTTTTTTTAAACGTAGCTATTGTACCTGCCTCAACCACTTCCTTGGAATTTTAGAATCCCTATAATGTGGAAACAGGCCCTTCGGCCCAACAAGTCCACACTGACCCTCAGAGCATCCCACTCAGACCCATTCCCCCAATAATCCACCTAACCTAAGCATCCCTGGACACCATGGAACAATTTAGCCTGGCCAATCCACCTAGCTTGCACATCTTTTGACTGCGGGAGGAAACCGGAGCACCCGGAGGAAACCCATACAGACACAAGGAGAATATGCAGACTCCACACAGACAATCACCCGAGGCTGGAATCGAACACAGACCCCTCGCTAACCACTAAGCCACCATGCCACCATTGCAAATATACACCACTCTCTGCGTGAATACGTTGCCTTTCAGGTCCTTCTTACATCTAACCCCTCTCATCATAAACCTACACCCTCTCGTTTTCAATTCCCCATCCCTGGGAAAGACTATATGCATTCATCCTATCTATGCCACTCATGATTTTATACCCCTCAATAAGGTCACCCATCATTCTCCTATGTTCCAATGAATAAATCCCTACCCTGGCCAACCTCTCCCTATACCTCAGGCCTACTAGTCTGAGCAACATCCTCGTAAATCTTCTTCGCACACTTTCCAGTTTAACTATGTCTTTTGTATAATACCTCAAGTGTGACCTCTCCAACAACTGTAACTTAATGACCCAACTCCTATACTCAATGCCTCAACCAATGAAGGTCAGCATGCTAAATGCCTTCTTCACCACACTGTCTGCCTTGTACTCCTCGGACCCTCTGTTCCACAACACTCCAGAGCACCCGGAGGAAACCCACGCAGACACAGGGAGAATGTGCAACTCCACACAGACAGTCGCCCAAGCTGTGAGGCTGCACTGAACCACCGTGCCGCCCGAACTGCATTCGCCAATCCTCAGCCCACTTCCCCATCTGATCAAGATCCCTCTGTAATTTTTGATAAGCTTCTTCGCTATCAGTGATACGTCCTAATTTTGTATCATCTGCAAACTTACTAATCATGCCTTGTATATTCACATCCAGATCATTTATGAAAATAACAAATAACAAAGGTCACAGCACCGACCCCTGTGGCAAGCCACTAGTCACAGGTCTCCAGTCCAAGAAACAACCTTGAACTATCACCCTTTGCTTCTTACCATCGAGCCAGTTTTGAATCCAATTAGCTAGCTCTCCGTGGGTCCCTGGCGACCTAACCTTCATGACCAGCCTGCCATACGGGACCATGTCAAAGGTGTTACTAAAGTCCATAAAGACAAAATCCACTGCCCAATCCTCATCCATCCTCTTGTTTACCTCTTCAAAAAACTCTAAAAGATTTGTTAGACTGACTTCTGGAACACAAGTTCATGCTGACAATTCCTAATCAGACCTTGACTATCCAAATAAAAACCAAAAGAACTGCGCACGCTGCAAATCAGGAACAAAAACTATCAAGATGTTGATATCAAAATGACTATCCAAATGTTGGTTGATTCTATCCCCCAGTATCGTCTCCATTAACTTGCCTGCCACTGATGTCAGGCTTACTGGCCTGTAGTTCCCTGGCTTGTCTTTGTTACCTTTCTTAAACAATGGAACAACATAAGGCACGCTCCAGTCTTTTGAACTTCACCAATGGCTAAAGATGAAGCAAAAATCTCTGCAAGGGCCTCTGCAGTTTCTTCCCTAACCTCCAGCATCCAAGGATTGACTTGACCAGGCCCAGGGCTTTTTTTTGAAGATTAGATTCCCTACAGTGTGGAAACAGGCCTTCCGGCCCAACAAGTCCACACCACCCCTTGGAACATCCCACCCAGACCCATTCCCCCCATAACCCACACACCCCTGAACACTACCGGCAATTTAGCATGGCCAGTCCACCTAGCCTTCACATCTTTGGACTGTGGGAGGAAACCAGAGCACCCAGAGGAAACCCACGCAGACACAGGGAGAATGTGCAAACCCCACACAGGCAGTTACCTAAGGCTGGAATCGAACCTGGGTCCCTGGTGCTGTGAGGCTGCAGTGCTAACCACTGAGCTACCGTGCCACCCTTTTATTCACCTTAATGCACTTTAAGGCTGCAAACATCTCCTCTATGGCAATACATATGCAGTTTAAAACATCCCCACTTGTTTCCCTTATTTCTTTAGCATCCATGATTCTCTCCTCAGTAAACACTGAACCACATATCTTGTGGCTCTACACAAAGACGGCCATGCTGGTCTTTAAGGGGACCTATTCTCTCCCTTGCCAAACTTTTACTCTTAATATATCAATGGAACCTCTTGGGATTATCTTTAACCTCATCTGCCAGATCCATCTCATACCTTCTTTTTGCTCTTCTGATTTCCCTTTTGAGTGTGCTACTGCACTTCTTATAATCATCTAGGAATTTACTTGGAGATAGCAAGAATTGCAGGTGCTGGAGTCAGAGACAACATGGTATGGAGCTGGAGGAACACACCAGGCCAGGCAGCATCAGAGGAGTAGGAAAGTTGAATTTCAGGTCAGGACCCTACTTCAGAAATGGGGAAGTTCATCCAGCTCCATACTATGTTATCTAGGGATTTACTTGAACCAGATAGCTTAAACCCAATGTATGCCTTTTTTTTCTGACCAGAGCCTCAATATCCCTCATCAGCCAGGAATCCCTAAACCTGCCAGCTTTTCCCTTCATGCTAATATGGACATATTGTCCCTGGACTCTTGATATCTTTTAATTGCACCTTAACTTGTGAACCTGTCCTGTCTTTTTCCATAACTGTGTTAAAACTAAGGGAGAGTTATGGTCACCGAATCCAAAGTGCTCTCCAAATGACACTTCAGTCACTGGCCTGACCTCATTTCATAGGAGGAGATCTAGCATTGCACCCTTCCGAGTAGGGCCCTCTACATATTGATTTAGAAACTTCTTTGGACACATTTGACAAATTCCACCTTGCCTGGGCTTTTTACCCTCTGGGTGGTCCAGTTAATACGGGGGAAATTTAACTCCCCAGCCAATACTACTCTGTTATTCCTACAAGTATCTGCAATCTCTCTACACATCTACTCCTCTAGTACCCGCTGGCTAATTGGGGGTCTATAATACAGTCCCAATAGAGTGATCATCCCCTTCTTGTTTCTTAAGTTCTAATCATATGGCCTTATTTGATGACGCCCTAAGAATACCCTCTCTAAGCACTGTTGTTATGTCCTCCCTTATGAAAGGGGCAACTCCCCCTCCTCACTTACTTGTACTTCTGTCAGGCCTGTAGCTTCTGTATCCAGGAACCCTGACCTGCCAGTCCTGCTCTTCCCTCAGCCCTGTTTCTGTTATGGATGTAACGTCCCAGACCCCCGAGCCAATCCTTGCCATAAGCTCATCTTCCTTACCAGTCAGATGTTGGATGAGAGGGTGGAGGGGACATGGGAAAGTGCTTTAAGAAGGTGGTCTTCAATTGGGAAATGAAGCTAGCATGGGGTGCACAGACAGGGCAAGTAACAATATTGTGGTGGGAGTGTGGTTGTGCATAGGGCTGGAGTTGTGATGAAGAATGATACAGCGGGAAAGAGAGGGACAGTGCTGTGTGGGGGGAGGGAGCAGGGTGGCACTGTGTAAGGGGAGGGCAGGGGGCAGTACTGGGTTGAGGGAGGGGCAGTGGTGGTGCGGAGAGGGTGCATGGTAACGCTGAGAGTAGGCATTAGGGGCTATGTGGGCGGAGTGCGGTTGTTGTGGGTTGACGGTGGGGATAGATGCTGAGTGTGGGTGCTGGAAGATAAATTCATCTGATGGGCATAGTACACTCTTTTTTCTTGTCCTCATTGACATTGAAAAATTTGGTCACTTTGTACCTCTTTCTTTTTGGGATTGACCTGTAACATTTCCTCCTGACCAATTGCTATCATTCTCTCATAGTTTTACCTGTACTGGCTGGATTCTCAGTCATCCCAATGAAGCTAACCTCTTCCATTTTGGACGTTCAATTCAGGTTGTTCCTTGCTCTTTACTGAGACGTTACAGTGTGGTGATCACTTTTACCGAATTTGTCCTTCACAAACACTTGATCTACTTGGTCCACCTTTTCTCTCACAATCAATCCAGCAATTATTCCTCCAGCAAGGAAGTTAGACGTAAGCTTTGTGTGTCTGGGGAACGTATGTGGATTTCCAAAAAAGTGCCATATAAAAGAGTTTGTGGTGTCGGGAGTGATAGTAGAGCACTGGCTAACCAGCAGGAAACAGTGAGTCACAATAAGTAGATCTTTCCCAGGTTGGCAAAAAGTAACTCATGTCTTGTCACAGGGATAAGTGCTGGGGCCACAATTAATTACAATCTGTATCAAGTGACTTTGTTGAAGAGATACTGTGTACTATTGAAATTTGCCACTTGTACAAAGGTACAGTAGCTAGGAAAGCAAGTTGTGAAGAAGTTACAACGAGATTTAGAATTCGCCTTTATTGTCACAGGTACTCAATGAGTATAGTGAAAAGTTTATACGTTGCCACTTACAAGGGAGAGTGGTGAAATCAGAGGTCCACAATGATGATCTGGGGTTGTGGATCTAGGTCCCATCACAGCAGCGGGTAATATTTCGATGCAATGAGTTATTTGCAAGCTGGTCTGTACAATGGTGGCCATAAAATTGCCATAGTTTGTCCAAGCCTGTCCCAATCACTATAGCCGTTTTGGGGAAGGTAATCTGCTGTCCAACTGTCATGTGACTCCAGAGTTTGCCCTGAAAAAGCCTCTCAGTTCAAAGGCATTTAGTGATGGGCAACAAATGCCAGCCTTGCCAGTGATACTTTCACTCATGAAATAATTAGTTTTTAAACAGTAGATAATTGAAATCAGTGGGTGAAAATTTGGCAGATGAGGAATTTGAGATTGCCTTCTCTGGCAGGAAGAATGGATAAACAGAAGTTGAGTTTGACAGACTGCAGAATGCTGTGGTGCAGAGAAAGTTGGCTGTCATTGTATATGAATGTGGTGCAGTGGTAGTGTCCTTACCACTGGACTAAGCGGCTTGAGGTTCAAGTCCCACCTACTCCACAGGTATAGAATAGCATTTCCAAATAGGTTGATTAAGGAGGAAAAAATTGGCATATGAGTTGTAACAAACTGTGTACATAGTGCAAGTCTTTAAGAAATATAGTGTGAGGGGCATGGAGTTTAAAAGTAGGGAAGTCTTGCTACAACAGCATAGGGCATTGGTGTGGAATGTTATTCTCTTTACCTAAGGAGAGATACGCATTCATTGGAGACAGTTCAGAGATGAATCCTGGGTTGAAGGGGTTGGCTGATGAGGAAAAGTTTGGGAAGGTTGGGTCGATTCTCACTGGTGTTTAGAAAAATGAGAGGTAATTGCATTGAAAGTTGTAAGATCCTGAGGGGGCTTGACAAGCTAGACACTGGTGAAATGTTTCCCTTTCATGGGGAGAGGTGGAAGAGGGAGCGCTTTCAGAATAAGGGGGCTACTATTGAATACTGAGATGATAAAGAATTTCTTCAGGCAATAATTTGGAAATTTGCTCCCAAGACAGCGGTTAAGACCAGGCACAGAATATTCAAGGGGGGAAAATGGAGTTCAGGTCTTGAACAGATCAACCATGATCTTGCCGAATATTGCCAAAATTTGATTCTTTCCCTTTTCATGGCAGATGAAGTCACTACAGGGACAGCATTTGCCATCCATCCTTAATACCCTTATCCTGCCATTTCAGAGGGCAGCTGAAAGTCAAGCACGCTGCTGTGGTAGAGAGTCACATGTGGACCAGACCAGGTCAGGGTGATAGATTGCCTTTCCTAAAGGACATTAGTAACCAAGAGGGAGAGCAGTCTATAATAGTTATCACAGTTATCATTACTAAGACCAACTTTGTAATTCTGCTACATGCCATGCTGGGATTTGAACCAATGTCCCCAGAAAGTTGTCTTGGGCCTCTGGATTATTTGTGCAGTGACCATAAGATGTAGGAGCAGAAGGTGACCATTCAGCCCACTAGAGATTACGGGTGATCTGATCATCCTCAACTCCACTTTCCTGCTTTTTCCCCATAACCCCTGATTCCATTCATGATTAAGAACCTGTTTGTCTTAACCATGAATATAGTTAATAACACAGCCTTGACAACTCTCAAGTAAAGAATTCCAAAGTTCACTACTCTCAGGGAGAAAAAATCCTCTTCATCTCTGTCCAAACTGAGCAACTCTTACTCTGCAATATTGCCCCTGTTGTTGAACAGTGATCCCTAGTTCTCAATTTTCCAATAAGAGGAAACACCCTGTCTATATCTATCTGGTCAGGACCTCTTAGGATCTTGTATGTTTTGATCAAGTCGTCTCTTACTCTTCTAAATTCCACACAAGCAAAACCTGTACAACCTTTCCGCATTGGACTATCCTCTCATTTCAAATATTAGATTGTTAAACATTCACTGAGCTGCCTGCAACACGTTTCCATCCTTCCTCAAATAAGGAGACCAGTTCTCTACATATAGCATCACCAATGCACTGTATAACTGAAGCATTATCTCCCTACCCTAGCATTCAATTCCTCTCACAACAGGCCATAATATTCTGAGATTTCCTGATTGCTTGCTGTTCTTGCATGCTATAATTCTGCAGTCAGGCATCTGAGCTCTGCAATCTTTCACCATGCATATCTTTCACTTTTTTATTTCTCCTGCCAAGGTGGGCTTTTACTCAAATTGTACTCTGTTTGCTCCACCTTGACGCACAGAATCTGTCTGTACATTTTTTTGTAACCTCCTTACGTCCCCTTCAAACCTTATGTTCCTACCCACTTTTGCATCATCAGCAAGGTTTGCCCACATACCTTGAATCCTTTATTAAATTAATTTTTACAGATCATAAAGAGATGAGGGCCTGACATTGATCTCCATGGTGCTGTGCTTGTGAAATCCTAGCAGCTTGAAAAAGGCCTGTATATTCCTACACTATTTCCTGCTAGTTAGCCAATCTTCTATCCATGCCAGTAAGCTACCTCCTATACTTGGAGCTGCTTTTTTCCACAACAACCTTTGATGTGCCACTTAATCAAATGCCTTCTGGAAAGCTAAGTACAATTTTAACCAAATGTATTCTGTCTTTATCTTCTCTAGGGCTTTTATCTCTCTCCCCTTCTACAATGCATCCTGAAACAATACTCCCACGCCAGCTCCCTTTTTCCCTCCCATACTTTTTGTAAATGCTTCCTATATTGGTATGTTAAGGTTCCAGTTTTTTCCATTTTTAAGTTGTGCTTCCATTCTTGCCACTATTTCCTACTCCCACATGGCTATTTGAGTCTGTTGCTCTCTCCTCTTATTCACCATATTTGTGTGTTTAGAGATAGATATTCTAATGTGGCCCTGTATTCCTCATAGACCTCCTTAGTCTGTTCTTATGTAATGTGGACCTACTTTCTTCTCTAACACAATTCAACACTGTCATTGCTTTATGCATCTTATTCCACATTTGCAGTAGACTGGTGACAAGCCCCTCCCAATTTAGTTCAACTCCTGCCCAACTACACTATTGTTTAGTAGAATCATGATTGGGAGGCTGCTTCTTCTGCTGGAGTATATACAGGCCCCTGGGCCAGAGAATTCCAAAACTTTACCATCTTCTGAATGAGAAGAGTTCTCCCCATCTCAGCCTAGGGCCACATTCTCATTTGGATTGGGATGAGCTGGAATATCTGGAATCAGGGTGATGGTCTTTTGGAATTCTCAACCCCGGAGAACTGTGAAAACTCCAACTTTGAGCATATTCGAGGTGGAAGTTTACAGAAGTTAGTGTAGAAGTGTTTTTTTTATTATTATTTCACTGGGATGTGTGTGTCCAGCCATCTCAGAAGGCAGTTAAGAGTCAGCCACATTGCTTTGGATCTGGAGTCACATGGAGGCGAGACGAGGTAAGGACGGCAGATTTATACCTATCTTATACTATCTTCCACCCTCTTCCAATGGGCAGAAGATATAAAAGTTTGAATATACGAATGATTAGATTCAAGAATAGCTTCTTCCCTGCTGTTTAGCAGACTTTTGAACAGACCTCTCAAATGTTAATTCTGATGTCTCTCTCTGTGGCTGTAACACTGCATCCTGCACTCTGTTCTGCTACCCTGATTCACTTTGTATGGTCCGATCTGCCTGTAGAGTATGCAAAACAACACTTCTCTCTGTATCTTGCTATGTGTGACAACAGTGAATCTATACATCAGATTTCCTTCCCTAACAGACATTAGTGAACCCAACGAGATTTTATAATTTGGCGACTGCTTCTTGGTTGCTATTACTGAGATTAGTTTGATATTCCAGATTTTAAATTATTGAGTTTAAATCCCTCTAGCGTTGGTCATTAAAATATATCAGGAATAGCAAACATCCTTAAGCTAACTCCTGCAGAGCTGCACTCCATAGTGTCCTAAACCTGAAAAACGTCCATCAACTTTCAGCCACTGTGCTCATTCTGTATACATATTGCAACTAAATAGCCAGCAATTACCTGCGCTTGTTCAGATCTCTGGGATCCACTTTGACTTTGCTTTTCTCAGTTCTAGACATTGGGGTGAATCTTAAATGCAGTGGCGGAGTGAGAGGGTGGATGGTGAGGTGGACCAGGATGTGGTCAATATGCCTATGAACAATGGCGGTGCATTTTCCATACCACAACGGGAGCTACTGTTAACCTTACACAGGTCAACGCGGGACATGTCAACGAGCTGGTTATAATGACTGAGAGTAGAAGGCCTCAACATGAAATGACATGTGCTAATTGCTCGTCCCAACTACATTGCTTCAAAAAACTTCAAGGCACAATTAATTGTGGAATGGGGACGGGTTGGGGTGGTAGGGGCATTCATTAGAGAGCTCAGAGAACAATGCCTTGTCACCCTGTTCCCAGCATTTCAGTCATTCAGATGTCACCTGACCCTGGCAGCCTGCAATTCATGCAGTCGATCGCCATGGAGATGCCCTGGCTGCCAGGTAACCGTCCATTATTTTGTTCAAATTTTTCCATATGAAATTGCTCGATTGTCAAAGCAAAGAGAAAGAGATTCCATCAATGATGCAGTCCAGGGGAAGGTTTGCAGACCATCAAAATTGCAAGACTGAGGGAGCAGAAATGGGCCGTTTTGCCCATCAAGTCTACTCGGCCATTCAACGAGATTGTGACAGATCTGATCATTCTCATCTCCACTTAACTGCTTTTCCCCCATAACCCTTGATTAGAAATTTGTCTGTCTCAGCTTTGAACATACTTAATGACCCAGCCTCAACAGCCTTTTGTGGTGAAGAATTACACAGAATCACCCAGCTCTGAGAGAAGAAATTCCTCCTCGTCTCTGTCTTACATGGGCAACCACTTCTTTTGATCTAATGCACTGTGGTCCTAGATTTTTTTTCCCAATAGGGGAACCAACCTGTCAACATCTACCCCATCAAGTCCCCTCAGAATCCTGTTTGTTTCGATAATGCCACCTCTCATTCTTCTAAATTGCAAAGAACATAGGCTCAATCTACTCGACCTGTCCTCGGAACACAGTCCCTCCATACCTGGGATCAGCCAAGTAAACGTTGCCTGGACTGCCCACAATGCCACTTTATCTTCCCTTAGATAAGGGGCCCCAAACTGTTACAGTTCTCCAGCTGTGATTTTTGTAAAACTTTGGTAAAGTTTGTATCAAAACCTCTCGACTGTTTTTAACTCCACTACCTTTGAAATAAAGGCCAATATGTTACTTGTCTTTCTAATTACCCACTGAACTTGGATGCTTTTTTTGTTTCTTAGACAAGAACACCCTAAACCTTCTGTCCTGTAGCTTTCTGCAGTCTTTTTTCCATTCCACTAATATTCAGCTCCTCTATTCTTCCCACCAAAATGTGTAACTTTACATTTCCCCATATTATTATTCCATCTGCTAAGTTTTGCCACTCTTTTAACCTGCCTATATCCTTTTGCAGACTGTGACATCTTTACCACTTGCCTTCCCACCTATTTTTCTGCCATCTTCAAACTTGCTAATTGTACATTCAATTTCCACATCCAGATCTTTGGCACAATTATCAACTGAGTCCCAGTGCCCCCTTCTTGTTCCGTTTAATGCTGCACAATGTTACCATTCAAGTATATGTCCAAAGAGAAAAGCATCATGGGAGACAGAACAAACAGGGAGCTACAAGAAGAGAACTAACAGGAGAAACAGGCAAAATGAGAAAAAAGGGACTTGTGGGAACAGAAGACAAGAGGAACAGAGGAAGAAGCAGAGACTGAGATAAATATAAGGGGAAGCAGTGGGGAAGAATTAGATTGAAAAGTAGACGGCTATGAAACACTGACTGATGTGACGTTTTGGGAACAGTATTAGAAGCTGGTGTGTTATACACTGAGTTCCTGTAGGTTCTACTTCCCTCCTCAGATTCAAGAAAAGTCACTCACTGCAAATTCCAGCATCGCTGTTATTCCTTCTAGAACTTCATTACGACTGTGACTGCAGACGTGGCCGCAGCTAATTCAATTTGACCTTCCTTTCCTTGCTGTAGTTGATGGCTCAACTCCTTCCTGTTCTGCCCTCCCTCTCTCCTATCCCTTTCTTTTTCCACGCCCACTGTCTTCTCTACCTGGAAGGCCAACTGCGAGTCCTCATCAGCATGCCTTCCTGGGCAAAGAGGTTTTTTGTATTAAACTCCACACCAGGCAATTAAGTATGTTAGATAGACTGTTCTTGGTGTGGGTGTACACTGGTCCCTTCAGGTATCAGGACACGTGGATAAAGTGCTTAAGAAGGGATATAGGAAGCTTGCTTTCATTAGCCGAGGCGTAGAATTTTAAGAGCAGTATACTGGAACTGTATAAAACATTGGTTAGGTCCCCCACAGCTGGAGTCATTAGGTGCAGGTCTAGAATCCACATTATAGGAGGGATGTTATAGTGCCGGAGAAGGGGGCAGAGGAGATGTACCAGGATGTTGCCTGGTCTGGAGAATTGCAGTTACGAAGAGAGATTGGGCAGACTGGGGTTGTTTTCCCTTAGAGCAGTGGAAATTTAGAAGGAACATGATGGACATGTATAAAATTTTGAGGGGCATAGATAGGGTAGACAGGAAGAAACCTTTCCCCTTGGTGGGGAATCAATAACAGGGGGTATAGGTTTAAGACAGGGGCAGGAGGTTTAGAGGAGGTGTGAGGAAAAACATTTTCACCCATAGGTAGAACTTGCTGCCTGTAAGGATGGGAGAGACAGAAACTCTCAGGCACACAAGGCTATGGGCCAAGAAATGGGATTGGAATAGTTAGGCGGTTGTTTTTGACTGACACAGGCATGATGAGCTGAAGGACCTTTTACTGTGCTGTGGATCTCCATGACTGACACCCCAGTGCTGCACTTTGCAGGAGACAGATCTTTATCAGATCCCTCAATTTTACCAACTTCAAATATTGCTCAAGGTAAAGAGCAGGCATCCCCTACTCTGGGTACCAGAAAGCTGATTGGTTTAACAGTTAATTTGAAAGCTAACCTGTCTGAGAATACACGCCTCTGTCAGTAATTCACAGAGATTGATGGCAAAGTCTTTGGGAGCCACTTGCTGGAGTGGTCTGTGAACTGATTTGACTCAGTGGGAGAAGTTGTGAATGTTTAATCTCGAACAAAACAGTCACAGATCAAGCAAATGGGAAGAGATGGAAAAAGGAAGAGAAAGAAGAGAGCGAGAGAGAGAGAGAGAGGGAGAGACATACAGACAGCCTGGGGCCATACTGTGACAAATGGTAAAAATAATCATTCTAAGAGGCATCAAACTGAATGAGCCCAGGGGACTCTAATGAGTGGCATTTCAAAACCTCGTCAATATTTAACATCTTGCAATGAGGAACGCTTGAGGAGGTTGACCAGGTTAGAATGCACATAAAACAAACAGTGCTCAAAGAATCCCTCAAACTGACAGATGTCCCTCAAAGCAAGAGAATATAAAATTACACAACAGAAAATGTTTTTCTGCTTTACTTATGGTGTTTATGGGAGGCCATGAGGGAGATAAAATGAAAGGAATTGTCTGTCACAGAGACAACAGGATGTTAAATTATGCAGTTAATGTTCAGTAACAATCATTCCCTGTGGACCAGCTTGTTCAGCTGCTGTTCAGTTTGGATGTTCTGCAGACCCCTCTACAACTCTTTAGTCCCATGTGACTGGCTTACAGTTTGTTTCAGTTTACGGCACTGACCATTACCATTGCCATAATCACCGTCAACATCAGCGCTACCAATGTAACCATCACCACCACGATCACTGTAAACGCCAACATCCTACTGTAACCATCACCACCACAACACCAACATCCCACTATAACCATCACCACACAACACTAACATCCCACTGTAACTGTCACCACCGCAACATCAACATCCTACTGTGACCATCACAACCATGATCAATGTAAACATCAATATCCCACTGTAACCATCGCCACCACAACATCAACATCCTACTATAACCACCACCACCACGATCACTGTAAACACCAACATCCTACTGTAACCATCACCATCACATCAACATCCCATTATAACCATCACCACCATGATCACCACAACATCAACATCCCACTGTAACCATCGCCACCACAACATCAACATCCTACTATAACCACCACCACCACGATCACTGTAAACACCAACATCCTACTGTAACCATCACCATCACATCAACATCCCATTATAACCATCACCACCATGATCACCACAACATCAACATCCCACTGTAACCATCGCCACCACAACGCCAACATCCCACTGTAACTGTCACCACACAACATCAACATCCCACTGTAACTAACACCACCACAATCACCACAACACCAACATCCCACTGTAACCATCACCACCACGATCACTGTAAACATCAACACCACCACTTCGACCATCATCAGCACTGCAATCATTGTCACTGCAACCATCACTACTACCATCACCAGTAGCACTGCAGCCATCACCACCACTGCACCCACCATCACAAGCAATGTAGCAGCCATTACCATGGCAACTGTCATCACCACCATTGCTCCAGAATTCACCCTTTGCTAGCCAAGCTGCCCTAGTACAGCTACAACACTGGCAACTACCGAGCAATGTGTAAAATTCTTTGTAGGAAGCTGGGTAAGTGCAAGCTGGCCTCATCAGCCTTTTGTCCATCATTAGCAAACTGATACAAGATGTCATTGGTATGCTATTGAGCAACACTTTCTCAGCAAGAACCTGTTGCCCAATGCTCAGTTTGAGTTCTGCCTGCTTCAGACTCATTCAATCTTCACCAAATTCTGCACATAAGAGCTGGCTTCAAGAGATGAGGCAATTCCCATCACCTACCTACCTCAAATTCATCCACACCTTCTTCCTCTATCTCTCAATCCCACTCATCACCATGTATTTCTCCAACCAACCCACCCAGCTTCTCTCTGATTTAGGATTACCCCCTATAACCACCTTCTCCCAGTCTCGCCCAATGCCACCCCTTCACCTTCTCCCCATCTCCCCCGATCCCACCACCTCACCTTCTCCCTGCCTCCCTCAATCCCACTGCCTCACCTTCTCCCCGTCTTCCTCAATCCCACTGCCTCACTCTCTCCCCGTGTCCCCCGATCCCACCGCCTCACCTTCTCCCTGTATCCCTCAATCCCACCACCTGACTTATTCTCCATATCTCTCAATACTCCATATTCCTCCCAAGATTCCCCAAAGCTGTTGAGAAACTGCAGCTCAAGTTTATTGAGCTCTGGTTTAACTCCACCTGAAAAAAGTTGCATCAGGTACTTTCATGGCTTCTCGGGGAAACAGCTAGGATTGGGCAGGTACAGTGCCAAACCTGTGGATGCACCTCGGATGAACGGATCCCAGGTGGAAGAACATGTTGCATAGCTTTGAAATTGCTTTGAAATGAATGATAAGTGGCTGATTCGAGTGAGATATTTGATGGGGTTGAGACTGAGAAGCAATTTTTTTGTAGGGGTAACACTCAGAAGTGGCTGATGGCATTTTAAAATTGGAGCCAGGCTGTTTGCCAGCACGTCCTCTGTATCAATTTCAGTTCCCCAAAGGCTGGTGAACATCTGGTACTGACCCTTTCAAAATGCAGTGGGTAAATGGTTAAAAATCTGGGGCTCCATTGGAGGTTTCAGTCAATACTGGGATGCTTGCGTTTTTCTTAGGCTAGAGTTTCATTGAGATGTGGAAGGGCAATGATGTTCACTTGGACACGGATCAGCCCAATTTGTGTGAGTGCTGGAGCAAACTCAAGGGACTGAATAAAACCATAGAAGCTAGGAGCAGGGAGTCTGCCATTCAGCCCTTTGAGCTTGTTCCACCAGTCAGTACTTATCCTCCAACTCAGCCCCTTTTCCTCCTGAAACCATTTGATCCCTAAGAGCTGTGTATAATTCCTTCTTGCAAACATTCAATGTTTTGGCTTCAACTATTTTCTATGGCAGAGAATTCCATAGGCTCACTACTCTCTGGGTGAGGACATTTCTCCTCGTCTAAATCCCAAATGGCTGTCCTTAAACTGGTTCTGATCCCTGGTTCTGAACTCCCCGGTCATTGGGAACATCCTTCCAGTGATTACGTTACTTCATCCAGTTTGAATTTTTATTAGTTTCTGTGAGAACTCACCCACCATTCTGCAGAACTCCAGTGAATACAATCCCGACCGATTCAGTCTCTCTTCATAAGTTTTAGCCCTGCCTCCCCCGACCTCCCGTGCCCCAATTTACCGAAGCTGTTGTCAGGAACGATTTAATGTGTGGGGCGATGAGATGAGCCTTGATGTTCCTGGTGAGAATGCATGGAGCAGCAAAAATGTGCAGGAATCTGGTTGTTCTGAGGTGATGAAAGGGTATATTCAGGGTCTTTGAAGGGACAAGCAAACTTTACATGCGGCTGGCATTTGAGGTTGGCAACCAGGTTTCCTGGGTGAGGAAACCAGCAGAGTCTAGGAGCGGTATCCGGAACGTGTTTGTACAACGCAGCCTGGTGACTGGGGCAGAGTGTTATCTCAGCGGGAGTGATTAATATCCCTGCAAAAACAAGTTTCCATCAGTCTCCATCATCGCCAACTCGAATTAATCATTAGAGTTGCTCAATGACAAGTGACGAAGGATAAATGCAGGCTGCCACACCCCGATGAGCCAGTATTGAAGGGGGCTCGCGAGACACACTGATGAACTCTCTCTCCTTTTCTGCTTCCAGGCTCCTGGCAACAGCAGCGACACACTTCAACCTGCGAACCCTGAGGGCCGTCCGTGTGCTCCGACCCCTCAAACTGGTGTCAGGAATTCCCAGTGAGTGCACCGTTCATATCCAGCAAACTGTGTTTGAAACTTGCTCATCAGCACATGGCAGCATTATACTGAAGGGTCTTTGCTCTGACACAGAGCAGCTTCTACTCTTTTTACCTGAAAGCAAACAGAAAGTAAAGCTCTTGTCTACTTTTTAAGAACTGAAAGTAAAACACTGTCACCATTAAACACTCTCAGGTCAGGGCCAACACAGGGTTACATATAGAGCACAGCTCCCTCTAGGCTTTAAAGCTGAAAATAAAGCTTCCTGCACACTCTCAAACCGAAAATAAAGCTCTCTCTACACTGAGACAACAAGGTGTGGTGCTGGCTGAACACAGCAGGCCAAACAGCATCTGAGGAGCAGGAAAGCTGACGTTCTCCAGCATCTGCAGTTCCTATTATCTCTCTACACTGATCCCATCAAACACTCCCAGGACAGGGATAGCACAGAGTTAGATACAGAGCAAAGCCTCCCCCACACAATCCCCTGTCAAACACTCCTAGGATAGGAATAGCACAGGGTTAGTTAAGTGTAAAGCTCTCTCAACACTATCCCAATCAGATACTCCCAGGACAGGGACAGCATGAGATTAGAAACAGCATAAAGCTTCCTCTACTCTTGTAAACTGAAAGTAAAGCTTCTAAATTGAAAGCTTGACAGTGTGCCCATCAGACACTCCCAGGACAGGTACTTCGTTAAAAAAAAGTTATTTGTAGGATGTGGTGTCCCTTGCTGGCCAGCATTTCTTGCCCAGCCCTAGCTGCCCCTGGAGAAGGTGGTGATGAGCTGCCCTTTTGAAGCGCTGCTGTCCACTTGCTGTAGTTCCACATATAAGAACATAAGAAATAGAACAGAAGGGAGTGTTTTGACCTCTGAAGCTGATTGTACCATTCAACATGATCATGGCTGATCTACTTGTCGCCTTAGCCCCACTTTTCTGTTGGCCTCTCAGATAGCCCTTAGTCTATTTAATGACTTCTGCACAGATTCACCACCCTCTTGTGGAGAATTTGTGCTTCTGGCTTGATCTGACGTTATGGTCCCTGGTCCTAGACTCTCCCACAAGTGGAAACAACCTTTCCACATTTACCCTGCCAAGCCAAGTAAGAACCTTGTACATGTCAATAAGGTCTCTTCCCTTTAATGTAAACACCAACAAGCACAGGCCCAGGCTACCTGACCTCTCCTCATAAGAGAGTTCTTCCATTCCCGGAATCAACCGAATGAACTTGAACCCCATGAACATAGTACGGGATGAAATGTTTATACAGAACATTGTCAAGAAATGCACTTTGAACCAGGGATAAGACAATGATAGAGTTAATGCCATCAAAAGGAAAACAAAAATGATAGCTTAGGGACTGGCACACCCCTGGGAGCAGGCATGTTCCATCTCCCGGTTTCAAGAACAGTACTGCACAGGAACGGGCCCTTCAGCCCACAATGTTGTGCCAAACATGATACCAAATTAAACTAATCCTTTCTGCCTGCCCTGGGTCCATATCTCTGCATTCCTTGCTTATTCATGTGCTTATCTAAAAGTCCCTTAAACCCCTATTGTATCTGCCTCTACCACCACCCCTGGCAGCACATTCCAGGCTCCTACCGCTCTCTGTGTAAAAGACTTGCCCCTCACATTACCTTTGAACTTTCCCACTCTAACCTTATATGCATACCTTTTGGTTTTAGGTATTTTAACTCTGGGAAAAAGATTCTGACTGTCAACCCAATCTAAGCAACTCGTAATTTTATGGACTTAATCAAGCCTACTCCACTGCAGAGAAAACAACGCTAGCTTTTCAAGCCTCTCCTTATAGCCATACCCTCTAATCCAGGCAGTATCCTGGTAAACCTCTTCTGCATCCTCTCCAAAGCCTCCACGTCCTTCCTTTAAAGTGGCAACCAGAATTGAACACAATAGTCTAAGTGAGGTCTAACCAAAGTCTTATAAAGCTGACTGTTGTACTCAATTCCCCAAACAATAAAGGCAAGCATGCCATATACCTTCTTTACCACCCTAAGTGGCCACTTACAGGAAGCTATGGACTTCAACCCCAAGATCCCTCTGTACATCAGCATTGTTCAGGGTCCTGCCATTAACTGTTTACTTTGCCTTAATATTTGATTTCCCAAAGTGCAGCACTTCCCACTTGCCCAGATTAAACTCTATTTGCCATTTCTCTGCCTACATCTGTGACTGATCTGTATCCCACAGTATTCTTTGATAACCTTCTATGCTATCCACAACCCCACCAATCTTTGTATCATCTGCAAACTTACTAACCCACCCATCTACATTGTCATGTAAGTCACTTATGTAAATCACCAACAGCAGTGGTCCCAATATGGATCCCTGTGGAACACCACTAACCATGAACCTACAGCTGGAAAAACACCATTCCACCACTATCCTCTGCTTTCTATGGGCAAACCAATTCTAAAGTGAGTGAGAACATTGACGATATCCTAAGCATCATCTTCTAAAGTTTGTCACTTGGAATACCATTTGATTTATCGCATAATTTGAGTGGTCACTTGGTTATATCAGGAACAGCAGGAATTACAGACCAGATAGACTGACATCCACGGTTTCAAAGTTATTAAGGGCTTTTATTTCTTTATTTTACTAATTTCGTCCGTCAGAATCTGTACCTAGGTCCATTGTTACCTAAGATGGTGCTGCAAGTGGCAACTTGTAAACTTTTCACTGTACTCATGTGAGTACATGTAACAGTAAAACTAATTCTAATTTTAACGGGGAAGCAGTTTATACCCATTTCAATATGGAATTCACCAGTTTCAAAATCTACCCACCCTCAGCCTCATCCCATGTCCAACCCTCCCTCTCATTCCCATCTCCTTGACATGACACAATTTGTCCATCTTTTCTCCCAACTATCCACACCACCCTTCCTACTGACTCATCCCCACTACCCCCTACCTGCACCCACCTATCACCAATCCATCTACCTTCCCCCAGCCCCATCCTTGGTCCCTCTATTTATTTCCCAGCCCTCTTCACTCCTCCCCAGTCCTGATGTCACGTCCCGACCTGGAACATCAACTTTCCTACTCATCTGATGCTGCCCGTCCTGCTGTATTCCACCAGCTCCAAACTGTATTGACCCAGGCTTCAAGTTGTTGTGTGCCTGCTCATCATCATTTTTTAAAAATGACTGACCAATAGCCAATCTTAATATCTACAATAGGAAGGGATAGAAATTCTGCTTTACTCGCACAAACTCCATGCTGGACCACTCTTCTGCGTTTTGACGTGAGCAGATCTGGACTCGACATTTTAGGGACAAAGCAAACGCATTCCGGATTTATAAGAATGATATCTAGATACCAAGGATTAAAGTACAAGGAGATATTACACAAAAGAGGGATGCTCTTGCCAAATACATGACCTCCCATTTCTTCAGATTGAATTCCAATTGCCCCTTCTCTGCCCACTTAACCAAACCGGTATCATCCCAAGGTTTCTTTACATATTCCTTTTAAATTACTGCTACTATCTGATCTGTTTTGTCACTTTTTGCTGTTTTTTAAAATATTTTTCCCATTCACTGGGACCTGGGCTAATTTTTTTCCAATTTTGTAGGTTTCCATTTCTCTCCCACCTTCATTGTCCATGGCTGTATTTTTTGGGCCATTACAGCTCTTGTCCGTGCGCATTGTAAACTGGTTCAGTAACTCTAAACTTCCTCTTTCAACACCTCCAACTGATCATCTGTCCCTTTCCTCATTAACAGGTTCCCTGTGAATACTCTCAGTCTCAGTCTGCTGGAGTCAGCCTGTTTGAAATCCAGAATCGTAGGAGCTGTGTCACGTTTCTCACCTTCCAGCGTCACATTGAACTCAATCATTTTATGTAATAAATCTATGAGTGCTCAGCAATATTAGGCTGCTCCCTATATTTGGCTTATCACTCACAATTAAATTCAATACAGCCTGCCCTCTGCTGGCTCTGGGATATATTGTTTCAGAAATTGATCCTGTGTGCACACTGTCCAAATTCACCAGCACTCTGATGAGCTGTTTATCCCAGTCAATCTGAAAGTTAAAACCCTCCATTAAAAGTGCCCTGACTTTGCAAACTCTAATGTTGTACAATCTACCACTTCACAGGGTTCCCTGTACTCAACCACACCCGCCAAGACAGGCTGAAGCCATTTTCCACTTCACACTACTGATAAATTCTGTGCTATCGGCCTGTTGTTTCTCATCTTCAAAGTAATTCCACCCTTCTCTTCCTCCACCGCTTGCCCCCCCTATCTTTCCTGTAGATATTTAGAACCTGGTAGATCCAGTTCTCAATACCGACCGTTGGTGTCTCAGTATAAAACCCTGTAAGTTAGGCTTCCACCTATAGATCACTCAGCATGCTCCTTATTTCTATGTTTTGATAAGGAATGGTTATTTACCCCACACAGCCTGACCTGACCTTCTGCTCAAAGGTTAGACTCACAGATTTCTTTCTGTTTTAATCTCCTGGCATAATGCTTTCATATCTTTGAGACTTCTTTCTCCCACCCATGTTAAACGGTCAGTCTCTGGCTGTTAGCTCTCCCCATTGCCTTCTGCATGTTATTAAACTGTAGCTGGGGAGATGGTCGATGAGAAGTCCAGAGGCCCAGGTGAATGCTTTTGGGGAAATGCTTTTGGTGTTCAAATCCCATCACAGGGGCTAGGGGCTTTTCACGAAGGATTGTGGGAATTGGAAGCTCAGCTCAGCCATGTTTCCCATGTCAATGAGTTTTCTGGCTCGCCAGTCTCCTTCACAAAGGCTAATCTTAAGTCCTGGCCTCCACATCTCCAGACCTCGACAGCAATGTGCTTGACTGCCCTCTAAGTGGTGCAGAGAGTCCCTCAGTTCAAGGCAGTTCGAGATGGGCGACAAATATTGGCTTCTCTGGTGATGCCTCTATCCCATGAAAGAATATGTTTGACTGCTTCCCTGCCTTTTCCATTAACGAATTCATTGTCACACTCCTGGCTGTTCTCCCACCCTCTCTCTTCAGTCGGGTTGAGGGGATCTCATACTGTGTCGCCTCAGTTGTAGCTCACACCATCATCCTGCCCTCACCACCCTTCTTTGAGTATGTCAACATTTTGCTTTTTGAATGTTAACGCCTGTTTTCAAATCCCTCTGTGGCGTGGCCCTGTCTCTGAAATCACTCCTCCCTCCCCCAACCCCAGAATCCTCCAAACTATCTCCCTTCCTATAATTCTGCTGTAGGTGGCCTTGCTGTTCGGGACCAGATCAAGCCCCCTCACAATATTTTAAGAGGATGGCCTGGACCCCAACTTTTTCTTATTTTCTTCTCTTAGAGGCAAGTGTAAGGCGTTATGTTCCAGATACAATCCAACTGGTTAAACATAGTACATAGAACATTACAGCACAGTACAGGGCCTTCGGCCCTCGATATTGTGCCGACCTGTCATACCGATCTGAAGCCCATCTAACCTACACTATTCCATGTACGTCCATATGCTTATCCAATGACAACTTAAATGTACCTAAATTTGGCGAATCTATTACCGTTGCAGGCAAAGCATTCCATTCCCTTACTACTCTCTGGGTAAAGAAACTACCTCTGACATCTGTCCTATCTCTTTCACCCCTCAATTTAAAGCTATACCCCCTTGTGCTCGCCGTCACCATCCTAGGTAAAAGGCTTTCCCTATCCACCCTATCTAACCCTCTGATTATTTTATATGTTTCAATTAAGTCACCTCTCAACCTTTTTTTCTCTCATGAAAACAGCCTCAAGCCCTTCAGCCTTTCCTTGTAAGATCTTCTGTCCATACCAGGCAACATCCTAGTAAATCTCCTCTGCACCCTTTCCAAAGCTTCCACATCCTTCTTATAATGCGGAGACCAGAACTGTACACAATACTCCAAGTGCGGCCGCACCAGAGTTTTGTACAGCTGCAGCATAACCTCTTGGTTCCAGAACTCGATCCCTCTATTAATAAAAGCTAAAACACTGTATGCCTTCTTAACAGCCCTGTCAACCTGGGTGGCAACTTTCAAGGATCTGTGTACATGGACACTGAGATCTCTCTGCTCATCTACACTCCTAAGAATCTTACCATTAGCCCACTACTTGGCATTCCGGTTACTCCTACCAAAGTGCATCACCTCACACTTGTCTGCATTAAACTCCATTTGCCACCTCTCAGCCCAGCTCTGCAGCTTATCTATGTCTCTCTGCAACCTACAGCATCCTTTCTCACTATCCACAACTCCACCGACCTTAGTGTCGTCTGCAAATTTACGAATCCATCCTTCTACGCCCTCATCCAGGTCATTTATAAAAATGACAAACAGCAGTGGACCCAACACCAGCCCTTGCGGTACACCACTAGTTACTGGTCTCCAGGATGAACATTTCCCATCAACTACCACCCTCTGTCTTCTTTCAGCAAAGCCAATTTTCGATCCAAACTGCTATATCTCCCACAATTCCATTCCTCCGCATTTTGTACAATAGCCTACTGTGGGGAACCTTATCGAACGCCTTGCTGAAATCCATATACACCACATCAACCGGTTTACTCTCACCTACCTGTTTGGTCACCTTCTGACTGAACTGACAGTCTTGAAGCAAAACACATTTTAACCTCACCATTTAGCTAAAATACAAACAAAAGAAAGAAGAATTGGAACAGCAACTCAAATGGAAAACTTAACAGACAGATAGATTATTTAGCTGCTAAACAGCAACTGTTTTAATATGCTGAAGAATCTGAACCTAGGTACCTTGTACCTAATATGGCACCATAAGTAGCAACTTATAAACATGGGGCAGCACAGTGGTTAACACTGCTGCCTCATAGTGCCAGGGACCCAGGTTTGATTCCAGCCTCGGGTGACAGTCTGTGTGCAGTTTGCACACTCTCCCCGTGTCTGCAGGGGTTTCCTCCCACAAACCAAAGATGTGCGAGTTAGGTGGATTAACAGGGTTACAAGGCTAAGGTAGGGGCATGGGTCTGGGTGAGATGCTCTTCAAAGGTCAGTGTACCCCCAGAAATGGCTCAGCAGACCACTCAGTTCCAGGGCAATTAGGGATGGACTACAAACTCTGGCCCTGCCCCACATCCCAGAAAAGAATAAAGGAACAAATGGGCAAATCTCCCCATCAACCAACCTCCCACCCCAACCACCAACGCACCACATTCTATTGTCCAGACAAACAGCACCTAGACTAATGCCACAGTAAATTAATGATGATTATTTATATCTACATTTTAGTTTGTATTGATTTGTGTTTATTTTTATTTTTCTACACCTTAACTTACACTAAGCATCACATGCTAAACAAGAATGTTAAATTCCTCTATACATTCGAATGTCATCTCAATTCACCTGAAATAAACTTCACTTTACTCATGGTTTGATTCAAAAATGAGACACTCCTCAGCTGCTACCCTTCCCACCAGCACCTTTGGAGAACTGTTAAATCTTTCTCCTTGACTCACACATCCTCAATTTCCATCTCTGCCTCTGACTGCATAACTTCAACTCCCTCCTTTGTTCCTTTGGATCCACACTTACTTACTGCTGGAAAAAACACTGCGGGGATACTCGATAACAAAGTGTGAAGCTGGATGAACACAGCAGGCCAAGCAGCATCTCAGGAGCACAAAAGTTGACGTTTCGGATGAAGGGTCTAGGCCCGAAACATCAGCTTTTGTGCACCTGAGATGCTGCTTGGCCTGCTGTGTTCATCCAGCTCCACACTTTGTTATCTTGGATTCTCCAGCATCTGCAGTTCCCATTATCACTGCAGGAATACTCAACAGGTTGAGATAGCATCCATGGGAAGAAGCAGAGTTAATGTTTGTGTCAAGTATAACTGTCCTGTGGAACTGAAGGAAAGTAGATATGTAGTTTTTAACCTGACCTCTGAGCACTCTTTCAGAAACAGGACCTCAGCAATAGCATGCCACCTTTGGGTGTTTTTTTTCTCACCATTTCTATTTTAGATTATAATTTCTTGTTCTACTCTCTGACTGGCTTTCTGTAGCTGTTCTACTTTCTCGTTGCCCCACTCACTGTCCCTGTCTCTGACCCACTGTCTGTCCCTCTCTCTCTGTCCTCTCGCAGTTCCCCTCTGTCTGTTGCCCTCTCTCCACTCCTCTTTCTCTGTCCTTCTGTCTGTTCCCCTCCGTCCATTCCGCTTTCTCTGTCCTTCTCTCCGTTCCCCTTTCTCTGTCCCTCTCTCTGTCCCCCCTCTCCGTCCCCTCTCTCCATCCCCTCTGTTAGACCCTCTCACTCCTCTTTCCATACTGCCCCACTCTCTCAGTCCCCTTCTCTTAGACCCTCTCACTCTTCTCTCTGTCCTGTCCCCCTCTCGCCATCCCCTCTCTTAGACCCTCTCACTCCTCTCTCTGTCCCTTGTCTTAGTCCCTCCTGCTCCTCTCTCCATCCTGTCTCCTTCTCTCCGTCCCCTCTCTTAGTCCCTCTCACTTCTCTCTCCATCCTGCCCCCCCTTTCCATCCTCCTCTCTCTGCCCTCTCTCTTAGTCCTTCTCACTCCTCTCTCCGCCCTGTCTCCTTCTCTCCATCCCCTCTCTTAGTCCCTCTCACTTCTCTCTCCTTCCTGTCCCCCTCTCTCTGACCCCTCTCTCCAAACTCTCTTTCCGTCCCCTCTCTTAGACCCTCTTTCTCCTCTCTCTGTCCCATCCCCCTCCATTTGGCTACTATCCATCCCCCCCTTATTCTGCTGTGTTACCTGGCTCACTCCACACCCAGGCCCTGTCCCATTCTTTATGACTCTCTCCTGCCTGTCTCTCACGCTACCTCTGGTCAGGCCTGCACCTGTGTGTTATTTCTGTGATGTTGAGGTGAGAGTTATTTTGTGTGGTGGGAGGTGAGCAGTGAGGCTGACAGGAAGCTCCTGCAGTCTGAGTGGAACAGTGTACTGCTCTGACTGTGCCCTGTGTTCCACCGTAGGTTTGCAGATTGTGCTGAAATCCATCATCAAGGCGATGGTGCCCCTGCTGCAGATTGGCTTGCTACTCTTCTTCGCTATCCTCATGTTTGCCATCATCGGCCTGGAGTTCTATTACGGCAAGCTACATCTCACCTGCTACATCAATAACAGTGGTGAGTGTCTGGGTAAAACACTGGACCAACAGTGTAAATTCAGTGGCGACAACAGCAGGTCAGAAGCTGGGAATACTGCAGCCAGTACCTCACCTCCTGACTCCCCCAAAGGCTGCCCCACCATCTACAAGGCACAAGTCAGGAGCGTGATGGAATGATCCCCACTTGCCTGGATGTGTGCAGCCCCAACAACACTCAAGATAACACCATCCAGATAAAGCAGCCCACTTGACTGGCACCACATCCACAAGCATTTACTCCCTCCACTGCTCAGTAGCAGCAGTGTCCTTGATCTACAAGATGCCCTGCAGAAATTCACCAGAGATCATCCTCCAGCACCTTCCAATCCACGACCACTTCCATCTAGAAGGAGACACATGGAAAAATGACACAAATTCCCCTCCAGTCCACTCACCATCCTGCCTCAGAAATATATCACCGTTCCTTCACTGTCACTGGGTTAAAACCCTAGAATTCCTTCCCTAAGGGCATTGTGGCTCAACCTAAAGCACATGGATTGCAGTGGTTCAAGAAGGCAGCTCGCCAACACCTTCTTGGGTGGGGGGGAGGGGTAACAAGGCATGGGCAGTAAACATTGGCCTAGCCAGCAGCACCCACATCTCATGAAAGGATTTTTACAAACTTTGCGTGTTCTAAAATCCCCTCGAGCAAACGCCTGCCCATTCAGAAGCAAATAAAGTTTTCGAAGGGAATCCCTAAGTGGATTCACTGATTCAGACCTGTGGCAGTTTGAACAAATAATGTGTGCAGGCCCCGTCTGCCCCACACAACACCCCAGCCCCACCCAGCCCCCCTGCCACCCCATAACCTGGGTGCAGAGAAAAGATGGTCTGTCACAATACTGATGAATGGCAGAGCTACTTTTCCCCCATGCCCTGATCAGTTCTCATCGCTCAATCAGCATCGGTGCAGGCTACGCTCTTATTACCCGGTGTGGGTGCGTGAGGAATCTTGCTGTCCTTGAGTCGGCTCCTGCCCTCATTCCCATCGGGCAGGGCAATCCAGGTTTCCCGAGGGAGCTGGAGGGAAACATGGAACATAAATGGATCAGCCATGGTCTCATTGAATGGTGGAGCAGATGGTGGGGGGTGGCTGAGTGGCCTACTCTGATTTTGTTTGAGTGTGTGAGGACATTTCAGGTGTCTAGATGTAAGACCCTTAGTGACGGCATGTGGTTGTGAGTGGTGTTATAGTTGGATGCCGTTATCTCCTTTTGATGATAATTGATGGCTTGCTCTCTCTGTGATGCCCCACCCCCCAACAGCTGTTGAAGAGCTGGAGCTGCAGTTCCCCTGTGGCAAACAGGAGCCAGCCCGACTGTGCCCCAATGGCACCATGTGTGACTACTGGATTGGACCCAATGCTGGCATCACCCAGTTCGACAACATCCTGTTTGCCTTGCTCACCGTCTTCCAATGCATCACCATGGAGGGCTGGACCACCATCCTCTACAATGTAAGTCTGGGCTAAAAATCGATGCAGCATCTAGATGCGGCTTCAGGGTGGCAATAAAGACTGCCTCACGCCAACCCTGTGTAATAGCCCTCCGCATCCTGCCACCCATCACTCTTCAATTACAAAGGCAATAGCAATTTGACAATAGCAATGCCTCTCACTGAGTCTCTCACATTCAGATGCACAAGATGTCTGACCTATATTCTTTTTTTGTCAGCCAGGGCTCCCTGGCAGAGCGCCAGTCAGGGAACTCATTCCAATAGGTCCTGCAGGCTGACTGCCTTGCAATCACAACATAGCCATTGTCAAATGTTGTACAAACCCATTGGGTTCAGCCACGTTCTTTAGTGCGGGGGGTCTACTGTCCTTAGCTGACTTGTCTGACTGACACATGACTCCTGGCGCACAGCAGTGTTGTTGACTTCCAACTACCCTCTGAAATGGCCAGGCAAATCTCTCAGCTCAAGGGCAGTGAGGAGATGGGGACAAATGTGGCTTTGCCAGGGATGCCCATATACTGCTCGTGAAGGAAAGAAATTTAATTGGGGTGGTGGGGGAGTTGTTCAAGTTCATGAAGTTTTGATTGGGCCAAGAAAGACAAACTGTTTGTACTGGCAGGAGGGTCAGTAAACAGAGGGATACAGACCGAGGGGAAACGAGAATGAGATGAAGAAGGGGGGGGAATGTCATTTTGAAGCTGCGATTTGATGTCATCTGAGGGGAAGCTGATTCTCCGGGAACCAGCAAAAGGGAACCTGACAAGTGCGTGATGGAGGCAAGAAAGACTGGGCAACGTAGAAAATAGCAGGGGCTCCTGGCGGAAATGGAGACATGCTCTCAGAAAGCCAGGACCATCACCAGAGTTGGTGTGGCCTCTTTCTGTGCTTGTACCATTCAGTGGTTTAATGTCACGTTATCATGACCACTGACTGCAGGTCAGGGATGTAGGATCTCCACAACTCATTAGCCCTAGGGGTCAGCACGGCCCACAAAATACATTATCTTCTCACTTCCCTTTGCCAGAGTTGAGAAGGATCCAACGGATTTAGCTGAACCATCAAAATTACCCTTCAAATGGTCCGCTGCAAGATTCCTCAACTGTGCCTGCTCAGCAGCGCTGAAGGTGGGCTAGACCATTGGAACTGACATTCCTTGCAGCAGGTAATAATGCAAGGCCAAGCACTCGGCCCTTTAGGTAGAACTGCATGTTCCCAAAAGATCCCAGTGAAGAAAAACAGGCGAGTGCCCTCTTACATCCTGGCCATCGCTAATACAGAGTCACCAGTCCTTGTCTTATTGTTGTCCTTGGCTAATACTGCATGCAGACATGAACCACCATGTTCCCTGGATGAAACTGGCCACAGTGATTGGCTGCTTTATCGGCCATGACGCTGTTTAAGAGGACATGCTACAGGGAAATGCCAGTCTCATTCTTTCCTATGGGTGAGTGCAAGACTGGCAATTAATTACAGAACACAAGCTGAAAAAGTTCATCAGCACCCAGTACGTGGGATTAACATTGTCGGTGATTGACGTTGTGTCGTAACTGCTCTTTGTTGATATAATTAGGTTGTTGAAAAGGACACTGTTCGTTCTTGGAGTTATGGTAATTGATTAAGGGTTATCGAGTGCAGAGAGAGTGACAGTTGGCAAAGGCACTGACCCCTTCAATGAGCCTGCTACCTGGATGCCAGTCAGACAGAACCTCAGTGAATGGATTACATGACCGAGCTTCTGTCATCCTGAACCACCAGCCAGGGATTGCAAAATACCACACGGAGGTGCAAGGAATCACTGGAACAATCAGGACCTACTGACGCTGAAGCGCAATAACCTGCAAAAGTTCACTGACCCACACACTCACTCACTGACCCCCATGCTCACCCACAGAACCCCACGCTCAGACACTGGCCCCACACGCATTCACTGACCCCACACTCGCTCACTGACTCCCACACTCACTCACTGACCCCACACATACTCACCGACCCACACACTCACTCAGTGCTCCTCACACTAACTTACTGAGTGCACACTTGCTCACTGACCCAAACAGTCACTCACATATTCACTGACCCCCACACTCACTCACTGACCCTCACAGTCACTCACTGACCGCCACACTCACTCACTGTCCCTCACCCTAACTCTCACGCTCACTCACTGACCCCACACATACACACTGACCCCACACTCACTGACGCTCTCACTCGCTCACTGAAACACACACTCACTGTCCGACCCCCGCACTCACCCACTGTCCCTCACCTTAACTCTCAGACTCACTGACTCGCTGGCCGGCACACTCAATCGCTGACCCCACACTCAATCACTGACACCACACTCACTCACTGACCCCACACATACTCATTGACTGGCACACTCACTCACTGATCCCCACGCTCACTCAGCGACCCGGACATTCACTCACTGACCCCACACTCACTCATTGACCCCACACCAAAGCTTAAACTCATTCACTTACCCCCCACATACTCACAGAACACCTCACTCACTCACTGACCCTCACACTCACTCACTGACCCCACACATACTCACTGGCCCTCACACTCACACACTGACCCTCACACACACTCACTGGCCACAGACATGCTCATTGACCCCCACACTCACTCACTGACCCTCACACTCACTCACCGACCCCCACACTCACTCACTCACCCCAACACTCACTCTCTGACCCTCACACTAACTCTCACACTCACTCACTCACTGACACCACACGTACTCAATGACCACTGCACTCACTCACTGACGCTCACACTCACTCACTGGCCCCCACACTCACTCACTGGCCCACGCTCACTCATGGACCGGCACACACACTCACTGACCCTCATATTCACTCACACACTCACTCACTGACCCCACACATACTCACTGACCCCCACACTCACTCACTGACCCCACAGTCACCCCCGTACCCGAACACTAATTTACTGACCCTCACACTCGCTCACCGACCTTCACACTCCCTCACTGACCCCACACACAGAGTCATTGACCCCACACACTCACTCTCTGACCCTCACACTCGCTCACCGACCTTCACACTCCCTCACTGACCCCACACACAGAGTCATTGACCCACACACTCACTCTTTGACCCTCACACGAACTCTCACACTCACTCACTGACCTTCACACTCCCTCAGTGACCCCACACATGTACTCACTGACCCTCACATTCACTCTCTCACACTCTCAGTAACTCTCACACTCCCTCACTGACCTCACACATAATCATGCTCGTTGACCCTCTCAAGCACTCTCTGACCCTCACATTAACTCACACACTCACTCACTGAACCCACACATACTCACTGACCCCCTCACTCACTCACTGACCCCACAGTCACTCCTGTACCTGGAAATTAAGTCACTGACCCTCACACGCACTCACCGACCTTCAGACTCCCTCACTGACCCCACACACAGACTCACTGACCATCACATTCACTCTCTGCCCCTCACACGAACTCTCACACTCACTCACTGACCCTCACACTCAATCACGGACCCCCACACACATTTACTGACCCACACACATACTTACTGACCCCCACACTCACTCACTGACCCCACACTCAGTCATGGACCCGCACACTCACTCACTGACCCTCACACTCACTCACCGAACTTCACACTCCCTCACTGACCCCACACACAGACTCACTGACCCTGACACTCACTCTCTGACTCTCACACGAACTCTCACAACCACTCACTGACCCACACACTCAATCACTGACCCCCACACTCATTCACTGACCCACATACATACTCACTGATGCCCACACTCACTCACAGACCCCACACTCAGTCATGGACCCGCACACTCACTCACTGACCCTCACACTCACTCACTGACCCTCACACTCACTCACCGAACTTCACACTCCCTCACTGACCACATACATACTCACTCACCATCACACTCACTCTCGGACCCTCACACTAACTCACACACTCATTCACTGACCCCACACATACTCACTGACCCCCACACTCACACACTGACCCCACACTCACTCACGGACCCACACACTCGCTCACTGACCCCACAGTCACTCCCATACCCACACACTAACTCACTGATCCTCACATAGACTCACTGACCTTCACACTCCCTCAGTGACCCCACACACGTACTCACTGACCCTCACATTCACTCTCTCACACTCTCAGTAACTCTCGCACTCCCTCACTGACCTCACACATGCTCATGCTCGTTGACCCTCTCAAGCACTCTCTGACCCTCACATTAACTCACACACTCACTCACTGACCCCACACACACTCACTGACCCCACAGTCACTCCCGTACCTGCACAATAATTCACTGACCCTCACACTCACTCACCGATCTTCACACTCCCTCACTGACCCCACACACAGACTCACTGACTATCACATTCACTCTCTGCCCCTCACACGAACTCTCACACTCACTCACTGACCCTCACCCTCAATCACGGACCCCCACACACATTTACTGACCCACACACATACTTGCTGACCCCCACACTCACTCACTGACCCCACACTCAGTCTTGGACCTGCACACTCACTGACCCTCACACTCACTCACCGAACTTCACATTCCCTCACTGACCACATACATACTCACTCACCATCACACTCACTCTCGGACCCTCACACTAACTCTCGCACTCACTCACTGACCCCACACATACTCACTGACCCCCACACTCACACACTGACCCCACACTCACTCACTGACCCCACAGTCACTCCTGTACCCGCACACTAACTCACTGATCCTCACACAGACTCACTGACCTTCACACTCCCTCAGTGACGCCACACACGTACTCACTGACCCTCACATTCACTCTCTCACACTCTCAGTAACTCTCGCACTCACTCACTGACCCCACACATACTCACTGACCTCCACACTCACTCACTGACCCTCGCACTAACTCTCTGAACCTCACACTCACTCATTGACCCCAACAATCACTCACAGTCCCTCACACTAACTCTCACACTCACTCACAGATTCCCACACTCACTCACTGACCCCACACTCTGTCATGGACCCGCACACTCACTCACTGACCCGCACACTCACTCACGGACCCTCACACTAACTCACTTACCCCAACAGTCACTCACTGACCCAACACATATTCACTGACACCCACACTCACTCCCTGACCCTCACATTCACTCACTGACCCCACACACATAATCACTGTCCCAGCACTCAATCGGTGAACCTCTCACTCACTCACTGACCCACACACTAACTCACTGAACCGCACACTCACTCACTGACCCTCTCACTCACTCACTGACCCTCATACTCACTGACTGACCCCACACTCACTCACTGACCCCACACACAGACTCACTGACCCTCACACCCACTCACTGACCCGCACACTAACTCACTGACCCTCACACTCACTCACCGACCTTCACACTCCCTCAGTGACCCCACACACATACACTCACTGACCCTCACACTCACTCACTGACCCCACAGTCACTCCCGTACCCGCACACTAATTTATTGACCCTCACACTCACTCACCGAACTTCACACTCCCTCACTGACCACATACGTACTCACTCACCATCACTGTCACTCTCGGACACTCACACTAACTCACAGACTCAGTCACTGATCCCACACATACTCACTGACCATCACACTCACTCACCGATCTTCACACTCCCTCACGGACCCCACACACAGACTCACTGACCCTGACACTCACGCTCTGACCCTCACACGAACTCTCACACTCACTCACTGACCCACACACTCAATCACTGACCCCCATACTCATTCACTGACCCACACACATACTCACTGATGCCCACACTCACTCACAGACCCCACACTCAGTCATGGACCCGCACACTCACTCACTGACCCTCACACTCACTCACTGACCCTCACACTCACTCACCGAACTTCACACTCCCTCACTGACCACATACATACTCACTCACCATCACACTCACTCTCGGACCCTCACACTAACTCACACACTCAGCCACTGACCCTCACACTCACACATTGACCCCACACATATTCATTGCCTGCTGCACTCACTGACCCTCACCCACACTCACTGACCCTCACACACAGACTCACTGACCCTCACACTCATTCTCTGACCCTCACACTCACTCACTGACCGTCACACTCACTCACCGACCTTCACACTCCCTCACTGACCCCACACACAGACTCACTGACCCTGACACACTCTCTGACCCTCACACTCACTCACCGACCTTCACACTCCCTCACGGACCCCACACACAGACTCACTGACCCTGACACTCACGCTCTGACCCTCACACGAACTCTCACACTCACTCACTGACCCACACACTCAATCACTGACCCCCATACTCATTCACTGACCCACACACATACTCACTGATGCCCACACTCACTCACAGACCCCACACTCAGTCATGGACCCGCACACTCACTCACTGACCCTCACACTCACTCACTGACCCTCACACTCACTCACCGAACTTCACACTCCCTCACTGACCACATACATACTCACTCACCATCACACTCACTCTCGGACCCTCACACTAACTCACACACTCAGCCACTGACCCTCACACTCACACATTGACCCCACACATATTCATTGCCTGCTGCACTCACTGACCCTCACCCACACTCACTGACCCTCACACACAGACTCACTGACCCTCACACTCATTCTCTGACCCTCACACTCACTCACTGACCGTCACACTCACTCACCGACCTTCACACTCCCTCACTGACCCCACACACAGACTCACTGACCCTGACACACTCTCTGACCCTCACACTCACTCACCGACCTTCACACTCCCTCACGGACCCCACACACAGACTCACTGACCCTGACACTCACGCTCTGACCCTCACACGAACTCTCACACTCACTCACTGACCCTCACACTCAATCACTGACTCCCACACTCATTCACTGACCCACACACATACTCACTGATGCCCACACTCACTCACAGACCCCACACTCAGTCATGGACCCGCACACTCACTCACTGACCCTCACACTCACTCACTGACCCTCACACTCACTCACCGAACTTCACACTCCCTCACTGACCACATACATACTCACTCACCATCACACTCACTCTCGGACCCTCACACTAACTCACACACTCAGCCACTGACCCTCACACTCACACATTGACCCCACACATATTCATTGCCTGCTGCACTCACTGACCCTCACCCACACTCACTGACCCTCACACACAGACTCACTGACCCTCACACTCATTCTCTGACCCTCACACTCACTCACTGACCGTCACACTCACCAACCTTCACACTCCCTCACTGACCCCACACACAGACTCACTGACCCTGACACACTCTCTGACCCTCACACTCACTCACCGACCTTCACACTCCCTCACGGACCCCACACACAGGCTCACTGACCCTGACACTCACGCTCTGACCCTCACACGAACTCTCACACTCACTCACTGACCCACACACTCAATCACTGACTCCCACACTCATTCACTGACCCACACACATACTCACTGATGCCCACACTCACTCACAGACCCCACACTCAGTCATGGACCCGCACACTCACTCACTGACCCTCACACTCACTCACTGACCCTCACACTCACTCACCGAACTTCACACTCCCTCACTGACCACATACATACTCACTCACCATCACACTCACTCTCGGACCCTCACACTAACTCACACACTCAGCCACTGACCCTCACACTCACACATTGACCCCACACATATTCATTGCCTGCTGCACTCACTGACCCTCACCCACACTCACTGACCCTCACACACAGACTCACTGACCCTCACACTCATTCTCTGACCCTCACACTCACTCACTGACCGTCACACTCACTCACCGACCTTCACACTCCCTCACTGACCCCACACACAGACTCACTGACCATCATACTCACTCTCGGACCCTCACACTAACTCACACACTCAGTCACTGACACCACACATACTCACTGACCCTCACACTCACACACTGACCCCACATAGTCATTGCCCGCTGAACTCACTGACCTTCATCCTTACTCACTGACCCTCACACACCACCCCACACTTACTCACTGACCCCAACACTCACTCACTGACCCTACACATACTCACTGACCCCAACACTCTCTCACTGACCCCCACACTCACTCACTGACCCCCACACTCACTCACTGACCCCACACTCACTCACGGACCCACACACTTGCTCACTGACCCCACAGTCTCTCCCTTACGCGCACACTAACTCACTGACCCCCACACACACTCACCGACCTTCACACTCCCTCAGTGACCCCACACACGTACTCACTGACCCCACACTCACTCACGGACCCACACACTTTCTCACTGACCCCACAGTCACTCCTGTACCCGCACACTAACTCACTGACTCTCACACACACTCACCAACCTTCACACTCCCTCAGTGACCCCACACACGTACTCACTGACCCTCACACTCACTCTCTCACACTCTCAATAACTCTCGCACTCACTCACTTACCCCACACATACTCACTGACCCCCACACTCACTCACTGGCCCCAAACTCACTCACGGACCCCCACATTCACTCAGTGTTCCTCACCCTAACTCTCACACTCACTCACTGACCCCACACTCACTCACTGACCCTCACACTAATGCTTAAACTCACTAACAGACCCCCCACATACTCACAGAACACCTCACTCACTCACTGACCCTCCCACTCACTCACTGACCCCCACACTCACTCACCGACCCCCACACTCACTCACCGACACACACACTCACTCACGCCGACACTCACTCTCTGACCCTCACACTAACTCTCATACTCACTCACTGACACCACACATACTCAATGACCAACTGCACTCACTCACTGACCCTCACACTCACTCACTGACCCCACACGTACTCACTGACCTCCACCCTCACTCAGTGACCCTCACACTGACTCTCACCCTCACTCACTGACCACGCACATACTCACTGACCCTCACAGTCACTCACTGACCCCACTGACCCTCACACTCACTCACTGACCCCACAATCTCTCAATGACCCTCTCACTCACTCACTGACCCTCACACTCACTCACTGACACCCACACTCACTCACTGACCCTCACACTCACTCACTGGCCGCAGACGTACTCATTGACCCCCACACGCACTCACTGACCCTCACACTCACTCACGGACCCCCACACTCATTCACTGACCCACACACATACTCACTGACCCCCACACTCACTCTCTGACCCTCACACGAACTCTCACACTCACCCATTGACCCTCACAATCACTCACTGACCCCACACTCAGTCATGGACCCGCACACTCACTCACTGACCCTCACACTCACTCACCGAACTTCACATCCCCTCACTGACCACATACATACTCACTGACCATCACACTCACTCTTGGACCCTCACACTAACTCACACACTCACTCACTGACTCCACACATACTCACTGACCCCCACACTCACTCACTGGCCCTCCCACTAACTCACTGACCCCTAAACTTACTCACTGGCCCTCACGCTCACTCACTGATCCCCACAGTTACTCGCTGACCCTTCACATCTCACTGACATTCACACTCACTCACTTACCCTCACACTAACTCTCACTCTCACTCACTGACCCCACACTCACTGTCCGATCCCCACACACACTCACCAACCCCCACACTTACTCATCGACCTTCACACTCACTCACAGACCCCTACACTCACTCACTGGCCCACGCTAATTCATGGACCCGCGCACACACTCACTGACCTTCACATTCACTCACCGACCTTCACACTCCCTCACTGATCCCACACATACTCATAATCATTGACCGTCTCACGCACTCTCTGACCCTCACACGAACTCACACACTCACTCACTGACCCCACACATACTCACTGACCCCGACACTCACTCACTGACCCCATAGTCACTCCCGTACCCGCACACTAATTTACTGACCCTCACACTCACTCACTGACCTTCACACTCCCTCACTGACCACATACGTACTCACTCACCATCACTCTCACTCTCGGACCCTCACACTAACTCACACACTCAGTCACCGACCCTCACACTCACACACTGACCCCACACATACTCATTGCCTGCTGCACTCACTGACCCTCACCCACACTCACTGACCCTCACACACAGACTCACTGACCCTCACACTCACCATCTGACCCTCACACTCACTCACTGACCGTCACACTCACTCACCGACCTTCGCACTCCCTCACTGACCCCACACACAGACTCACTGACCCTGACACTCACTCTCTGACTCTCACACGAACTCTCACACTCACTCACTGACCCACACACTCAATCACTGACCCCCACACACATTCACTGACCCATACACATACTCACTGACCCCAACACTCACTCACTGACCCCACACTCAGTCATGGACCCGCACACTCACTCACTGACCCTCACTCTCACTCACTGAACTTCACACTCCCTCACTGACCACATACATGCTCACTCACCATCACACTCACTCACTGACCCTCACACTAACTCACACACTCAGTCACTGACACCACACATACTCACTGACCCTCACACTCACACACTGACCGCACATAGTCATTGCCCGCTGCACTCACTGACCGTCACCCTCACTCACTGACCCCAACACTCACTCACTGACCCCACACATACTCACTGACCCCCACACTCACTCACTGACCCCACAGTCACTCCCGTACCTGCACACTAATTCACTGACCCTCACACTCACTCACCGACCTTCACACTCCCTCACTGACCCCACACACAGACTCACTGACCCTCACACTCACTCTCGGACCCTCACACTAACTCACACACGCAGTCACTGACTCCACACATACTCACTGATCCCCACAGACACTCACGGACCCACACACTTAGTCATCGACCTTCACACTCACTCACAGACTCCCACACTCACTCACTGGCCCTCCCACTAACTCACTGACCCCAAAACCAGAGACTATTTTCCAGGGCAGAAATGGCTAACACGAGCGGTCATAGTTTTAAGCTGGTTGGAGGAAAGTATAGAGGGGATGTCAGAGGCGGGTTCTTTACACAGAGAGTTGTGAGAGCATGGAATGCATTGCCAGCAGCAGTTGTGGAAGCAAGGTCATTGGGGTCATTTAAGAGACTGCTGGACATGCATATGGTCACAGAAATTTGAGGGTGCATACAAGAGGATCAATGGTCGGCACAACATCATGGGCTGAAGGGCCTGTTCTGTGCTGTACTGTTCCATGTTCTATGTTCTATGTTCTAAAACGTACTCACTGACCCTCATGCTCACTCGCTGATCCCCTCAGTCACTCTCTGACCCCCACACTCACTCACTGACCCCACACTCACTCACTGACCCTCACACCAACGCTTAAACTCACTCATTGACCCCCCACATACTCATAGAACACCTCACTCACTGACCCTCACACTGACTCACTGACCCCCACACTCACTCACGGGCCCCACACATACTCACGGACCAACATACTCACACACTGACCCCACACTCACTCACGCCGACACACATTTACTCATCGACCTTCACACTCACAGACTCCCACACTCACTCACTGGCCCTCCCACTAACTCACTGACCCCAAAACTCACTCACTGACCCTCACGCTCACTCACTGATCCCCACCGTCACTCGCTGACCCTTCACCTTCTCACTGACATTCACACACTCATTTACCCTCACACTAGCTCTCACACTCACTGACCCCACGCTCATTGTCCGACCCCCACACTCGCTCACCGACCCCCACACTTCCTCACCGACCATTTCACTCACTCACAGACCCCCACATTCACTCACTGACCCTCACACTAACTCACTTACCCCAACACTCACTCACTGACACTCACACTAACTTACTGACCCCCGCTCTCACTCACTGACCCCCGCACTCACTCACTGACCCTCACACTCACTCATTGACCCTCACACTCACTCACTGACCCCACACTTACTCACTGACCCCCGCACTCACTCACTGACCCCGCACATACTTACTGACTCTCAAATTCACTCACTGACCTTCACACACCACCCCACACTCACTCACTGATCCCAACACTCTCTCACTGACCCCACACATGCTCACTGACCCTCACACTCACTCACTCACCCCCACACTCATTCACTGACCCACACACATACTCACTGACCCCCACACTCACTCACTGACTGCACACTCACTCACTGACCCTCACACTCACTCACCGAAATTCACACTCCCTCACTGACCACATACATACTCACTCACCATCACACTCACTCACTGACCCTCACACTAACTCACACACTCAGTCACTGACCCCACACTCACTCACTGACCCTCGCATTAACTTTCACTCTCACTCACTGACCCCACACTCGCTCACTGACCCCCGCACTCACTCACTGACCCCCACACATACTTATTGCCCGTTGCACTCATACACTGACCCTCACCCTCACTCACTGACCCCCACACTCACTCACCCCAACACTCATTCACTGACCCTCACACTCACTCACTGACCCTCACACTAGCTCACTGACCCCCACACTCACTCACTGACCCTCACACTCAGTCACTGACCCCACACTCACTCACTGAACCCTCACATACTCACTGACCTTCAGTCTCACTCACTGACCCCACACATCATCACTGACCCTCAGACTCACTCACTGACCCTCACACTCACTCACTGACCCCCACACTCACTCACAGACCCTGCACATACTTACTGACCCTCAAATTCACTCACACTCCACCCCACACTCACTCACTGACCCCAACCCTCTCTCACTGTCCCCACACATGCTCTTTGACCCCCACGCTCACTTACTGACCCTTGCACTAGCTCTCACACTCACTCACTGACCCCACACATGCTCACTGATCCCCGCACTCACTCACTGACCCTCTCACTCACTCACTGACCCCCACATTCACTCACTGACCCCACACATACTCATTGCCCACTGCACTCACTCACTGACCCTCACCCTCTCTCACTGACCCCCACACTCACTCACTGACCCCCACATTCACTCACTGACCCTCACACTAACTCACTTACCCCAACACTCACTCACTGACCCTCACACTCACTCACTGACCCTCACACTCACTCACTGACCCCCACATTCACTCACTGACCCCACACATACTCATTGCCCGCTGCACTCGCTCACTGTCCCTCACCCTCTCTCTCTGACCCTCAGACTCACTCACTGACCCTCACACTCTCTCACTGACCCTCACACTAACTCACTTACCCCAACAGTCACTCACTCACCCAACACATATTCACTGACACCCACACTCACTCCCTGACCCTCACATTCACTCACTGACCTCACACTCTCTCACTGACCCCACACACATAATCACTGTCCCAGCATTCAGTCCCTGACCCTCTCACTCACTCACTGACCCTCACACTAACTCACTGACCCCCACACTCACTCACGGACCCTCACATGCACTGACTGACCCCGCACTCACTCACTGACGCCGCAGTAACCTACTGAGCACCACACTCTCTCACTGACCCCCACATTCACTCACTGACCCCACACATACTCATTGCCCGCTGCACTCGCTCACTGTCCCTCACCCTCTCTCTCTGACCCTCAGACTCACTCACTGACCCTCACACTCTCTCACTGACCCTCACACTAACTCACTTACCCCAACAGTCACTCACTCACCCAACACATATTCACTGACACCCACACTCACTCCCTGACCCTCACATTCACTCACTGACCTCACACTCTCTCACTGACCCCACACACATAATCACTGTCCCAGCATTCAGTCCCTGACCCTCTCACTCACTCACTGACCCTCACACTAACTCACTGACCCCCACACTCACTCACGGACCCTCACATGCACTGACTGACCCCGCACTCACTCACTGACGCCGCAGTAACCTACTGAGCACCACACTCTCTCACTGACCCTCACACTCAGTCACTGACCCCACACTCACTCACTGACTCCAACACTCACTCATTGACCCCACACATAGCCACTGACACCCATGCTCACTCACTTTCTCTCACACTCACTCACTGACCCCCACTCTCACCCTCTGACTTCCACACTCACTCCTTCTAAATTCCATTGATACAGACCCACATATTCCAAATGTTCCTAATATTAGGCTGCCACTCTCAGTCTCACCCACGGACCCTTGCCTCCTTTTCTCTCTGTGACTTTGATTCTTGCTAGTTTTCCATGATGCCCACACCTGTTAATGTGAAGGATATATTCCTTTTCTGGATTCCTAAATAGGTCGGCA